>NC_056727.1:984074011-984439011 GCF_019279795.1 Protopterus annectens
AATGTTGCAGCACTATTACCTTATTTGTCTAGTTTTGTGTTAGAAGGGTTGCAGCACTATTACCTAATTTGTCTAGTTTTGTGTGAGAAGTGTTGCAGCACTATTACCTTATTTGTCTAGTTTTGTGTTAGAAGTGTTGCAGCACTATTGCCTTTTTTGTGTAGTTTTGTGTTAGAAGTGTTGCAGCACTATTACCTTATTTGTCTAGTTTTGTGTTAAAAGTGTTGCAGCACTATTACCTTATTTGTCTAGTTTTGTGTTAGAAGGGTTGTAGCACTATTACCTTATTTGTCTAGTTTTGTGTTAGAAGTGTTGCAGCACTATTACCTTATTTGTCTAGTTTTGTGTTAGAAGGGTTGCAGCACTATTACCTTATTTGTTTAGTTTTGTGTTAGAAGTGTTGCAGCACTATTACCTTATTTGTCTAGTTTTGTGTTAGAAGGGTTGCAGCACTATTACCTTATTTGTCTAGTTTTGTGTTAGAAGGGTTGCAGCACTATTACCTTATTTGTCTAGTTTTGTGTTAGAAGTGTTGCAGCACTATTACCTTATTTGTCTAGTTTTGTGTTAGAAGTGTTGCAGCACTATTACCTTAATTGTCTAGTTTTGTGTTAGAAGTGTTACAGCACTATAACCTTATTTGTCTAGTTTTGTGTTAGAAGTGTTGCAGCACTATTACCTTATTTGTCTAGTTTTGTGTTAGAAGTGTTGCAGCACTATTACTTTATTTGTCTAGTTTTGTGTTATTGTCTACTTTTGTGTTAGAAGGGTTGCAGCACTATTACCTTATTTGTCTAGTTTTGTGTTAGAAGTGTTGCAGCACTATTACCTTATTTGTCTAGTTTTGTGTTAGAAGGGTTGCAGCACTATTACCTTATTTGTTTAGTTTTGTGTTAGAAGTGTTGCAGCACTATTACCTTATTTGTCTAGTTTAGTGTTAGAAGGGTTGCAGCACTATTACCTTATTTGTCTAGTTTTGTGTTAGAAGTGTTGCAGCACTATAACCTTATTTGTCTAGGTTTGTGTTAGAAGTGTTGCAGCACTATTACCTTATTTGTCTAGTTTTGTGTTATTTGCCTAGTTTTGTGTTAGAATTGTTGGAGCACTATTACCTTATTTGTCTAGTTTTGTGTTATTTGTCTACTTTTGTGTTAGAAGTGTTGCAGCACTATTACCTTATTTGTCTAGTTTTCTGGTAGAAGGGTTGCAGCACTATTACCTTATTTGTCTAGTTTTGTGTTAGAAGTGTTGCAGCACTATTGCCTTATTTGTCTAGTTTTGTGTTAGGAGTGTTGCAGCACTATTACCTTATTTGTCTAGTTTTGTGTTAAAAGTGTGGCAGCACTATTACCTTATTTGTCTAGTTTTGTGTTAGAAATGTTGCAGCACTATTACCTTATTTGTCTAGTTTTGTGTTAGAAGGGTTGCAGCACTATTACCTAATTTGTCTAGTTTTGTGTGAGAAGTGCTGCAGCACTATTACCTTATTTGTCTAGTTTTGTGTTAGAAGTGTTGCAGCACTATTACCTTATTTGTCTAGTTTTGTGTTAGAAGTGTTGCAGCACTATTACCTTATTTGTCTAGTTTTGTGTTATTTGTCTAGTTTTGTGTTAGAAGTGTTGCAGCACTATTACCTTATTTGTCTAGTTTTGTGTTATTTGTCTAGTTTTGTGTTAGAAGTGTTGCAGCACTATTACCTTATTGGTCTAGTTTTGTGTTATTTGTCTAGTTTTGTGTTAGATGTGTTGCAGCACTATTACCTTATTTGTCTAGTTTTGTGTTAGAAGGGTTGCAGCACTATTACCTTATTCGTCTAGTTTTGTGTTAGAAGTGTTGCAGCACTATTACCTTATTTGTCTAGTTTTGTGTTAGAAGTGTTGCAGCACTATTAACTTATTTGTCTTGTTTTGTGTTATTTGTCTAGTTTTGTGTTAGAAGTGTTGCAGCACTATTACCTTATTTGTCTAGTTTTGTGTTAGAAGGGTTGCAGCACTATTACCTTATTTGTCTAGTTTTGTGTTAGAAGTGTTGCAGCACTATTGCCTTTTTTGTCTAGTTTTGTGTTAGAAGTGTTGCAGCACTATTACCTTATTTGTCTAGTTTTGTGTTAAAAGTGTTGCAGCACTATTACCTTATCTGTCTAGTTTTGTGTTAGAAGGGTTGTAGCACTATTACCTTATTTGTCTAGTTTTGTGTTAGAAGTGTTGCAGCACTATTACCTTATTTGTCTAGTTTTGTGTTAGAAGGGTTGCAGCACTATTACCTTATTTGTCTAGTTTTGTGTTAGAAGTGTTGCAGCACTATTACCTTATTCATCTAGTTTTGTGTTAGAAGGGTTGCAGCACTATTACCTTATTTGTCTAGTTTTGTGTTAGAAGGGTTGCAGCACTATTACCTTATTTGTCTAGTTTTGTGTTAGAAGTGTTGCAGCACTATTACCTTATTTGTCTAGTTTTGTGTTAGAAGTGTTGCAGCACTATTACCTTAATTGTCTAGTTTTGTGTTAGAAGTGTTACAGCACTATAACCTTATTTGTCTAGTTTTGTGTTAGAAGTGTTGCAGCACTATTACCTTATTTGTCTAGTTTTGTGTTAGAAGTGTTGCAGCACTATTACCTTATTTGTCTAGTTTTGTGTTAGAAGTGTTGCAGCACTATTACTTTATTTGTCTAGTTTTGTGTTATTGTCTAGTTTTGTGTTAGAAGGGTTGCAGCACTATTACCTTATTTGTCTAGTTTTGTGTTAGAAGTGTTGCAGCACTATTACCTTATTTCTCTAGTTTTGTGTTAGAAGGGTTGCAGCACTATAACCTTATTTGTCTAGTTTTGTGTTAGAAGTGTTGCCGCACTATTACCTTATTTGTCTAGTTTTGTGTTAGAATGGTTGCAGCACTATTACCTTATTTGTCTAGTTTTGTGTTAGAAGTGTTGCAACACTATAACCTTATTTGTCTAGTTTTGTGTTAGAAGTGTTGCAGCACTATTACCTTATTTGTCTAGTTTTGTGTTATTTGCCTAGTTTTGTGTTAGAATTGTTGCAGCACTATTACCTTATTTGTCTAGTTTTGTGTTATTTTCCTAGTTTTGTGTTAGAAGTGTTGCAGCACTATTACCTTATTTGTCTAGTTTTGTGGTAGAAGGGTTGCAGCACTATTACCTTATTTGTCTAGTTTTGTGTTAGAAGTGTTGCAGCACTATTGCCTTATTTGTCTAGTTTTGTGTTAGAAGTGTTGCAGCACTATTACCTTATTTGTCTAGTTTTGTGTTAAAAGTGTTGCAGCACTATTACCTTATTTGTCTAGTTTTGTGTTAGAAATGTTGCAGCACTATTACCTTATTTGTCTAGTTTTGTGTTAGAAGGGTTGCAGCACTATTACCTAATTTGTCTAGTTTTGTGTGAGAAGTGTTGCAGCACTATTACCTTATTTGTCTAGTTTTGTGTTAGAAGTGTTGCAGCACTATTACCTTATTTGTCTAGTTTTGTGTTAGAAGTGTTGCAGCACTATTACCTTATTTGTCTAGTTTTGTGTTATTTGTCTAGTTTTGTGTTAGAAGTGTTGCAGCACTATTACCTTATTTGTCTAGTTTTGTGTTATTTGTCTAGTTTTGTGTTAGAAGTGTTGCAGCACTATTACCTTATTGGTCTAGTTTTGTGTTATTTGTCTAGTTTTGTGTTAGACGTGTTGCAGCACTATTACCTTATTTGTCTAGTTTTGTGTTAGAAGTGTTGCAGCGCTATTACCTTATTTGTCTAGTTTTGTGTTATTTGTCTAGTTTTGTGTTAGAAGTGTTGCAGCGCTATTACCTTATTTGTCTAGTTTTGTGTTATTTGTCTAGTTTTCTGTTAGAAGTGTTGCAGCACTATTACCTTATTTGTCTAGTTTTGTGTTAGAAGGGTTGCAGCACTATTACCTTATTTGTCTAGTTTTGTGTTAGAAGTGTTGCAGCACTATTACCTTATTTGTCTAGTTTTGTGTTAGAAGTGTTGCAGCACTATTAACTTATTTGTCTAGTTTTGTGTTATTTGTCTAGTTTTGTGTTAGAAGTGTTGCAGCACTATTACCTTATTTGTCTAGTTTTGTGTTATTTATCTAGTTTTGTGTTAGAAGTGTTGCAGCACTATTACCTTATTTGTCTAGTTTTGTGTTAGAAGGGTTGCAGCACTATTACCTTATTTGTCTAGTTTTGTGTTAGAAGTGTTGCAGCACTATTGCCTTTTTTGTCTAGTTTTGTGTTAGAAGTTTTGCAGCACTATTACCTTATTTGTCTAGTTTTGTGTTAAAAGTGTTGCAGCACTATTACCTTATCTGTCTAGTTTTGTGTTAGAAGGGTTGTAGCACTATTACCTTATTTGTCTAGTTTTGTGTTAGAAGTGTTGCAGCACTATTACCTTATTTGTCTAGTTTTGTGTTAGAATGGTTGCAGCACTATTACCTTATTTGTCTAGCTTTGTGTTAGAAGTGTTGCAGCACTATTCCCTTATTCGTCTAGTTTTGTGTTAGAAGGGTTGCAGCACTATTACCTTATTTGTCTAGTTTTGTGTTAGAAGGGTTGCAGCACTATTACCTTATTTGTCTAGTTTTGTGTTAGAAGTGTTGCAGCACTATTACCTTATTTGTCTAGTTTTGTGTTAGAAGTGTTGCAGCACTATTACCTTAATTGTCTAGTTTTGTGTTAGAAGTGTTACAGCACTATAACCTTATTTGTCTAGTTTTGTGTTAGAAGTGTTGCAGCACTATTACCTTATTTGTCTAGCTTTGTGTTAGAAGTGTTGCAGCACTATTACCTTATTTGTCTAGTTTTGTGTTAGAAGTGTTGCAGCACTATTACTTTATTTGTCTAGTTTTGTGTTATTTGTCCAGTTTTGTGTTAGAAGGGTTGCAGCACTATTACCTTATTTGTCTAGTTTTGTGTTAGACGTGTTGCAGCACTATTACCTTATTTGTCTAGTTTTGCATTAGAAGGGTTGCAGCACTATTACCTTATTTGTCTAGTTTTGTGTTAGAAGTGTTGCAGCACTATTACCTTATGTGTCTAGTTTTGTGTGAGAAGTGTTGCAGCACTATTACCTTATTTGTCTAGTTTCTTGTTAGAAGTGTTGCAGCACTATTACCTTATTTGTCTAGTTTTGTGTTAGACGTGTTGCAGCACTATTACCTTATTTGTCTAGTTTTGTGTTAGAAGTGTTGCAGCACTATTACCTTATTTGTCTAGTTTTGTGTTAGAAGTGTTGCAGCACTATTACCTTATTTGTCTAGTTTTGTGTTAGAAGTGTTGCAGCACTATTACCTTATTTGTCTAGTTTTGTGTTAGAAGTGTTGCAGCACTATTACTTTATTTGTCTAGTTTTGTGTTATTTGTCTAGTTTTGTGTTAGAAGGGTTGCAGCACTATTACCTTATTTGTCTAGTTTTGTGTTAGAAGTGTTGCAGCACTATTACCTTATTTGTCTAGTTTTGTGTTAGAAGGGTTGCAGCACTATTACCTTATTTGTCTAGTTTTACTTCTTCACACTGATAAACAGTATCACTCATTAAACGAGTAAATAAGAAGCAACCTGAGCACTGCGACCTGAGGAACCTCAAAAGTAGCACTGATTGTGAGATGACGCCAGTCTATCTGACTGGTTTGTGTCTCATTTCATGTATCTTTTGAGCCATTTAATAAGATTCAGAGAAAGACCATAGTAACTGTTAAGAGCTGAGTGGTCAACTATATCAAATGCATTGAGTAAGTCCAAAACTGGCGTCGTAATCTCAATAAAGATATCAAATATAAATTACACTGCCCTAGGCAGAATGAGTGCCATAGCTCAGCCTGAAATGAGGTGGTGTATTAGAGATATGGGTACATTTACTCAGATGTTGAAGTACCTGTAACTGAATGAATTTTCACAGAATTGTTTTATTAGGACGAAAGGATACACATGGAAAAAAGTGAATGGGACTGAGTTCCCATGTTACAGAGGGATAAAAAAAATCATTATAACAGATACAAGACCTCCTTGATAAATGTTTTAATGTTTTAATCCATACTGATGTTGGATGGGCATTAGCATTTATCAAATTCGGCCAGGGTATCAGAGGAAGTTTACCCAGATTTCAGCAAACATAGGAATCTATACATTAAACGTGATGGAATTATTTGCATGGTAAATGCATGGCAGTCAAATAGTACTTTGAGCTAGTTTTTTTTTTTTTTTTTTTTGTACCAGATCATGAAAGTATTCTCCAGCCTGAGTAGAAGTCTGTGTGTCACTCAGGAAAATTTGAAGGAGTAGAGCTTTGTCCAGAATTAAGTAACATTTGTTATATTAGACTAGGATGACTTTGTTGCAAAGGAAAGAAGACTACTTACTTATTGACTGATTGTTTGATTGCTGGTGAGAATTATATTTTTTTCATTGGGTTATGAGCTTATGAGATTTCATGACTTTAGTCTTTAGTTTGAAATTGGGCGGCCACGGTGGTGCAGTGGTTAGCATTGCTGCCTCACAGCAAGAGGTTCTCCGGTTCGATCCTCGGCTGGGGTGCCTTCTGTGCGGAGTCTGCATGTCCTCCCTGTGGTCGCGTGGGTTTCCTCCGGGTGCTCCAGTTTCCTCCCACATCCCAAAGACATGCTGCAGGTGGATTGGACACTCTAAATTGGCCCTAGGTGTGCGTGTGAGTGTGCCTTCTGTGGAAGGTTGGGCGCCGGGCTGGCAACTCGACACCGTAAAACTCCACTGCCATTCAATGTGCGGACAAGGTGATCCGCTGTGGCTACCCCTAACCGGGAAAAAGCCGAAAGAAGAAGAAGTCTTTAGTTTGAAATGTCCATAGACAAACCTTAGATTATCTTGATCTGCGCTGTAATCAAGGGCAAGTTTTTATGTCTAATACACTTTTGCACAAGGGGCCTTGCTTTTCAAGACATTCAAAGGTACCACATCTAAATGAAGAACAACACAGTCAAGTGGCAACCTGTATATTATATTCCAATTTATAGACTGCAGAATTTGACAGAAGCATTTAACATCTAATTGCCCCATTAGATTAGATAGTTAGATGATGGATTTGGCCATAACGCCTAGCTGGCTATACTAGCATTGTAAATCTTTGTACTATGAATTACTCTACATGCAATAAAATAAACTATTTATCACATTTAACATACACTGCTATAGACAATGCAGGCTTTATATGTAACACTGTAAATATTGTATGTACGCACTTCTATGCCAACCTTCTCACAATGAAAGTACAAGCTTTTTTTTTTTTCAATATACATGCCTGGAAACGAATAGTAGACCAACCCCTCCATTCCTTTAACAACTATCAAATAAATAAGCAAATATATACATAAAAATAAATGTTATTGTTTGTTATGTTACGAAACATTCATTCTAGTTAAGTTTTTACTCTAAGAATTTGTGTACATGATTTTTTCCTGCAACAACTTTATTTCATAGATAAAAATACCATGTAACCACATATATAAACATTTTGTCAATTAGCTTTCATTTTACAGAAATTCCTGAGTATGTACGGAAATTGAAGACTCAAAAATATTGCTTTAATCAGCTACAAAAGCTTCAGTAGTAAATATTCTAGCAAAATAAGAATACCCTTCAAAGTTCATCTTTCTTTTGTTTCTCCACTTGGCGTCTGCATTTTTTCCTGCTCTTCAGTCTAGTGATATATATTGTTGCTGCAATTGAGAAATATCTTTTGGCAGCTAATTCCTGGATTTAAAGATCAAGGAACAAATCCCTAAGGATACTTGCTCTATCCAGAATAGCACTCCTTCTCCTCATCACTGCTTTTTTGTAGTTATGCCAACTACCCCAAAACCAGTATAACCAATGAAGGATAAGAATATGGAGTTTCACGAGAGACACCAGAGTGCGTTCTTACCCATATATTTTTCACCTCCTGACTTCCCCAAATCATGAGCAGGATATCTGCTTCCTTGAGATGGCATCTCAAACATATTCATGTCCTTTCCCCTACTCTAAACTGTAAGGGTGACAATTACCAAAAATATTATCTCTTGAAGTATGGGAATCTCCAACAATGGAGCAAATTTGTATGAAACTTGTTCATTAAGTGCCATTTCCCTGACATCAGGGTTCATCTGGGACTCCAGCATTCCTTCCCATTTGTTTTTATCTGCTGCAAACACCACAGATACTAGGTCCTGTATTAAATGATAAACTACCAAGAACACTTTGTGTGCTTTTTTTCTCAGTTTAACGTATTCCTTAACCCTTTCAGTCTTCCATGGGGCACTTTCCTTTGTTGCTCACATCATGCAGCATTAAATACCACCATCACCTTGCTGATCACTTCCCAGGTTCTCTCGTCATTTTATCGTAAGTGCTGCTAAGTAACCCAAACTACACAGACTTTGACTTGAAACAAATCTCCATTTTCATTCACTGCCTTCAGATCATGAGTTTAATACTAACCTGAAACAAGAGGTGCTGTCAGATTCTAAGACATGATGATCTATTGTATCACCCCATAATATAAAATCTGCCCTTTGACGTTATTTTTGACACTGTTTGGGGCTCACACTTTCCACTGCTCACCTACATTTTTTTTTCCTTTACCAGAGTAACAGTGAGTTCTGGCTCAACCCACATAGGATGACAGGAGTGTTTTGCCTATAAAAACTACTATTCAAGATGCCATAGCATATCTAGCAAGATCTGGCAATCCTAATTCCCGATCCTATTTGATAATATAATTTTCTAATGTGATAACCTGTATAGGATTCCCAAGGAAAATCCAATAGCATTGTCCAAAGTCTTTCAGTACATCTATGGCATCCTACCTGAGGGATATGTTTCGGGTCTATATTATATTGTCGAAAGCCAACAATATCGAATCTGATATTGTCAACACGACAATAGCAAACGTTCAGAATATCGAATGTGTAAATGGAAATCTCCATAAGGGGAGATTTCCATTTACTTCAATGTAGTGCAGTCTTGGAGTTGGTATATTTAAGTAGTGGTGGTGTGGGGGTATAGGGGGGCTTGCCCTCTGCCTACACCTTTCCTTTTTAAAGTGGAAGAACCTTCACATCTGGATGTTCATCTTACTACACATGATCAAGTGATCAGTATCACAGTCTGCAGTATGGTAAATGCGTGTTACCCTAATGCTACCTTAACTGCTGCGTTTGGTGTGGACAAGGTCAAGTTGATGCCAATGTTTTGATCTTGGGTGCTGCCATGACACTTTGTGCTGGGGCTTGACATTGAAGAAGTTGTTGGTTATGCAGATGTCATAGTGGGAACAATGTTCAAGGAGAAGCTGTCTGTTTTCATTCATCTTTCCGGTTCCAAAATGTCCCAGACAAGATGGCCAGCTGTGATGGTTATTGCCAACTCTGGCATTAAAATTGCCCAGAATAAATCATGGTTCATTGAAAGGGCCCTCACTGATGGCAGCACTAAGCTCATCATAGAATTTGTCCTTAACTTCCTGGGTAGAAGTAAAAGTAGGAACGTAGACACTGAAGTTGTTGACCATGGCCACTAGTGTTTGTAGATGAATTTTCAACAGTCTCTTATTTCCCATATTTGGTGGTATGACTGAGCCAATGAGGTTGTTTCTGATTGCAAAACCAACACCATGTACCCTGGTCTGTTCTGAAAGCTTCCCATGCCAGAAGAAAGTAAAGTCTTTCTCCCTGAGAGCCAATGGATGACAGTCTTGTTTCCTGGAGAGCCACAATGTCCATCTACAATTTTCTCAACTCATTCTAATGACTGCTGTCTTCTGAGCATCACTGATGTTCTGTAGATCTTCAGTAAAACCTGGAGTCATCATCCTTATGTTCCATGTGTCAAGCCTAAAGGCTGGTTTATTTTGTTGCTTTTTCATTTTTCCAGGTGTATGGTTAATGATCCACCTGTTGGGGGTTCTCTAAGCCCCACACACCCAGCGGAGCAAGTGGACTATGGTGAGGCAGCACCTATTTGACTGGGGGCTCATAGGTTCATAGGTTGGTATTAGGCTATCGGCCCTAGGGCCTATGCAAGCCTAGCCATAACAATTCCCTGGATATTTCTTCCCACAATATTTACTTCTCCAGGCCCCTGTCTAGCAGGGTGACTGACATGATCCCCGGGGTGAATTTCCTATCTCCCATCCAATCATCAAGGTTCCTTTTGAAGAGGGCCAAAGAGGCGCTCTGCTTGATATGTATGGGCAGTCTATTTCAGAGTATGGGGAGTCTCTGAGTCAGGAACCTATCCCTCCAGCATGTTTTGTTCATTGTGATGACAAGGTTTAGATCCCTGGAGCATGGGGCTCTGAGGGATTGGGATTTCTTTAAGTGGAGCATGTTCAACAGCTCAGGGTTTGACATGGCCTTGTATGTTAAGCAGAGATCGCCTCTGATTAGACGATATGCCACAGAGTATAGCTGGAGTTTTTTTTAGACGGTCAGTATATGGCATCTGCTTTAGGCCTGTGATTCCTTTAGTGATGTATTTCTGTGGCCTTTCAAACTGTTGCAGATGTCTTGTGAGGTACATACCAAACGGGGCATTATACTGTATAATGGGTCTAATGAGGGATGAGTACAGTGGGACAATGACCTCCTTTTTTCTGGATGAAAAGCCCTTAGTGATGAGGTGTGCCACATAGAAGGATTTCCTGACTGTTGTGGCAATGTGGTTATCGAAAGTGAGACCACTGTCCACCTGTGTCTCTAAGTCGCTCATCACACTTTCGATGTTTAGTGTCCTGCCACCTATGTGGTAATTCATGGGTACATGTTTTTTTTCCAAAGGGGATAACTATACATTTCTTGGCATTAAGCTTGAGCCCATGGCTCTGGCACCAGGCATCTGTTTCTGTAAGGCCCTTTTGTAGAATATCCACATCATTTGGGGATTCAATAATGGCTCCCAGTTTGCAGTCATCTGCAAACTTTGTTAGCCAGAGTCCTTTAGTGTTGGCCTGTACATCAGAGAAGTAGATGCCAAACAAGAGTGGTCCCAGGACTAAACCCTGAGGTACTCCACTTGTCACTTGTCTGGAGCTGGATTTAGAGTTGGCTACTTTTACTGTCTGGGTTCTGTCAGTAAGCCAGTTAGCAACCCATTGAGTGATGTAGGGATTTATGCCCAGCTTAGTAAGTTTATCTATGATTCCAGAGTGGGGGATGGTGTCAAAGGCCTTGGCGAGGTCCAGATAGGCTGTGTGGACTGCCTTACCCTCGTCCACAGCTGCACAGCTTAAGGCAGCTGGTAGTTGCCCAAAGAGATCTCCCTCCATCAAAAGCAACTCTTAGCACCTCACTCTATGCCAATTGAGTGCATTGGCTTATTGCTGCTAACTGTTACTTCTTGTGTTGTGTCACCACTCGCAGAGTGAAACTGTAGTATCCTTTCCAGGGCACAGGCCTGGGCAAGTGAATATGAAGAAACAGCTGAAGCCCAGAAGCAGGTTCTCATCTTCACACCACTGATGTAATCCAAGGGGAAAGGGAAAGCCAGTGCAGCTTGGCATCAGTGTCATCGTAGGAGCTGCCAGAGTGAGGTCGACTATAACCTAAAGCTGCTTTAGGGGCTCCATCTCCAGATTTTTCCACAGGGTTTACTCCTGAAGCCTTCATCATGTCTAGGTATTCCACAAAGTAGCACGGGTTTTAAATCAGAGTTTGCCTTCTCCTAGGTGTTGGGTTGCATTCCCAGGCTGACGAGTGTCACCTTGACTGAAACACAAAAAAAAAAATATATATATATATATATATATATATATATATATATATATATATATACATATATATATATATATATATATATATATATATATATATATATATATATATATACACAAACACACACACACACACACACACACACACACACACACACACACACACTGATGGTACAGTAGTGCAGCAGACAGTGTTTCTTGGCTGGGGTGCCTTCTTTACGGAGTCTGCATGTGTTCCACGTGTCTGGGTACTCTGTTTTCCTCCCACATTCCAAACACATGCAGCAGGTGGATTGGACACTCTAAACTGGCCATGCATGTGAGTGTATGGTGTGGAAGAACTACCATGGCAGGGTTAGCCACCTAGCTGTATATAAACCTTTTCTCTAGATGATAACCACTCTTGAAGTGACACTATGACCTAATGTGCAAAATGGTAAAACGGGGTTGTGGATGGGTGGATACATATACACTACAAAAAAAAAAAAAAAAAAAAAAAAACAAGATAGTTCCTATTCCCTTATGGGTTAAGAGTTGTCAGTCAATAAACTTGACTCCTGAAAATTTTTTTTTGGGGGGGCACACTTCACAACCTCCTAGTACAAAAAATCTAAACAAAGCCAAAAATAATGGAGGGGCAAAAAGGATGAAAAATAGGCACAGATTTTAAATATTGCACTTATAAACTTAGAAAGTTGCAAGAATAACATGTACATACATTTACTGAAGGACATGATGTTTGAAACTCAAATGTCTGCTATTATTTAATGATATCAGTCTTCAATTATCTGCCAGAAAACCATAATTTTTATGACAAACAGACCAAAATATGAGGCAAAAATATGGACATTCTGTAAAAATCTGAACAGTTATGACATATGCAGGCAGGAGCATCCCTTTGTTTCTTATCTGTGCCACTGTTTTCTAAAGGAGATTCCTAGGTATATCCATCTCTATTTCTTCCAGTTCTATCAGAAATGGATCTGGAGTTGTAAGGTCCATTTCAGCTTTCCCTTCGTCTTCTAAAAGTCTTGCAAGGATTTCAAACGTACACAGGCTGTACCCTGCTTGGAAAAGCTAATGCTTAGCTTTGTAGATTTCTCAACTCTTGTCTTTGGATGATTTTATGAGGGAACTGGGTGATGCAATGTGCTTCATTTTGACCTCCGACAATATGAGTTTTCCTCCATGGTCCATGCTGCCCTTATTATTTTCCAGCAAGACTGGCTTAGTATCCCATGGCAACATCTAGCTGCTCAAAGGATAACAGCTGGTTTTCTATATGAACCTGCGAAGGTGGTAAGAACGTAAGAAAGGCTTTCTTGAGTGCTGTAATGAATACTTTCATCTTTCTGTACAGGGCAGCACTCTAGTCTAAGGAAATTCATAAAAAAATCCTCCAATTCTCTATGCAGTTTCCAGCACCCTTGTCTTAGACAGCACAGCTTCATTACCTATGTAATTTAGTGACTTCAGTTATCAAGTGCTTAGGGAAGTTTGGTCTGGGTTCCCCGAGTCACCACAAGACTTGAGTTTCAGTTACTTTTGTATCTCACAAGTCATGAATTTCACTAGATCTGCCCCTTCCCCAACTGCCTGAAGCCCAATGATAAGAAGATTGTTCTCCTGGCTCTGTTATCCAGAACATCATGTTTGAGTTCCAAGGTCTTGCTCCATCACAGTAGTTCAGTGATTTGTACTACATGCATACTAATTTCCACTTCCTGCAGCTGAAGCACTGCTTGCTGCTGCACCAATCTCTTGGCAAAGGCTCCCATGTTTTGCTTATTTTGGTGACTGGCTTCAAAAAGGGGTTTTCTGTCTCCATTACTTAGGGAACCTGTGGAAGTATAAAGTTCTTGCAACTCCTCCTTTATTGTAAGAACATGGCTTGAGTCCTTAAGCTGTTGCTTTGTGGCCATGCGACATTCTTCCTTCTCCACGGTGGTAGTCCTGGGAAGAATGGCTACAGTCACTAAATCCTGCTGCTATGTGCTGTCCCCTTGCAAGTCACGCAATTCATATTATGCAATAACTTTTACTCTGTGACTGTGTTGTCACACGCATATTGAAATACTCCTTGGCACCACTGAAACATGTTTTAAACCCCCTAGGCAGGATCCTGCAGTTACAAAAATAATAATTTCCAGTTGACATTGTCATCCAAGGAATAATAAGATATGCATTTTTATTTGATATAAACCATTGAAAGGACTCATTTGCACTGGCTTTATTGATATGTCATTAGGGGTTATATAGACAGACCATTGAGAGAGTCTTTAATTTATAAACTTTTTGTGTCAGGATAGATGCTGTTTGCAAACAAATTATTAATTTTATTTTTGACAGTAAGTGGTAAATGCTGTCACTGTGCAATGTTGCAGCACATCCTGCACTCTTGTCCTCCCTTTCTATCTACAGGATACTGTTACGTGGATGCATGCATTCTGAGTCAAGGTTTGCACGCTTTAGCCACATTCCACAACCTGCTACAATGCCATGTTGATACAGACTAAAGCAGTTATAGGTTAAATGCATTTTGTTCCAGATACTGCTAAGCATTAAGAGGATAAACACCGCTGGATCATTGCCAGTGTTATCTGTAGATTGAGATTAATGTCTCTGCAGTTTAGAATGATAAATGCAATGGGCTGTAAACTCAGAAGATACCATGTTGCTTTCAATTTGTTCTTTATGTCTTTATGTTTTTATTGCATTAACAGTTGACTTACAATTTAATATATTCATGAAAAAGTCTTAAAGATCATATTTTAGTGTTGTCAAGTGGACATACATACCCTAGTTTAAGAGCGTCTTTATATTACAGATAATATGCTCCACTAAAAAGGTAGTGAAAGTGTTCTTGTTCAGTAATTATACAGTGGAAATGATAGCACGTATTGTGCAGTGCTGTCTACATAATGTTTAACTCTCTGTACCACCTGCGTACCACCTGCGAAGTTCTTATTAAGAAGGTGCAGGTATATATATGTGCATACATGTGTGGAAGGGCAGTTTGTAAAACGTCAGCTTTTAAGGTAGAATGTTCATTGCAATAATTAATTTCTTGCTAAGTGCATGTCTTATGTTGTCAGTGAGTGGAGCCTGCAGGTTTTCACCTGTTAGGTAATGAGGTGCCAAAGCACCTACAGTCTGCTCTATACTGTAGCTGTAATGAATTAAGTAAATAGTGAAACTTCCAAAGTTATGCCTTAATGTCTCACAGATTACATTAGAGTGGCCTAACAAGTGAAGGAATGGTTTCTGGTACAGAGTTTATGGCCCACACTAAGTTACACCACTACGGACAATGTCATAGTTAGATTCCATGGGCACTATTCTCTCTCCAGGAGCAGGACAATAGTATAACATCTTCATCTTGAATATGAGACATCACAGATGTGCTCTATACATTGTCTAACTAGCTAGCAAGTTCTTTAGAAATTGTTACAGTGATGCTCCTTACCAGAAGCTATTAACAAATCTGCATACTGTATTGGACAGTATTTGTGTTTTTTGTCAGTTCAAAGCTAGTGAACAGTTGTCTGTTTTCAGATGCATCAGTGTGCCTTTCCCAGTGGTTCAGCATATTTCATTGCTAATTAACCTGTAGAATTTCCAGCAATACTTCAGCTTTCTGTTAATTTTAGACATAAATATGGGCTATTAGAGAAAAGGTAAGGTCTAATCACAGTCCCAGATATATGTACCATCTGATATTTTTAAGTAAGGAGCCAGAAGAATCTTATTGGGTTCATTTAAAAAGCACTAGAAAGAACAATCTTATTTCCATGAGCAGTAGAGAACTTGGCTGCTTTAAGTTTCAGATGCAGGCATTTAGCAATAAACCAGTTTTTCAGGAATGCAAGATCATTTTCAAGTTCAATGTTAGTGGCACGCAGTGATAATGAGGACCTAGCAACTACCAGGTCATCAGTTATAATGAGTAGCAAGTGACTACCAGGTCATCAGTGTTAATGAGGAGCAAGTGACTACCAGGTCATCAGTGATAATGAGGACCTAGCAACTATCAGGTCATCAGTTATAATGAGGACCTTGCAACTACCAGGTCATCAGTTATAATGAGGAGCAAGTGACTACCAGGTCGTCTGCATATAACAAAGGGATGAATGATAAGGAGGTCTATGGGCAGTGATTTGCTACCTGAGAAAAGGAGGGGTCATGAAGACTTAACCTTAGGCATTCAAAAATAAATATTTATCTCTGAGGAAGGGGTGTTCCAAGAGTCATGATAAATGTATACCAGTTAGATACTATGAATCCAAGGCCAGGGATCTATTAGCACAGCTTGTATCTGTATGGAACAACAATGGGATGGTCAGCCATGTCAAAGGCCTTGTTTAGAGTCACATATAAATTTCCACAAATTGAAACAGGTCAATTTAGATACAAACTTTTCCAGTTAGCTATGACATTATTCCAAGGTGCTTCTGCCTTTTCCGAAGATATGTAGCACCCTAGAGAGTAATCGGTCCCTGGTAGGACTGCCCATTGCTTTCTGGTTTGCTGTTTTTCAAGTATCTTTAATAGGATTTGAATAAAAAAAATGGTCAATAATCTGAGACCCAACTTGGGTTTGCAACTTTGGTTATTGGCAATTTTAGAACTGCTTTCCACTCAATGTGAAAATATGCCTCAGTCAGAGAGAGGCTAAACACAAATCTTATTTGTCTGTACATCCATAGAGAACATAGCTTAATGAATAATAGATAGATGCCACAGGTACAGACATAGATAATTAAGTAGGGCTTGCAAAATCAGAATTATTGTATGGGAAATTATTTTTCTAAACTGGAATAAAGGAACGTTATGGCTCATCATCACTTGAGCTCTAAGAAACCATAACTAGTTTGAATTATTGAAAAACAATATGTTAGATTTCTTCCTGAGGTGTTCTTCAAGGTCTTTTAAATGATGTGAGTTTCTAAGAAATAAGTGTGCTATTGTGTTTGCTCATAGTGTTAGGTAGCTCATTTCTCTTCAGAAGACTTTTGGATTCCTTATGAAATGTGTTAATTTTTGCCAAAGGTACAGACCATTTTGTGTCTCTGTGGCCTTTATAGCACCATTTACATTTTAAGTAATGTGCCCAGTAACATCTTTACCAGGGTGCACAGATAAAATGTCAGAGCTTTAACAGATGGTGTAGTCCAGGTGACATTTGGGGTTGTCTCACTTTACTCTCTCTTCTGAAGACTAGAAAGGAATATTTGTCTGGCAGTGAACACAAAGTTTTTATTATAAAGGTATGTAGCATGTGGTGATTTTATCCCTGTAAATAACACTGCATTTGAATACTGCCAGTAAGCCTAATTTTATTAGTAACAGTTCAACATTTAGGCATTCTGTCAACTGATTGTCCATTGAAACATACCTGGTGAATGATTAGTTAGATCGGCATCAGGTAAACTTGCAGTGTCCTGAAAGGTTTGTTAGCAACCAGCAAATCAAGGAGAGAGTAGTTTCCAGATGGGAAGTCAAGCGGTGTATCTTTGTCCTCTTGAGTTAGGTAGCAGTCCAAGAGATGTCCTTCAGCCTTTTGCTGGCTGAGAAAATTTAAGTTCTTAACATTAATATATTTCCATTATGTTAAGAGACTGGTGAGAGCTCAACTGAGAGTTACTGTAGACCAGAAGAGTGTCCAGGGGAGGCATTCATATTAATGCTATGTGGTCCTGATGTAACCACTGATTGTAAGCATAGCAATAAACCAGTTAGGATAGAATTAATATTGAACTAGTGAAAATGTATAAACAATTAGAGTTAGTACATCACCCCATCCACCCTCCATAGGGCCACATCTCTCATGCCCCTAATAAACATAGCTGTATATCAGATGTGAAACAACACCCCTTCCACCTTTCCTAGGGTCACGTCTAGCATGCCCCTAATAAACATAACTATATATCAGATGTGAAAGAAAGGATATTAGCCATACTATACTAGTGAGCTGTGTATCAGTAATATGATACATTATCCAGTGTTTCAAAGTTTAAATTTGTTAGTGATGTTTCTGGTATTAACCACTGCAAATTTCACTCCATGACTTTAATAAGTAACTGGATCATCAGCTATTGAGGTATTTTTGGAAAGTCAGTATTGGAATTGCCTTCATTGTCTTTAGGCTTAAGGAACTATCTATGAACAGTAGGCTAACATTAACACTGAGAAGTTCAAGGTAACGGATATATCTTGATGTTAATCATTTGTGCGCTTACTGGAGAAGACAACAGAAGATGGCAGACCTTGTGCTGCAGTGGGATGACAGAACGCTTGGAAGTCTAACGTGTCAGCAGTGATATCTTGTCATTGATTGTGAGTTTGATGCTAAGAAGGGGAAACAGAAAATAAAGAAAATGCTTCAGTTCATGTGGGGACATATTGGAATATTCAGTCTTGCTCAGAGTACAGATACGATGACAGAGAAAGAAGTCAGCACTAAGGTCTTGGAAAAATAATCTAGAGGGTGACTCAGTTATTATAGAATTAGTGAGGGAGAACAAATTAACTTACTATAGTAAGTTTTATTTTTTGTAATCATTTTCGTCCCATGTACTCACATAACCATCAGGCCTCCACTCCATCCTTACCTGTCCAATTGCTGTACTGACCCTGAATGAGCTAGCGCACTAAAATATTGTGGTTGTACGTCAGTGAGGGTTAAGAGATCTTTTTTTAAATGCTTCCAGCACTCCCTCTTTTGGCCTGAAAACACAGTTCACTGTTTCTTATGCTGGGTTTTTGTGAGTCCTCAGTTCCAAATATCCATAAACCAGCTTCAGTGGTGCAATCCTTGTAATGTTAATGACCCATGTAATTCATGTAAGAAATGCAGTCTCAGGCCTTTCCCCAGTGAAGCTCTTATGGCAGGACTCCAGCAACACCCTTGTCCACTAATTCCCATCTGTCTGTCTTTCTCTCTTTTTAGTTTCTACAGCTCCTAAGTCACTATTCACACCTGAGTCATTTGGGAAGTAGTCTGTGCCACTGAATGAGGTTATGAGGCTTTGAATTTTACAGAGTGCAAAAGATTATTGAGAAGTGCTAAAGTACATCAGTTAAACAGCACAGGGTTTACGTTTAATGAATAAATTGATTGATCTTACAGTAATCTGCAACATATAAGATTTATCTGGTTACTGATGTGATACTAGTGAATGAACTGAGAATAAATAAACTGATATGCCTGATCTCTGGTGGCATGAGTCAGAAAGGAAGAACCCCCTTGTTAATGTAATGGAAAGAAACAAAAAATGCATACCATATAGTTAAATGAACTTAACTACCAGATAATTACCTAGCCACCTGACTTCTAATAGCTCTGCTACAGAATTTAAAAAACTCTTGAAAATACACTATATGAATAACTGGTCATGCTCCTGTGACTCTCCAGGGTAAACAACTACTTAATCTATTTTCCATCATACAGCCAATAGGTCTCATACAAAATACTGCAGTACCTACTGAAATAACCCTTTTGTATCTTGTATGGATCCAATAATCATTACTTAATTTTGTCCTCTCTAGTCATTATGCTCACTCACATCTTATTTTCCCAATCAGGGCCAGTATTTAGTTATGTTGCTTTTTTGCTTTACTTAGTAACAATTTGATTAACTTCAGCATCTGACACAGTTACGATATATGAATTTCGTATTCATCCCATTTAAACTATTGTTATGACAAACTTCTTGTCAATGTGTGTGTGACACTGCCAGCCCAGCTATCTGGAATTTTGTAAATAATTCTATGTCATTTGTGAATATTGATATGATTTATACAGAACTGCATGTTGTGTACTGAGCTTCAAGAATATAACCACAGCATACCCTGCTGGAACATAGAAGATTAACTTATAAAACTTCGAGAAAATAAGTTGAAATTAAGTGCTTTATGATGTGCTATAAAAGTTAGTTTCAATGCAACAAGCAGACACAATGTCTAGAGATAGAAGTTTTTCTATTTTTTTGAAAGAAAAGTAATTACTAGATTTAAAATGTAAAGTGTTTTCTTGCTTTATGACTTTCTAGCAGCTGCACAGCTGAGAGATATGTATTTTTAACATAGAGATGGTAAGTTTCTGTTTAGTCTGGGAACTGAAGTCAGGTGACAAAGAGTGATATGATCCAAGCTAACCCAGCAGTAATGTTTGATATTAATTTAAGAACTCTCTCAGAGAGACTGTGCATTTTGTATTTTGTCATGTACCTAGAACATGCACTCGTCATCTTCATTTGTACTTGTCTGTCTGTAAGTAAAATTCAGGGCATAGTATCTCTCTTAGATATAGATAAGAATAGAGTAAAGAATAGTTTAAATGTTTTCTGTATTTATTTGAAACTGTCCTGCAATGTTGTTTTAACATATTTACTGTGATTGTGAACTTTGAAGTAACTGTTTTTCTTTTCTGAGTATTGTCTTGTTTTTTTTTATTATTAAATATATTTAAACCTATCTTTGTGGCTGATATTTGTGAGACATACTTAATCTCTTGGAGTACTTGCATATGTATTTTGTAACCCTGCACAGGCCACTCCTAAATAGCCTTGCAAGTCTTGGTCAAAACTACCATTTGGATTATTAGTAACATTACACAGTAGGATTGAACATCCTTTGTTAAGGGCCTTATAGTAGCTGAAATGAATTGGCTGTTGGCAGCTATAACTACCTTATAGTCTGGGCAGAAAGGGGGCATAGCTAGTAAACCTGTGCCAGCCTTGTGTGTGTGTGTGTGTGTGTGCGTGTGTGTGTGTGTGTGTGTGTGTGTGTGTGTGTGTGTGTGTGTGTGTGTGTGTGCGCTTGCATATAAATAAAATCTCTGTATGTGTGTGTGTGTCATCTACTTGGGCAGGGACACAAAGCACTGGTTGAACAGAGAGGGTGCTGCAGGTCTTAGCTTGGCCACTCGGCTGAGATCTCAACCCTATAGCTGTGCCAGTGGGGAGACTTATTGGGGATCTGGAGAAAGAGGGAGAAACCAGCCCTAAACTGACTTTGATCTCTGTGTGTTCTTTAGTGTGTGTGTACTTATCATCCTCCCATTGTGTACGTCCCTCACTTTTGCCACTAGTAAGTCTTGAGGCTCCTTGATTACTGGGCCAGTGCAGGGGCATCACAGTGTGATTTCTATATTAATCCCATTAACAGTATTCCTATCAATGTATATTATTTTTACTATGCATTGCATGCTATTACTATTGAGCTTCTTCTTTATTATATATGTTATTTGAGCTGTTTACTATGTACTTCTTGCTATTCTTGGATTATGTTTGGTTTTGTTTCTTCCCATTTGATATATGTCTGTAATCTGGAGCTTTTCACCCCAGGCCTCCTCTGAAAATGGACCTGTGTCCAGTCAGACTATTATGGTAAACAAATGTAAAATAAATAAAGTATCAGTTTTCTAGTAACTAAAGTAGACACTAACACTCAGAGCCATTTTCAATAACCCAGTAATTATGCAGTTAATTCAGTGTATAAAATGGGTAGAAACTGATGAGAGCATTTTATAGATCTGTGTTTCAGTGAAGAGCATGAATAGCACATATACATGGTTTCAAAGTTTACAGACATCAAAAGGAATGAATTTTCAGGCATCAATTTTAGCAGTTTTAAGTGAAATAATAATTTAAAGCAGTTGTCAGACATTTAAAAGGAGCATGGCTGTGGTATACAAAAACACTGAGAGGACCCAAGACAGAGACTGTAAGTAAATGAAACACATTATCTCAAAAGGATCTATAACATACAAAATGTAATGGTATATAGGTATAAAATGATGGAAAATATTAGTTGTACTACAGGTGCTTGCGTGCTATTAGCTTGTGATACACCTGCTCACTGCCACTTGCTTGAAAAAGCAAGTGCTCTATCCCATGAGCCCTATCTCCCATTTCTACATAGCTCTACCAACACCTAATCCTATAAACTACATAGCTCTACCAGAAACAAAACCCAAAACATAAAGCTCCCACTCAGTTCCCAACCTGATTCCTCGTGTCTTACTCTAAATCTACACTCCCCTCCCTAACCCTAAAGTCTCTAATCACTTACTAAACATTAAATTCCAGTCTCCCCCTCTAAACCTAAAGTATCAGATAACTCACTAACCCTAAAACTCCTTTTCCATTCCCTACACCTAAAACTCCAACTCCCCTCCTTAAACTTAAATTCCCTAATATTTCACTAAAACTAAAACTCCCTACCTGCTCTCTAACCTTAAAACTCCCTTCTCACTCCCTAACATAGAAATCACCCTCTTTCTCCTTAATCTGAAACCACCCCTCCACAGCTGCTTGCCTGAACTTATATTCAAATTAAGAGTGTGAGCATCACTCACTCCCCATGACATGTTGCCCAAACTCATGTTCAAATTGGAGTGTGAGCATTGCTCCCTCCCAATGTCAGCTTGCCAAAACTCATATTTGAGTTCACTGTGAGCATCACTCCCTCCCCATGACATGTTGCTCAAACTCATGTTCAAGTTGGAGTGTGAGCATTGCTCCCTCCTCATGACTGCTTACCCAAACTCATATTTGATTCGGAGTGTGAGCATCGCTCCCTCCCCATGACTGCTTGCCCGAACTAATACCCAAGTTGTAGTGTGTGCATTGCTCCCTCCCCATGGCTGCTTGCCAGAACCCATATCTAAGTTATAGACTGAGCATCACTCCCACCACCTTGCAGCTTGCCAAAACTCATATTCGAATTGGAGTGTCTATCCCCATGGCAGCCTGCCCAAACTCAAATTCAGGTTTGAGCATAAGCAGCAGCATAGCCAAGCTACAAGGCACTAGAGTCATTTTGAGACAGTGGTTTTCAAGCACTTGAGACTGAAGTGCCTGTGGTAAACCTGAGAATATTAGAAATTTAATAATGTGTAGACAGATGTGCACAACTGTTCCCAGCTAAAATATCTGAAGCAGACTCAAGCACATCAAGTCATCGTGATTGTGATGTTATGAGGTAGTGCCATCTCTGCCAAGGAGAGTAGGTCAGTATGTATACATATGCCAGCAAAGCTAGCTGGAGTTTTGTAAATAATTTTATGTTATTTCACTATCACACTGATTTGTACAGATGTTTGAGTTAAAAATATATTTGTCAAGTTACTTGTGTTACAAATGCATCAACAATAGGTCCTGCTGGACAGAAAGAATGTATGCATGTAAATTAGGTTGTGTTGTTGAAACTAATCAAATGTGTATGTTTATCAGAAAACCCTGGAAGGGTCGAAAATTTGAAATTGTGTTATAGCTTTCAGATTCTGTCACAGATCTTAGCAAAGCTCTGTGTGTCTATTGTAATAGAGTTGGGTGACCAGAGGTGATGTCATCCTCTAGCCAGCATCTGGTTTCTTTGAACCCTCACAGCAACACGTTGGAATCTGACAGAAAATATCTCTGACAGGATATATATATCCTGCACATCCTCACATACAGAGAGAGATATCATCCGGCTTTTGCTGTGATAAAACACTCAGCACACATCAGCTTGCCTTGCTTTAGTAAGTAGTCAGGGAAGAGTAATTCTTTAGTTCATCAGGGGACATTTAGTGAGAATAGTTCAGAACCGTTTTCTGCATCTGTGAGAAACTATCCAACTGCATTATTTTTATATCTCTGTGGTTGAAACTCTGTTGTTTATTGTATTCAGTATTCTCCTGTTTTCTTGTTTTATTATTTGTCATTAAACATTTTAATACCTTTCATTGTGGCTGGTCCTTTAGAGAATACTTTTAACATCTCGAGAGTACTTATGCTTGTTTTAGTGACACTGTTGCTGCTTTAATCACACTCTACCATTTGTATTTGTATTAATTTCACACAGTATAATTGGGTCTGGAACATGCTCCCTGTGTGCTCTTAAGGGAAATTGTGCTTGGTGCAGGGAGCTGCATCTGAAAATACTATGTGAATCATCTTTGCTCTTAGTGACCATTCCTCACTGGAGTCAGTGGTGAGGACTGAGGTTCCTTGATTGCTAGCCCAAAGTAGGTACCGGTCACAGTGATAAAGAAGTTCCTTTTATTTATTTCACGTAACTGTCACAAAGAGTCTGAGTCACTGTGGCTGTTCTCAGAACATTGCACAGTATCTAATATTACTTTAATCATTCTGTGGTGGTGGTTGGGTTGTATTATGAGTTCTGCTTTATATTACATATACAGAATACTGTGTCACAACTGAATGTCTATTTCTGAAACCGGAATAATGCATAACAGACAAATCTTTCTGATGATTTCAGAAGATAATCATCAAGCTCCATGAACTACATGCGTATTAATGCAGGTTGCTTCAGATTTTCAACTTAAATATATTTGGAAACTCCTTATATCTGACATCAAATGCATATGTTACATCCTGCATCATAATGGCAAATATGCAACTTAGCACAAAATGCAGGCTCTAGCATACACATTTGATGACGCTTTTAAAGCAGAGGTGCATTAGTCAGGTTATGGTAAACATTCCTCTTTAAAGCAGAAGTAGAAGCATTACCATTTTGCTTCTGGGATATTCCCCTTAAGGACACATCTCAGCATACTATTTGATGATATTAATACACTATTACTCTGGCAGAAGTGCTCCAATCCAAGTGTGTTGATTAGAACACTTTCCTACACGACTGCCGTCAGTTTCACTTGTCCTTGCTGTTACTTCACTTTGCATTTGTTGCATTGATCCTCAACTGCCACTGCTCAACTTTTATAAATCCTTTAGTAGACTGTTATCCATCATTCTCCATTGCTGCAGCTATCATTGTGTCAACAGTAAACATACTGATCATTTCTTTATTACTGGATCAGATTCTACTGACAGCTCCTTCTGGCTATGAGCCTAGGCTGCTGCCCTCCAGGCTGATGTTTGTTTTAGAAACGCTACTAAACTTCTCCTCCGGATTTTCTCCTTGACTTTGCCTACCTTTGCTGCTAAGTTAAGTGGTCTGTTGTGAGTTAATGGTACCTCTCTACTTTATAATAATTTTATTCCTTTGCTGGCCATGGCCAGACATAATGCATAAAAGTGTCTCTATGTAGCGGCATCCTAGGATGATTATAAAGATTACTGACTTAGAATTATACAGATTGCAAGTGGAAAGTAAAGCCTCAAACACTGTTCATTAATAGTAAAAAAAAAAAAAAAAAGTGTCTGTACCATACCAACAAAACAAATGAGTGCATTATTTCAGTTGTATGCATTAAAAGTGGAAGTAAGGCATGTGTTTATTTTTCAGAAAATGCAGTGTTCGTGGTAAACATTCCAATGTAACATCATTGCAGCTTGTAGAGCATCATGGAATCTTTACCATGAAGAAAGGAAATGACATATTTTGCAGAACATTTTCGGAAGAACTATGGAATAATGCCAGATGCTCTATATGTAAACAAAGTCATATGCTAGATAGTATTTCCATAAGACTGCATTTGTATAAACTACTTTTAACATATCAAAGGCAATTCTAAAAGACATATCTAATTATTTGTAAAAATAAAAATCTTGAAAGTAAGCAAGTTGTCATTTTCACTTACAATCACTAAGGTAGCATTAAGCCTTAAAACAGAAATGATGCTTTCCTGTTGGACAGTTTACTTGACAACTTTAAAATGAATGCATATACTGTAACTTTCATTGATATGCATGAGTTATTCTTAAATGACATTTCAGTTAATCAAGCACCTAGCTATTTACTGAGATCATTGCATTTTTGTGCTGGTTTTGAAATTCAGATTCAATGGCCTAAGGTTAACCATCAGTCTAGTTTCATTGCTTCTTTCTCACCAAACAATAACAGCTAACTGTTTTATTTGTGGTGGATTCAGGAACTATGGTCCATTACTCAGGCCTTGCTCCTTAGTTTTCTATATCTTATTTCCCTATCTCTGTTATTATGTTATGGCTAGTATGGCCCAAACAGACAGAAACTCTTAAGAGTCGATCTGTAAACAAAATCTAGACGTGATTGTGAAATAAACGGACAATACTCATGCAAACAAAACCTCTAGCAATTCAAAAAATAAATTGTAAAATGTCTAAGCTTAGTACAGCTGGGCTGCTTTGTTACATTGTTAAAATAAGAAAGCTAATATCTTGCTATATGAACTACAGCGACGTTTTTCGGATGAGCAGTGTTGGACTCAGCTTCATTTTCTTTTCAGGTTCACATTTCCACTGATATTTGACAGTTGGTTGCAGAATACTTTGCTTTACTTAGCACATAGCTGCAACAGTACCCGTTTCTCTCTGGGACGTTTAGCATTTATTTTGGCGTACTTGCATGAACTGATCATCCCCGGGTGAACATCAGCTCCAAAGCTCCTGCAGTTATTTCAGAAACCTGGCACAAAGTAAATAATCACAAACGAAATGCATTAACTTGAGTCTTTTGGTTAAGCTGGCTCCATTTAAGTGGAATTTGCTGTTCAGATTTGGGCAGGGCTACATAGGAAAAGACATTAAAATAACACTGACCATTAGAAGCAATGAACTGTGAATATAAAGTGGAAAAAAGTCTGTTAGGACAAAAATATTAGTTATTCTTTCAAATAATTCAGATTTTTTCATGCTCATTTTTTCTCTTCTCCCATTCTCTCAAAATGATAGAATGTCTTAGTCCATAACTGGTTTAGACACAAAATCAGTTTTTATTCAACTATTTCTAGGTTTAATAACAATGTAGTAAGTAATGAGAATTTTCTCAAAGGAGGTACATCTTGACCCTGTTTGCTATATGTAATACAGTAATTATTACTGATTCATTCTATTTCATGTTTGTTATGCTTCTAAATGTAATGTATTGCAATTAATTTCTATCATATGGTAAATATACAACCTTAAATGATGCACCCTTTTATACAAGTAATAATCATGTTGTGGAACATGTACAGATTTTAAAATCATAATGCTAATAGCCTGACACTGAGTATGACTGCTATATCACATTAAAATATAAAATCTTTTTTGTGCAGAAAAAAACTTTTATTAGTGAAAATCAGATAGCAGTCAAATGAACGTGTTTTCAGAGAAGCACATTTACCCAGATGTGTACTACACATCATAACAAATTACATAGGTTCATAGGTAGGTACTAGGCTATTGGCCCTGTGGCCTATATAAGCCTAGCCAAAAAGTTCCCTGGCTTTTGCCACCCAAGAAAGTTATTTTCCTGTGCCCCTGTCTAGCAGAGCCACAGAAGTGATCCCTGGGGTGAATTTCCTATTTCCCATCCAATTGTCGAGATTTTTCTTAAAAAGGGCTAATGAGGAGCTTTGCTTGACATGAATGGGTAGTCTGTTCCAGAGCATGGAAAGTCTCTGGGACAGGAATCTATCCCTCCAGCATGTTTTGTTTATTGCGGTGGCAAGGTTTAGGCCCCTGGAGCATGTGGCTTGGAGGTACTGGGGTTTCTTTAAGTGTAGCATATCCAGCAGATCGGGGTTTGACATAGTTTGTATGTTAGGCAGAGGTCGCATCTGAGTAGGTGATAAACGATGGAGTAGAGCTTGAGTTTTTTTGAGACGAAAGGTGTTGAGGCTGGTAATCCTCTTAGTGAAGTATTTCTGTGGCCTTTCTAGTTGTTGTAGATGTCTTGTGAGGTACATGCCAAATGGGGCATTGTACTCTATAACGGATCTGAGGAAGGATGAGTAGAGAGGAACAATGGCCTCCTTTTTTCTGGAGGTGAACCCCTTTATGATGAGATGTGCCACATAGAAGGATTTCCTGACTACTGTGGCAATGTGATTATCAAAGGAGAGACTACTGTCCACCTGTGTCCAAAGGTTTCTTATCACACTTTCGGTGTTTAGTAGACTACCGCCTATGTGGTAGTTCATGGGTAAAGTGTTTTTCCCAAAGGGGATGACAGTGCACTTCTTGGCATTGAGCTTGAGGCCATGACTTTGACACCAAGCATCAGTCTCAATGAGGCCCCTTTGTAGAATGTCCACATCATTAGGCGATTCTATTATGGCACCTAGTTTGCAGTCATCTGTGAACTTTGTTATCCAAAGACCTGCTGTATTAGCCTGGACTTCTGAGAAGTAGATGCCAAACAGGAAAGGACCCAGGACTGACCCCTGTGGTACTCCACTTGTCACTGGTCTGAAGTTGGATTTGGAGTCAGCTACTTTCACTGTGTGGGTTCTGTCAGTGAGCCAGTTGGCCACCCATCTTGTGACATAGGGAGTTATGCCCAGTCTAGTGAGTTTATCTATAATTCCAGAGTAGGGGATGATGTTGAAAGCCTTGGCGAGGTCAAGATAGACTGTGTGCACCACCTTACCCTCATCCACGGCTCTGGTGACTGCTTCAAAGAAGACAATCAGATTTAGGAGACATGATCTACCTTTACAAACCCAAACTGAATGGGGTCCAGAGTTTGGAGGTTACCTATGTCCTTCTTTATAAGCTCCAAGATGATACATTTGATGGCCTTGCAGACCAGGCTCATCAGGCTAATGGGGCAGTAGTTCCCAGGGTCCATAGTGGCACCCCCTTGGAGTGGGCTAACCATTGCTGTGTGCCATTCAGTAGGCACAAAGCCTGAAGTGAGGCTATGATTTAACATGGTACTTAGGTGGAGTGCCAGTTCATTCTGTAGTTCATGCAGTACGCAGCCTGAGATATTGTCAGGTCCCATGAATGCTGTGTTCTTGGCTTTGGAGAGTGCTGTCTTTATTTGTGCAGCCATGATTATAGAGGCTTTGCATTCTTCAGTATAGTGATGGGGCCTTTGGGGGGTGAGGGAGTGAAGTTTACACTGAACCTATCTGCCAGGGTGTTGGCAATATCAGTTGATTCTGTATATCTAGTGCCATTGTGCTGTAGCTCAGAGCAGATCTGAGTGTTGCCATTGAGATTCTTGACATAACTGTAGAATGCTTTGTGGTTGTCTTTAGAATCAGTGGCAATTTTATTTCCATAACTAGCTTTGGAGAATTTTTATGAGGGATCTCAGCTTCTTACTGAGGCTGACCAGGGAGTTCCTGCAATCAGGGGATTTTACTCTTTTTTGAAACAGCTTCTTCTTTCTGTTGAAGTGTTTGCTTATGGCAGGGGACCGCCAGATTGGCTTCCTTTTTTAGGTGGATAGCGTCTTGGTTCTGTTGGGGATGGCACGATCCCTGCACTTGTGTATGTGCTTATACAGTGCATTTGTATAGGATCCAGGAGTTGCACATTTATTTGCCGTCTGTATAGGTGTCGTGAAGCTTGCCACTTCTGTCTTAAGAAGCATGAAGTTGGCTTTGCAGAAGTTTTTTACGGTGGTTTCCTTAATGGGGGGGGGGGGGTGAGGGTGGAATATTGATGTCTAGGATGATTAGCTTGTGGTCAGATCTGACCAGCAAGGAGTTGACCTCTGGTGTGGAACATTAGTTGTCCATATTGGTAATGACCAGGTCCAGGATATTGCTGCCCCTGGTGGGGGAATGGACAAGCTAATCCAGGGCACTGGAATTTATGAATTCCAGAAAGCATTGAGCAAATGAGTTAGTACATGAGTAGTTTTTCCAGTTGATGGTGGGGTAGTTGAAATTGCCCATTATTAGGGTATTGGACTGTACCTTAATATTACCCAGTATATCAAGAAACATGGCATGGGAATCCTGAGGCATGGCAGGGGATCTGTAACAAGCTACAACCTGGAGTGCAGTCTTGCCCAGTGTTAATTGCACTTGGATAATTTTGGATGCATTATGTTGAACAACTAGCCTGGAGGTGTGGATATCCTTAATGAATATGGACACGCCTCCTCCTTTAGTGGTCCAGGTTAGGTGGCCGAAAGGTGTGCTATGAGTTATAGCCTGGTAATGCAGAGGTGCTCTCTGGGAGCTTTGAGCTAGGTCTCTGTCACTGCACAGATGTCGATGTTCTCCATTTTAAGGAGTGGCTCGAGTGAGTGCATTTTGAGGTTTAGACTTCTAGCATTGAGTAGCATTACCCTCAGATTTTGCTTGCTTATACCTGCTATGGTGGTGAGTTTGTCATTTGAACCTTGCCTAAAAAAGGCACTATAGGGATGGCAAGAGCCTTAGCCAGTATCCGGAATCCCAAGGGTGACAGGTGCAGACCATCTTTGGCAAAGCATCGCGGTCTATCAATCATGTTGTCCCAGTCAGACACTGGATCCCCTTAGAATGACACCAGAAACTTAGCCAATTGTTGAAGTCAGTCATTTTGTCCGTGTATTGTGGTATCATTCTGGGCAGTTGCAGGATGCTACTCAGGGCTAGGGTCATACCTGTCTGGGCTACATTATCCAAGATCTCCTCCATGTCTCTTTTCATGTAGTCCAGGGAGGTACATCTCAGGTCTTTCACACCAACATGGACAATGACAGAGTCATATTTGTACTTGTTATGAAGTGACCCGAGTGCTTGCATTATGTGGTGGATCCTGGCACCCGACAGGCAGCTGACAGTAACTTTCTCCTTGTTTAGCCTGGTGAGTGCCAGTTACACTGTCAGTGTGCCTGATTATAGAGTCACCTATGACTAGTGTGTTGGGTACATTGTTTTGCCTTATGGGCTGAGGTTGAGTGGCACACTGATTTTGTGGGCTATGTGTCATTTGGGTAGAGATGGGGGTGGTGGTTGTTTGCTTTTCAGCTTTGGAGGTCTCTGATGTTTGGGCAGATTTTTATTGAGAGCCTCCGCAAATGTAGGTGTGTGTTTTATGTTACTATGTGTGGATTTAGGTTTTGATGGACTATGTGTTGAGTGTGGTGTGGTGCAGGTGTTTACCTTCTCCTCTTGACTGTCTAGTACAGTCTTGGCTGGAGAGAGCTTGGTTTCCCGTTTGGCTATATAAGTGCATCTCTCACAGGTTGTAGTGTTGGGTGGTAGGAGGAGAGGGTTGTCAGTGTACATGAGGCAATTGCTACATTGCCCGAAGATGCCCAGATTCATCATGTGGACAGTGGAAAATAGCGGGAGCTGACCCTTAGACATGCCTGGATAGGTGCTTATTAATTTAAGTACTAAAAACTGTTTTCCTCCTAACAAGTTAGGAAAGTTGAGTGCTTCAGTAATTTGTAGATTATTTAGTGCTTGTAATAAGTTTTGAACAAGTGTTGAGCACAAAGAAACAGTTTTAAGTGCTAAAACTAAAAAACTAGCTAGTTCTAAGAGAAAATTAGAAGAGGAGAGTTTCTGGCACTGAGAATAGTTTAACCGTAGTTAAATGGTGCTGCATGATGCGCAAAACTGCGCAAACACGGGTTTTTAAACAGAAAGATGAAAGGGATAGAAATAGCCCAAAATGGCCAGTAAAACTACAAATTCTGAGCTGAAACCACTATCCAGTGACAGCCTGCTCAAAGCTCACCACTCCCACTGATGAGCAGAGAAGCTTCCTTCTATCTTATTAAGGTCTGGGCAACACAGAAACTACAAAACAGCCCAGAATTCAGCAAAATCTGAAAACCGGACTCTACTGATTATAGAAAGGCAGGAAACAAGTAGAGAGATAGGATTTTTTTATTTTGTTTTGTTTTTTTCAAAAATTAAAACAGATACAGTAAAACAAACACTTTTAAAGCAGAAAAAAAATACTATTGCACTTGTGTGTGTAGCCCTCAACAGTTCAACAGTTGAGAAACACTTAAAATTATCAGTTAAAGTACAAACAGTATCAGAATAAAAAAAAAACAGTTCAAATAAATTGCAAAGTTAATAAAAAAACACTCGGAATAGTGCGACTAGCAAAAATAAGCAATAAAAAGCAAAACAGAGCTACATAATCCACTCAAAGTCTCCCTTTTCCTCTCTTTGCTGCTGTAGAAGTCTGCAGGATACCCAGGCAAGATCTTGCTGAGATAATACAGCAGTAGGCCATTGAAAATGTGCCCTAACATACTTTACGATTAATCTGCCTTGACTAACTCTTCTCCGTAAACAGTGAAGACCGATTCATAGTCATCAGTGCACAGTGAAATGAGAATGGAAACTGCATACTTTATACTTTGCTCCTGAGACACTCTACCTACTTCTGCCTTGCTGACAAGATGACTACTGTAAAACAACTCATCCAAATGAACAATGACACTGCTGAAGAAATGGTAGCAGTTGCAAAGGCCATTGTGATACTAAATGCCAAGCCGCCTCTGAAACCACTGACCCAGGAGGAGGATTTGTAGGCTTACATCATCACCTTTCAAAGGATTGATAATTAGGAGGAATGGGGGCAAGATGAATGAGATCACACAGTCTCTACACAGCTCATTGAGAGCTTCCATGTGAGCATTCACAGACAGGAAAGATATCAAATATTAGCACTACGAAAAAGTTTTTAAAAAAGTACTTTTTCAAATCAGAGTCACAGCAGACGCCCAAGCTTGCAAATTATGTAAACAGAATAAAAAACTACATAAAACTTCAAGGTTTCAATATTCTAAGTTAAAATAAACATCGGGCCAGATTTACAAAAGCTTGCACGGAGTTGTAGAGTAGTGTAAGATGTCAAACAGGCAATATGCCTGCCGTGCGATCCAGGAACAGCCGGCAGGGGTGTGCACGAGAGCTGCTAAAGCTAGTCTTGCACAGACAGCGTCATGGTATGCAAATTACCTCATTTGCTGCTGAAAGCTATGCAAATGAGGTAAATTTGCAATCCAGGAAATACTAACCTGTCCGTGGAAGATTAGTGTTATCTGCAGAAATGTACTCCTTTGGTAACAGAGTACCATTCTGCAAATAGCTAAACAGAGCTATGACAGCTCTAAATAAAGGATGCATACAGTTGAGGAAGCATGCCAATGGCCAAATATAAGGCCATTGGCATTTATAAATGTTTAAAATTATTAAAATTTAACTTTTCTTTCCCCGATCTCCAATGTTTAAGCATAGCGCAGCACTGCTCAAACGTGCGGCACTTTAAAAAACAAGAAAATAATTTATAACTAGCCAAAAATAGGCATTTTCACTAAAAAGCTTATTCTGCCATGCAGGTGAATGGCAGGCTGAGGACAACATGGCCACTGAGTAGTGGTTGCTAAGGGAGGGGAAGCTCAGTGTGAGAGATGTAACCATGCATTAGTAGGCAATCCTATGCAAATGAGGATAAGGATAGTGAATCCCAATTTTTCCCAGCATGTGAGCCATGTCCCAAGAGTGTAACAGTAGGAGTAGGTGAGTAGTAGCGTAGATATAGGTGACATGAGGAGGTATGTCAGAAAGGCTGTAAGCTAATTGGAGCACAGTGGCTTGTGTTTGCCCTGAGTTGCTCAGGATTGCAAGAGGCATGCCTACAGTTGTCCTATTTGAAAACCTGAAACCAAAGGTGCACACTGTTAAAAGATCGGAAATTTCTTGCAAACATGCAGACATTGTGTGCGAGCGTGTGCGCGCATGTGAGCATGTTTGTGCAGCACTGCCCCAGGCAGAAACAAAGGGAAAAGGAAGGAAAAGAAGTAGTAGGAAGTTAACCAAGGAGAACTAGCAGAGCTGCCAGGTGAAATATATCAGAATCAGCCAATTACACAGGCAGCAGACTATCTCAGCCCAGCCCAGCACTTTAAACTCTGCAAACAGCATTCCCCCCTGTTTTTTTCCCAAGAAATCTGCAATACTGCAGTATACAAAGAGGGAAAGCTTAAAAAGCTTAAGTCAGACAAAATGTTAGGGGCTGCTCTTGCTATCATAAACTAACGTGCAAGGTGCTGAGAGTGGTGATGTTGTGAATGCTGCTGAGCAACCCACAGTGAGGAGATGGAGAAGAGTGTACAGACCCAGGATAACCTACCAGGGACTACATGAGCTGGAGATAGTGGAGCGCTATAGGGTGGACAGAGACTTCCTGCAGCAAATTGTTGAACTGTGCCAGCCATGCCTCACACACAGAACCAACAGAGGGGAACCCATCCCAGTGGATACCAAGGTATGTGTTGGCATAAGAATACTAGCTACAGGTACCTTCCAGAGACCAACTGGTGATATGATGGGGATTTCACAGGCATCAGCATCCAGGTACTCCACCAGTTCCTGGATGCCATGTCAGCACATGTCGGTGACCATGTATATTTCCCCAATTCCCGTGAGGGATTGGCCAGCAATATGCGTATTTTCCACCAAATAGCAGAATACCCTGAGGTAGTGGGTGCAATAGACTGCACGCACATACACATCAAAGCACCACCCGGTGAGCGGGGTAGGGTCTACATCAACCGCAACTGCCAGGTCATGTGCGATGCCCAGGGCATAATAATGAATGTGCGTGCTGGCTACCCTGGAATCTATCACAATTCCCACATCTGGCATCTGACGCAGCTGTACCAGAGATTTGCCAATGGGGAAATCCCTGATGGTCACCTAGTGGGGGATGCTGGATATGCACTGAAGCCGTGGCTGATGACACCCATCAGAAATGCACACACACCTGAACAAGAACTCCATAATGAGGCACACGCACAAACAGGAAACATAACTGAGCGTGTGTTTGGGATGGTCAAGTCACGATTCCAGTGCCTGGACACATCTGGTGGAGACTTGCAGTACTCACCAACTACATGTACCCAAATTGTTATGGTATGTGCCATGCTACACAATATGATTCTGCAGAAACAGCTGCAGCAGGAACAGCATGGGGCAGGGCCAAACAGCCCCCCAGCATTGCCAAGGCCTGCACAGGCACAGCGTGACTCAGAGGAGGAACAACCTGAGCCTGCCCCAGTAGGCAGAAGGAGGCATGTCCAGTATGCCCTGGCCTTGGCAAAGAGGCAACGCATAGCACATACACTGACTCAGTAGGAATCCTGGAAATGACACCTCTCTCTGACTCGCACATACAGTAAAAGGGATGCCTAACTTGACACTACCTGTTTTCAGACATGTATAGGGAGTGTACTATGTGCATCAGACATAGGCAGCCCTGTAGCACCACCTGAGGCATGAGTGCTCTATTTTAAGGAATATAAAGCACTGTTAAGCACATTTTACCAGTATTGAGCATATTTAAATCCAATTGCACGTAGCTGCACACCGCATTAACCAGCGCAACGTCGGGCAACATTTTGGGCAATGTTAGGCAAAGTTGAACAAAGTCGGGTAAACATGCTCACGCCTGCTTTATTGTTCCTTAACCAGTCAGGTCTGCCCAGCAGGAAAATAAAAAGCAGTGACAGGGCTTGAACTCAGGATACTGTGCACTATAGTCACAGTACTGAACCACTAAGCCATGACAGCATTTCATTGGTGCAGACACAACTTAAGTCACTCACACATACCGATTGGGGGGGGGGGGTCACATACCTAACAGTCACACCAGCAGGACAATTGTAGACCAACACAAACACAAACAAATGCTGTATCATGCCCTCTGAAGAGGCATATGAGTAATCTCCTCCCAGGCCTTTCAGACGGATAACAGCAGGCCAGGCAGTGTGATGTGGGTTGGGTAGGCTATGAAGTCACAAACTAATATGCATGTAATTGGAAGCTAAGGTCTGTAGTACAGTGGTATGCTTCAAGCCAGTATGTTAGGCAACAGTACAGACTGAAATGGAGTACCTGACATAGCAGTGCAGGCCTAGCAAATGTGTATGTGTCAGGTGTACCCCTCATCCTATGTACATCCACAGTAACAATCAGGTGTGCCCCCCGGATAGAAATGTGCAAATAATCGCTGTCCCCCCTGTATGTAGAAATGTTGATAAGTCTATGCAAATTGACTCATGGAAGCCCTGCAGGCACAGCGTGCTTCCTGTCGATGTACAACACAAAGGTGAGCCCTGAAGTAAAAACCAGCTTAATTTTTCACACACATATAGTATATATGCCCATAGTGGGCATGCTCACACACTTAAATTTAGCAAATTTCAGTCAGCAACATACTGAAAGGTCATACAGAACATGCTCACACACTTAAACAAATGAAGCAAATGTCAGTCAACAACATACTGAAAGGTCATACTGGGCATGGTCACACACTTAGGCCATGTCTGAATACAGCAGTGGGCCACACATATCTGGCAGTTGCAGTTCTTACTCCGGACACTTGTCACTATTCACCAGTCCTGCCTTGCACACACAGTGATATGAAAGCAGACCCATATAATATATTGGACCCCTGTCATAATCAAACTATGTACTACAAGTACTTAAGTTGTTCAAAGAAAGTGAAAATCCAAAGAAGATCAATAAATCTCTGATCAATATCATCAAGAAACGATGAGTACTCCTAACATTATCCAAGCCATGTTCTGGCAAAAATATTGCCAAAGAGTCCATAGAGAACCATGAAGCTTTCTTTCGCTATGTCATAAATATCAATGTAAACTCATATATGTTCTGAGTCAGTGCAAAGTGTAAATGAATACATGTACATGACTGACATTGCCAACATCTTGTCAGACAGGTTCATACATATTTACCCCCCTTTCACTGACAAAAGGGCCCATTACCATACCTGGAGATTGTGAAAACCCAGAAATCACATATACAATGGTTAAACAGCTCTATCCAAACCTAAAAACATGGCATCTATGGGATGACATGGTTTCCCTGGCTGTGTCATATGTGAACTCCAAAACAAACAGACCCTGCACCTGAACAGTCTCTTGAGACTCACCCTCTGTACAGGATATGAAACTGTTGAATGGGTTACAGCAATGCTTGGCACACTCCACAAGTGTTGGTGCACAACAGACCATGGGAACTATTGTCTTATAAGCCTAATAAGCCTGATCTGCAAAGCCATGGAGTCCATCATTATGAAACTCCTAAACAGAACTATTGGGAGCCTACAAACACTCAACCCTATCCATTTTGGTTTGGTCAGGGGCAGATCGTGGTTCCTAAACCTGCTAGACAGTTTTCAAGGCAGTTACCCAGGACATACATCAATGAAATGAGCTATACACGGCCTACATAGACCTTGAAAAGCCCTTTTCCAACATCCCACACACATGTCATATCCACAAAATCAACAACCTGTGCATAAACACGTATGTCATCTGATGGAGTGCCAACTGGGCACAGATAGATCCCACAAGGTAAGAATTGTGGTCTCTTTGTTGGACTGTAAGCTGGTAACAACTGCTGTCCCCCATGGCTCAGTCCTGGGACCCCTCCTGTCTGGTGTATACTTTTCAGAAATACAGTCAAACACACAAAGGCTATGGTTAGCAAAGTTTGTGGATGACTGCAAAAAGCTTGTCATAATCAATGTTTGGGACAACAGAGACATCCTTAAAAAGGGTCTCAGTCAGACAGATGTGGTGTCAAAATTATGGCCTCGAGCTACAGTCATACAAATACCATATAGGTGCCAACACCCTAAATATGCAGGTAATAATAAGGGATCTATGGACACATGTGGATAGTCATCTCTACTTCCAGAAACACATTCACAAAGTGGTTAGAAAATCATGCTATGTGTTCGCACAAACTGCCAAGGTCTTTGCATGTAGGTCAAAGGAGGTTCCCTCTACTCATCAGTCATCAGACCCATCAGAGAGTATCATGGCACACTTGCGATGAATCTGACTAGGCACCTTCAGCAGCTGGAAAGACCACTGAAGTATCTCAACAAGAGGATTACTGGCCTCAAACAGTTGCCCCATGCAACAAGACTGAATTTAACTCAATCTGTACTCTGTTGCATACTGTCTACTCAGGCGATCTCTGCCCAACAGACAGGTCCATTTCCAATGCAGAACTGATGTGCATGCGCTATCTGAAGTAAACCCAAGCTCACTGTACCACATGCTCTAGGGATATCATCATAACAACAATAAATAGAACATGTTGGAGGGATACATTACTAACTCACAGACTCCCTTTGCTTTGGAACAGGCTCCCAATCTACATTAAGCTGAGTCCCTCACTGACACTCTTCCAGAGGAGCTTTGATGAGTGTATGTGAAACTGAACTGTCACACCATGGATCACTTCATCAGCTCTACTAGACAGAGGCCTAGGGAACTAATCCCATGTGTGGTGATAGCTGCACACTCTAATATATGCCTTCAGGCAGATAACCTATTACCTACCTATGTACCTATATATATGTAGGGGGAACACAGTATAATAAGCCAAACATGGATGGGCAGAGATTTGTGTAAGAGGGTGACCATGACAGGGAGCCATCTAGGACTGTCCCACCCAGCACACATCCCAATGGCACAAAATACATGAGGTGCACATCTCACCCACTGTACATAACAGCCACCAGTATCTGTAAGCATTACAGTGTATGTGGTCCATGTGCCTGATGTACAACATGACTGTACAATGAAGTACACATCTACTATCTGTAGACATGTACCTGTCACATAGGTTCATAGGTATGTAGTAGACTATCTTCACGAAGGCATATATTAGCCTAGGCAAGTTGTGCAGCTTTCACCACCCCATTGGGTAGTCTCCTGAGCCCTAGTTCTAATAGTTAGTACCCTAAGCCCCTTTCTAGTGGGGCTGCTGATGTGATGCCTGGCGTGAATTGTCTGTTTCCCTTCCACTCATCAAGGTTCCTATTGAAGAGTGCCAGCGAGGGGCTCTGTCTGATGTACATTGGGAATCTGTTCCACAGTAAGACAAGTGTCTGGGATAGTACTCTATCCCATCAGCATGTTGTATTCATTGTTGTGATGAGGTTCATATCCCTGGAGTGTGTAGTGTGAATCAAGTTTGTTATCCGTAGATGGAGCATGTTCAACAGTTATGTGTTGGACATGGCTCTGTATGTTAGGCAGAGTGTGCCTCTGAGTAGGCGGTCCGCAACTGAGAAAATATTTAGTTTTACCAGTTGTGTTACAAAACACATCTGTTTGAGGCCAGTAATCCTCTTGGTGAGGTACCTCTGTGGTCTCTACAGCTGCTGGATATGCTTAGTTGAGTACATCCAAAATGGTGCATTGTACTCAATGATGGGTCTGATGACTTAAGAGTAGAGGGCCACCACTACCTTTTTTGATCCTGATGAAAGCCCTTTGTTAATTAGATGGGCCACATAGGATTTGCTAATCACTTTGGCAACATGGTTGTCAAAGGAAAGATGACTATCTACTTGTGTCCCCAGATCCCTTATTACCTTGTCAGTTTTTAGGGGTAACACCTATGTGGTAGTTTGTGTGTACTTTGTTTTCACCAAAGGGGATTACTATGCATTCTTCCACATTGAGCTTGAGGCCATGATTCTGACACCACACATCTGTCTCATAGAGTCCCTTCTGGAGAATATTTGTGGCATCCGGGGAATCTATTATGGCAAACACTTTACAGTTCCCAGCAAACTTAGTCAACCACAACCCTCATGTGTTGGCATGTACTTTTGAGAAGTCTATACCAAACAGGAGGGACCCCAGGACTGAACCCTGGGGGACCCCAGTTGTTACCGGTGTAGAGTCTGACATGTAGCCAGCAACTCTTAATTTGTGGGATCTATATGTGAGCCAGTTTGCAAACCATCTTGTGATGTATGGATTCATGCCCAGGTTGGTGAGTTCATCTATGAAACCTGACTGGGGAATGGTGTCAAAGGCCTTAGCGAGGTATAGGTAGGCTGTGTGGAGCTCATTTCAATCATCTGTAGCCTGGTTAACTGTCTCAAAGAAATCCACCCAGTTCAGGAGGCGTGATCTGCATTTGATGAAGCCAAACTGGGTGTGCTCAACTGTGTGAAGGTTCCCAATGTCTTTATTGTTGACTTCCATTATGATTGGCTCCATTGCCTTGCAGATCAGGCTCATCAGGCTCATAGAGCATGAATGCCAAGGGTCGTTTGTGGCCCCACCCCTGTGGAGTGGGAAGAACATTGCTGTGCAACATTCTATGGGTACATATCCTGTAAAGAGGATGTAGAGAGAGGTGTAGGTATCCTTGATGAATATGGATACATCCCCACCCTATGTGCTATGATCCAGGTTCTGATGCTGAAAGGTATGGAATGAGTAGTATCCTGGTAGAGCTGGTGTGCTCTCTGGAGCCTTGAACTAGGTTTCTTTTACTGCACATATACCAATATTCTCCATACTGGGAAGTGCCTCGAGTGTGTGCATTTGGAGGCTGAGACTTCTGGCAATGAGTAGCATTTAGCTCACTTTGTAGTTATTTGTGTTGGTTATGGGGTTTGGTTTGTCCTGAGTGACCGGTGTTCCACACCTGAAGTCAACACCTCATTGGTCCGATCCAACCATACGCTAATTACCCTACATATCTACATTCTGCCCCCACCCCCCATTAAGGAAACCATGTTAAAATATTTCTCCAAATCCAACTTCATGCTTCTTAGGACAGAAGTGGTGAACTTCAGGACACCCATGCAGATGGACAATACAGTTATGACTACTGAATCCTACACAATTGTACTTTATAAGCACTTATATGAGTGCATGGATCGTGCTATCCCAAACGGAGCCAAGACGCTATCCTCCAAGAAAAGGAAGCCAATCTGGTGGTCCCCTGCCATAACCAAACTGAACAACAGAAGGAAGAAACTGTTGCAAAAGAGGGTAAAATCCCATGAGTGGAGGAGCTCCCTGGTCAGCCTCAGTAAGAAGCTGCAATCCCTGATAAAATCCTCCAAAGCTAGTTACGAAAACAAAATCGCCACTGATTCTAAAGACAACCACAAAGCATTCTATAGCTATGTCAAGAATCTCAATGGCAACACTCAGATCTGCTCTGAGTTACAGCACAATGGCACTAAATATACAGACCCAACTGATATTGCCAACATCCTGGCAGATAGGATCAGTGCTAACTTTACCCACCTCTCACCCATGAAAGAGCCCATCTCTATACCGGAAGAATGCAAAGTAGCTGTCATCACGGCTGCACAGGTAAAAAACACTCTCCAAAGCCAGGAACACAGCATCCATGGGACCAGACAACATCCCAGGCTGCATTCTACACGAACTGCAGAACGAACTGACACCACACCTAAGTACCGTGTTCAATCATAGCCTCACCTCAGGCCTTGTGCCTGCTGAATGGAGCACATCGATGGTTATCCCACTACACAAGGGGGGAGCCACCACGGACCCTGGGAACTAGTGACCCATTAGCCTGATGAGCCTGGTCTGCAAGGCCATGGAACATATCATTATGGAACTTATAAATAAAGACAATGGTAATCTTCAAACTCTGGACCACAACCAGTTCGGGTTTGTAAAAGGCAGATCATGTCTCCTAAACCTGACATACTTCTTTGAAGCAGTCACCAAAGCCGTAGACAAGGGAAAGGTTGATCATACAGCCTATTTAGATCTTGCCAAGGCTTTCAACACCATCCCCCATTCTGGAATTATAGATAAACTCACTAAACTAGGTATAAATCCCTATGTCACAAGATGGGTGGCCAATTGGCTCACTGACAGAACCCACACTGTGAAAGTAGCAGACTCCAAATCCGACTTCAGACCAGTGACAAGTGGAGTACAACAGGGTTCAGTTCTGTGTTCTGTCCTGTTTGATATCTACTTCCCTGAAGTACAGGCTAACACAGAAGGTCTTTGGCTAATGAAGTTTCCAGATGACTGCAAACTAGGAGCCATAATCGAAACTACTAATAATGTGCACATCCTACAAAAGGGCCTCACTGAGACAGATGCCTGGTGTCAAAGCCATGGCCTCAAGCTCAGTGCCAAAAAGTGCATTGTCATCCCCTTTGGTAAAAACTCTGTACCCATGAACTATAACATAGGCGGTAGTTTTCTTAACACTGAAAGTGTGATAAGAGACCTTGGGACATAGGTGGACAGTAGTCTCTCCTTTGATAATCACATCACCACTGTAGTCAGGAAATCCTTCTACGTGGCACACCTCATCACAAAAGGTTTCTCATGCAGAAAAAAAGAGGTAATTGTTCCCCTCTACTCTTCACTCATTAGATCCATTATAGAGTACAACGCCCCTTTTGGTATGTACCTCACAAGACATCTACAACTGGAAAGCCCACAGAAATACCTCACAAAGAGGATTACCGGCCTCAAATACATGCCCTACACAGACCGTCTCAAAACACTCCAGCTTTATTCTGTCGCATATCGCCTATTCAGAGGTGATCTCTGCCTAACATACAAAGCTATGTCAAACACAGAGCTGTTGGACATGCTCCCCTTAAAGAAATCCCAATCCCTCCAAGCTTTGGCCTCAAAACCTGGACTGAAATACAAAAGGAGGGGGTGTATCCATTTACATAAATGATACCCACACCTCCCTGTTAGTGGCACAGCATGAGGCCTCGGAGACCATACAAGTGCAACTAACAGTGGGCAAAGCTGCTTATCAGATCGTAGCCTGCTACATATCACCTACCTTGTCTCAGGACCCTCACTCAGCATTCCTGAGAACACTGGAAAATAAAGGTCCTACCAAACACATGATATTAAAAGATTTCAACTACCCAAACATTGACTGGGAGAATTACTCAAGTACAAACTCCTTTGCCCAATGCTTCCTAGAGTTTATAAACTCAAATGCCCTGGAACAGCTGGTCACTATGCCTACTAGAGGTGACAACATACTGGACATGATCATCACCAACATGGGGGATCAGTGTTCCACACCAGAGGTAAACCCCTCGCTGGTAAGATCAGATCATAAAGTAATCACACTGGACATCCACATCCCAACCCCACCCCCAGTCAAGGAAACCACTGTGAAAAACATTTCAAAAGCAAACTTCACACTTCTCAAGACCGAAGTGAAAAGTTTCAAAGCCACCTTGCTACAAGATAATGCTATCCAATCCGCAGAATCCTTTACAAGTGCATTCTATGAGCATCTACAGGGATGCATGGATCGAGCCATCCCAAGTAAAACCAAGACTCACTCCTCCAAAAAGAGGAAACCAGTCTGGTGGTCCTTCACCATAAATAAGCTATACAACAGAAGGAGGAAACTACTACATGATAGAGCAAAATTCCAAACAGGAAAGGCTTCACTGATTATTAGCAAGAAACTAGGATCGCTCATAAAATTATCCAAGGCCAGTTTCTAAAGAAAAATTGCTAAGGAATCTAAAGATAACCACAAAGCCTTCTTTAGCTATATCAAAAATTTAGGTGGCAACTGTCAGATATGCTCTGAGCTACTGAAAAATGGCAAAGAATACACTGAACCAACTGACATTGCCAACATCCTGGTGGACAAGTTCTGTGCAAACATCACCCCCCTTCACCCCCAAAAGGGCCCGTGTCCATCCCAGAAGAATGCAGAGCCCCAGACATCATGGACATGCAGGTAAAAACAGCCCTCTCCAAAGCTAAGAACACAGCATCAATGGGACCGGATGGTGTCCCAGGCTGCATCTTACATGAGCTCCAAAAGGAACTAAACCCTAACCTAAATTCACTGTTCAGACTCAGCCTTACCACAGGCTATGTACCCAAGGAATGGCATACAGCAACAGTCATCCCGCTCCACAAAGGTGGTGTCACAACAGAACCTGGGAACTATCGCCCTAAAAGCCTGACCAGCCTGGTCTGCAAAGCTATCATGGAACTCATAAACAGAGACGTTGGGAACCTCCAGACACTGGACCCTACCCAATTCAGCTTTGTAAAGGCAGATCCTGCCTCCTAAACCTAGTTGACTTCTTTGAAACAGTTACCAAGGCCATAGAGGAAGGTAGTCTACACAGTCTACCTGGACCTCACTAAGGCCTTCGACACCATTCCCCACTCTGGCATCATAGACAAGCTTACCAGCTTGAACATTAACTCCTATGTCATGAGATGGGTGGCCAACTGGCTCACAGATAGAACACACATGGTCAGAGTTGCGGGTGCCATGTCTGACTCTAAACCAGTCACAAGTGGTGTCCCACAGGGCTTGGTCCTGGGACCCCTCCTGTTCAGTATATTCTTCTCTGAGGTCCAGGCAAGCATGGGAGGACTATGGCTGACCAAGTTGGCAGATGACTGCAAACTAGGGGCCATAATCAACTCTCTGGCTGACACAGACATCCTCCAGAAGGGTCTTACAGAGACAGATACCTGGTGTCAAAACTATGGCCTCAAGCTGAATGCCAAAAAATGCATAGTCATCCCCTTTGGAAAAAAACAAAGTGCCCACGAATTACCACATAGGTGGTAATCCACTAGGTATGGAAAATGTAATTAGGGACCTGGGGATCCAGGTAGATAGTAACCTCTCCTTTGATAATCACATTGCCAAAGTGGTTAGAAATTCCTTCTATGTAGCCCACCTAATCATGAAAGGGTTCACCTCTAGATCAAGAGAGGTCATTGTGCCCCCCTACTCATCACTCATTAGGCCCATAATAGAGTACAATGCCCCATTTGGTATGTACCTTAATCGGCACACGCAACAGCTGGAAAGACCACAGAAGTACCTCACCAAGAGAATCATGGGCCTCAAAGAGCTGCCCTATGCAGCTCGACTAAAGAAACTCCAGCTCTACTTGGTTGCTTACTGCCTGCTCAGAGGTGATCCATGCCTGATGTATAAAGCCATGTCCAACCCGGAATTAATGGACATGCTCCACCTCAAGAAAACCAAATCTCTTAGAGCCACATGCTCCAGTGAATTAAACCTCAGCACAGCAATAAACAGGACATGCTGGAGGGATAGATTCCTGTCCCAGAGACTTCCCTCGCTCTGGAATAGAATCCCAGTTTATGTTAGGCAGAGCCCCTCGCTGACTCTCTTCAAGAGGAATCTTGACGAGTGGATGGGAAATCGTAAATTTACCCCTGGGATCACTTCAGTGGCCCTGCTAAACAGAGGCCCAGGAAACTAATTTAAAAGGGAGGCGAAAGCCAACACATTCTGGCTAGGCTTATAAATGCCCTTGGGCAGATAGCGTAGTACCTACCTATGAACCTATGAACCTACACGCTTTAGGGACCTAAACCTTGTCACCACAATAAATAGAGCATGCCGGAGGGATAGATTCCTGTCCCAGAGACTTCCCATACTCCGGAATAAACTACCTATCTATATCAAACAAAGCTCCTCATTAGCACTCTTCAAGAAAAATCTTGATGATTGGATGGGAAATAGGAAATTCACCCCGGGGATCACTTCTGTGTCTCTGCTCGACAGTGGCTCAGGAAAATAAATTTCTTGGGTGGCAAAAGCCAGGGTACCTTTTTATCTGGGCTTGTATAGGCCCTAGGGTCAATAGCCTAGTACCTACCTATGAACCTATGAACCTTTGAGCCTTGCCTAAAAAAGATAATATGGGGACAGCAAGGGCCTTGGCCAGTATTCAGAAGTATAGGGGTGACAGGTGCAAACCATCTGTAGTGAAGCAACGAGTCTTGTCTATCATGTCATCACAGGCATTCAGAGACTGGATCCCCTTTGAATGACACCAGAAGCTCAGCCAATTGTTGAAGTTTATTGTCTTTCTGTTATATTGCAGTATCATGTAGGTGAAGGTAAGATGGTACTCAAGGTCAGGGTCATAACAGCCTGGGCTACATGATCATAGAGCTAATATATATCTCTTGTTATGTTGTCCTGGTAGGAATGTCTTAGATCATTCACACTGACATGCACAAAGAACACGTCATATATGTACCTGTTCTGGAGTGATGTAAGTGCTTGTGTTATGTGGCGGATCATAGCACCTGACAGACAACTGACAGTAACCTTGGAGGTGCATGTTGCTTGCTTGTCTGCTTAGGAGGACACTCCCTCTTTCTCAGATTAATATTTGTATTTTCCGAGTATGGTAATGTGTATTTATGTGTGTGTTTTGCTGGTGCTTATATTGTAGGTCTATGTGAGACAGTTGGTGTTGTGGTTGTATGACCCTACTCCTCCTGACTGTATTGTCCAGTATTGGGTTGACAGAGCTTAGCCACCAGTTTGACCCTGTGTGTGCCAGCATGTGGTGCATCAACCCATATATGATATGGTCATGGCCTGTACATACAATACACTCACAATACACCTAGTATGATAAGCCTGCTGAGGTTAGCAAATGTGAAAAAAAACTTTGGGCAAACTGTCAGCAAGTAATGTCTGTATTGCACCCTGTAACTCCATATTGCTTGCTGAAGTGTAAAGACGTACTTAGTTTGGATTAAGAACCCCGTACTTGCCAACTGTGTGTGTGTGTGTGTGTGTGTGTGTGTGTGTGTGTGTGTGTCTCTCTCCCTGGGGAGAGAGCAACCTTTTTGGAGACTACTCACACCCCTTAAAAGTGGCATACTCATCTTTGTCAAGTCTGATGATGTCACCATCCTACAAATATACCTGTGGAAAGGCCAAATCCTAATAATGTGTATAGCGTGCTGTGTAAATGCGTACTACTGTAGTGTCATAATGTAGTTAAGTAGGGGTTTGAATCCTGCACTTGTTGAGAGTGTGTGTCTCCCTGGCGAGGAGCAACCTAAGTGGTATACTCATCTTTGTCACATCTGATGATGTCACCATCCTACAAATGTACCTGTGGAAAGGAGATATCCCCGTAATGTATATAGCGTGTCGTGTAAATGTGTACTGCTGTAGTATCATAATGTAGTTAGGTAGGAGTTTGAATCCTGAACTTGCCAACTATGAGTGGGTGTTTCTCCCTGGGGAAAAGCAACCATTTTGGAGACTACTCACACCCCTTAAAAGTGGTATATTCATCTTTGCCAAGTCTGATGATGTCACCATCCTACAAATATACCTGTGGAAAGGAGAAATCCTAGTGATGTGTATAGCACATTGTGTAAATGCATACTGCTGTAGTATCATAATGTAGTTAGGTAAAAGTTCGAATCCTGCACTTGCCAAGTGTGTGTGTCTCCCTGGAGAGGAGCAACCTTTTTGGAGACTACTCACACCCCTTAAAACTGATATACTCATCTTTGTCAAGTCTGATGAGGTCACCATCATACAAATATACCGGTGGAAAGAAGCAATCCCAGTAATGTGTATAATGCGTCGTGTAAATGTGTATTGCTATAGTATCATAATGTAGTTAGGTAGGGGTTCAAGTTCTGCACTTGCCAACTGTGTGTGTCTGTGTTTCCCTGGGGAGGAGCAACCTTTTTGGAGACTACTCACACCCCTTAAAAGTGGTATAGTCATCTTTGTCAAGTCTGATGATGTCATCATCCTACAAATATACCTGTGGAAATAAGAAATCCCAGTAATGTGTATAGTGTGTTGTGTAAATGTGTACTGATGTAAAATCATAACGTAGTTAGATAGGGGTTCAAATCCTGCACTTGCCAAGTGTATGTATCTCCCTGGGGAAAAACACCCTTTTTGGAGACTACTCACACCCCTTAAAAGTGGTATACTCATCTTTGTCAAGTCTGATGATGTCACCATCCTACAAATACACCTGTGGAAAGGAGAAATTCCTGTAATGTGTATAGTGCGTCATGTAAATGCATACTGCTGTAGTATCATAATGTAATTAGGTAGGGGCTTGAATCCTGCATTTGCCAACTGTGTGAGTGTGTGTCCCCCCTTTGGAGGAGTAACCTTTTTGGAGACTACTCACACCCCTTAAAAGTGGTATACTCATTTTGTCATGTCTGATGATATCACCATCCTACAAATATACCTGTGGAAAGGAAAAATTCCAGTAATGTATATAGCGCATCATGTAAATGCGTACTGTTGTAGTATCATAATGTAGTTAGGTAGGGGTTTGAATCTTGCACTTGCCAACTGTGTGTGTGTCTGCCAGGGAAAAAACAACCTTTTTGGAGACTACTCACACCCCTTAAAAGTGGTATACTCATCTTTGTCACATCTGATGATGTCACCATCCTACAAATATACCTGTAGAAAAGCGAAATCTCTGTAATGTGTGTAGTACGGCGTGTAAATGCATACTACTGTAGCATCATAATGTACTTAGAAAGGAGTTTGAATCTTGGACTTGCTGACTGCGTGGTTGTGACACCGTTGGTCAATGTGGAGAGGATTTTGATTTTTCTAGTGTATGGCATATCACAATGACAACTGTATGTGCATTACACATGTAAGGTAGCTGTGGGGGCAAAGCCATATACATACATGTGACCTCAATTATTTCATAGGTGGGTACTCTGCTTTCTCCATGAACGCATCTGTTATCCTTGCCAGAGCATGCTGGCACTTTCCAGACCTTAGGTCACTTCTGTATGCTTGTGACAAGCTTAGCCACTGCAGTGATACCTGGGCTACATCTTCTGTTTCACATCCACTCATCACGGTTTCTATTGAAGAGTGTGAGTGAGGGTTTATGCTTGAGGTATATTTAAATCCTGCTCTAAAGCAAGCAAAGTCTGGCAAAGATGACTAATCATTATAGGTGTGCAACAACCTCTGTGGATCTGTATGCAAACCCTTTATTGCTTATGTGCTCCACAGAGGGATTTCCAAAACCCTTTGGTAATGTGATTATCAAAGGAGAGATGACTAAACACATGGCTCTATGTATACATTAGTACCTGTTCCACATTTGGGGGGCTACTACCTATGTGGTATTCTGGGGATACTTTGTTTTCTAAAAGTGGATAACTATGCTTTCTTTGGCTTATAGCTTTACAGGATGAGTTTGACACCAGGCATCTGTCTCTATGATACCCTTTTGGAGGATGTGTGTGTGTCATCTGGAGAATAAAGTATAGCCCACAGAATGCATTTTCATCAAAATTGGGCAGACATATCCCTACTGTGTTTGCTTGTACCTAAGAAAGCTATATGCCAAACAGGAGTGGTTCCAGGACTGAGTGCAGGTGAATAAAGCACAACACTCCCCATGGCTACAGAAAACCACTAAGTCAGAAATGAAAAACAGGGATAAAGCCTGGGAGCACTGGCGCAAAACCAAGACCACCTCAACTAGACAGAAATTCTTAGAACTACGCAATAGAGTCAAAAAGCTAATAAAACAGGACAAATTCCAATACTACCACTCTGCCCTAGACTCCTCCGAACACAGCCCCAAACAATTCTGGTCCTCCATAAACTCCATCCTCCACCCAGGTAAAGTCAGTACCCCTCCTCCTAACATCCCTCATTCCTCAGAAAATATTTCTACCTCATTCAACAGACACTTCACACAAACCATACTATCACTAGCTAAACAACACAACCCCCCTCCCCTCCAACCCACACCTTCAACTACTAATCTCCCCACTGCCTTCTCTTTTTCTCCTGTACCTACCTCCAACATAAAAAAACTCTTAACTAAACTTAAACCCACCAAATTAGCAGCAGACAACCTCCCAAGTGAATACCTACAAATCGCAGCTGATGCTCTTGCCTACCCAGTATCCATCTTGATTAACCGATCTCTGTCAGAAAGTTATGTTCCCACACTGTGGAAAGTATCACATATAATTCCCCTCCAAAAAGGCGGACCCTCCACAGAACTAACCAGTTACCGCCCCATAGCTATTCTCTCTCCACTCTCCAAAATACTAGAGAGATACACTCTCAGGTCTCAGACTACCCCCTTACTAACAACCTCCTTTCCAATACTCAGCATGGTTTCCGACCAAACCATAACACCACCACTGCCTTACTCTCCTTTACTATCACTATCCTTCAGCATAAAAACAATGGCTATCTCTCCTCTGCTACTTTCCTAGACCTATCTAAAGCATTTGTCATGGTCCCACACAAACAACTTATCTCTGTCCTCAATAACCTATCCTTCCCACAATCAGTCACCAACTGGTTTCAGAGTTACCTGTCTGACCGCCAACAATCCGTGTATGGCAGAATAACATAACTCCCCAACTACCTGTCTCACCAGGGGTTTCCCAAGGATCCATCCTTGGACCCCTACTCTTCTCTGTTTTCACAAATAATCTAGCCTCTGCCACCACACATGGTACACTCATACAATATGCAGATGACTCGACCATCATCTGCTCAGCCCAGTCCCTACCCAAACTGCAAAAAGTCACACAGGAAGCCTTTTCTTCTGTTTAAACTTGGTTATCCGATGCCCAATTAATACTCAACCCAAACAAAACTAAGCTACTCATCTTCCAGCCCACCAAACATACTCAAAACAACTCTCACTTTAACATCACAGCAGAAGACAACACCACTATATACCCAACTGAACACACCAAATTGCTAAGAGTGGAAATAGACAATAAACTAAAATTTGACATTCACATATCCATGACCATAAAAAAAGTCCACAAAAAACTAGGAGCGTTATACAGAAATAAGCATCTTCTCACCAAAGCAGCAAAGATTTCAATAGCAAATTCCCACCTTATCTCCACCCTACTTTATGCCTCTCCAATATATACCAACCTAAGGCAATGCAATCTAAACAAGCTAGAAACCTGCTACAACAAAATTGACAAATTTGCCACAGGAGCATCCTACCGTAGTCACCACTGTCTCTCACTTGCTGAACTGGGCTGGCTTGAACTCCCTCACCTCATTCAATGCTATCAACTCTCACTCGCCCACAAACTAGTAAACCATCCACTAAATGTCCCATCCCTCCAGAATCTACTCCAACCCCATCGCAACACCAGACCACTAAGATCCAGCAACAAAAATCACTTGCAGATCACGAAAGCCAATAGCTCTGCTGGTGAAGCACTATTCCCTTGTACCATAGCCAAATTATGGAACTCCCTCCCACCCACAATTACCTCCATACCATCATGCACCCACTTCAAAACTTCATTAAAAGCACACCTAAAAACATGCTGGCTATGCCCTTGCAACTCCCACTCTAATATCACCCACCCATCCAACCACTACCTTTCTTTCCACTCCACTAACTACCTTGATTATAGCAAGCTCAGATGCTCATAAGCCTAGTACTTATTATACAGCAGGAGCGTCTTATTGTAACATTTGTTAATGTCTGTTATGTACTTCGCAGATAAAGATTCTATTTGTCTACTGATGTACTATGTTCTTCATCTATAAATATGTTGTAAGTAATTGCTATGTAAAGTGTTAATCGCTATGTAATCCAATGTAACTACTGTCTGTTTATTTTAACTGTGGAGCTTTTCTCCCCGGGCCTCCGCTGAAAATGGACCTATGTCCAGTCGGACACTCCCGGTCAACAAATATAAATAAATAAATAAATGAATGAATAAAAATACCACTTGTTACTTGCATAGAATTGTACATGGAGGCTGCAAATGTTACTGTGTGTCCTACATTTGTGCGTCAGTTGTCAATCCATCATCTAAAAATCGTTTATGGTCAGTCTGTTGAGGTCATGTATAATACCAGAATGTGGGATGGGTATGAATTGCTGGTGAGCTATAGCTTGGCTGTGTGGACCTCCTGTCCCTCACCTATAGCCTTGTTAAATGGCTTGAAGTCTACTAGGTGTAGGAGCCATAATCTGGCCTTTAGAGAACCTAAGTGGGTATGATGCAGTGTTTGCAGGTTCATAATGTCTCTGTTAATGAGTTTCATAATGCTGTGCTCCATAGTCTTCCAGATAACATTTGTCTGGCTTATAGGGTGAGAGTTTCCAGGAACTGTTGCAGTTCTACCCTTAATCAATTTATGTTAACATTTGTACTGGGTGTGACGAGGGTAGACAGGTTTAGGAATAAGTATATTAGAGGGTCAGCCCAGGTTTGAAGGTTAGTAGACCAAGTCAGATAGGCAGGATTAAGTTGGTTTCTACATGTGCTGAGGAGGGATGGAGAGTATATTGTAAAATAGATGCTAAGGATGAAGCTGTCACGTAACAGGAAAAGAGGAATGCCTAAGATGTGGTTTCTGGCTGTGGTGAGAGAGGACATGCTGGTGGATGGTGTGACAGCACAAGATGCAGAGGGCAGGAAGAAATGGAAACCGATGATCTACTGTAGTGACCCCTAATGGGAGCATCTGAAAGGAGAAGGAGAAGAAGAAGAAGGCGTTGTAGCTCAACCCTTGTGGACTGTGAACACCATTACCGTGCGCCATTCCATAAGTATGTAACCTGTATAGAGGCTGCATCTGGACAGAGTGTTTAGGTGAGTGGTGACTTCATATGTCAGCTTGTGTATGACACAGCCAGGGACTATGTCCAGTACCATTGCCACTGTGGTTTGGACTTTGGTAAAGAGATGTTTTAACTACAGTGTCTGTGAATCATCAGGTTTTACATTCTTCAGGTCTGGAAATGTGGCCCTTGTGTAACGGCAGGGTGGTGAAATCCACATTCAAACTGTCTGACAAGAAATTGGTAATGTCAGTCAGATAAGTGTACTTTGTGACCATGTACATTAACTGTGACCCAATCTGAGATTTCCCCTGTAGATTATAAATGACACTAAAGAAAGCTTTAGTATTGTCTTTGGAATCCTTGCCATTTTGTATTTTGAAGCTTGCCTTGTATGTTTATTGAGGGATTGTATTTTCCCAATGATACTGACCAGAGAGGTTATCCCTTCTTGGTATGTAACTCTTTTTTGGTACAACTTCACACCTTCTATTATATATTTAGTTTATGGCAGGGGTCCATGAGACTAATGCACTTTTAGTGTATAAGTGAGAATTTCTTGTGTTTGTGATAGTGCGGTCCATGCAACCCTGTAGGTGAAGTGTGCATTACTAAAGAATTATGCAGCTGGGACAGTGTTAACCTTAGTAATAACCAATGACAGATAGCAACAACAGCATCACTCACAGCACAGTGTCAACCCATGTCGTACACACACATGTGTACTCAAGTTCCAAAATGTGTGTAGTACAATGCATACTGGCCACCAATAGAAACTATGGAGTGTTAACACTGGCCAATACAGGGCATGTCACCCTGCCCATGTGTCCAATATGCATGTACATGCAGACAGTGCACCTCCACCATGTTCACAAATAGACACTTGCAAACCTGTGTTGCACACACCCCATACTTACTGTCCATGGTATAACGCATGCTGACACAACTACACACATCAACCAAGTGGCACATGGGCAAACAAAACACTATTGGAATAAACACTGGTGAAAACAATACAACATTGCTAATTACAGCTTTAATGCATCATGCCTGCTCAGCTACACCTTCAAGGATATCATTACACTTTACTGCTGACAAAATGCTACCCATCCAACTATTGCTATACTTTATTAAAGTCACCCTGTGCATTAGCACCATGTTAGCCTGTTCCTGCATCAATGTTACAGATGACAGGAGGTGGCACAGGTTTCATCATATGCACAGGGTGTGTTGTTGGTTTGCCAGAAGCCTACACTGAGCCATGCAATCGACATGTGTTTGTGAGTGTGTGTGTGAGGGCCATGAGTACTGTTATGGGCCAATGTTGATGTAATGTGTGCGGGTATGTGTTTGCCCTAGGTTTCTGGTTGATGTGTGTGTGTGTCTGCATGCACACAGTTCCACCATGTGGCTGCCATATACGGGGATTTGTGAGACAGCTACAGACTGTACCTGGCAGGCTTTACAGATCACCATTTCTGGCCATGGATACGGAACCTATGCCTGCCAGGGGTGCTACAGACAGTATCAGGTACTAATCCAGATTGGATACTATCCGAAGAGGTTGACATATGTCCACTGGATCCAGCTCCCTGCTGGGACTGGCCAGAGCCACGTGCACGTGGTCTGCTAGGACGGTCTATGGACAGCCCCTCCAACATTGCTGGGGCTGGTACTGGCACTACAGGAGTGGCTGTGACTTGTTGGACGTCCACGGTGACCTCCAGCTGCTGATGTTGCTTGCATACGTCCATGTCGATGTCTCAACTGTCCCGAACTGTCCTGACACATGGACATGACATTGTGGAGGACATCCAATGTCTCACCCCAACGTCTATCAATGACCTCAGTGTAGTTACGTATGGCATCTGCTAGGTCACGGATACTGTCATTTACAGAGGTGTTATGAGCCCTCTGTGCCCTTAGTCCCTGTGTGATGTGCCGCTCCATTTGTGTCTGTGCCTCCATGACAGCCTGGACATGCGTGTGGTAGAAAGAGGTGTGGCAGATCTGCCAGGGGCAAGATGACCAGCAGTGCTCTGATGAGATCCTCTGGGCAGCTGTCTATGTGGTACCATTCCAGACATCTGGCTATGGCCGCTGTGTCCTGATACATGTGCCATAGATACCACACTGTCCTGGCCAGTGCCAACCATACACTGTTCCCTCAGCTAAGGGCAATGGTGATGATGGATGTACAGGCAGTATGACTGTGTACATGGATGGGGTGAAGACTTGTGTACTGTCAATTGGTGGCCAAACAACAGACCCTGACAAACCTGCCTGTGCCTCAACACACCTATCCTCATCATCAATGTCTGTCTCAGTGACATCAGGTTCTCTGCTGTACTGAACCAGCCCCACCTTGGCACCTGTGAGAGGAAAACAGGAAACACACTTTAAGACCTGAACATGACTTCAGACCACATGCACACATGTGCACATGCACACATGCACACATGCGCACAAGCACACATGCGCACATGCACACATGTGCACACAAAAATACACTCCTCCCTAAAGCAGACACACACAACAACAGCAATCACAGAACATACACAATAGCAGGTGATGGTGGGGTACAGTATCACAAGCAAAACAGTCTTATCACACATGTCAGCATGCAGGACATGTGTTGCTCAACAGCATGCAGTGCAAGTGTAGTCAGTCCTTGTTACTAACAGTATACATGGCTTTGATGCATGTGTTTTGTTATTAGGTGATGGCCCTCCCCCTGGAACACAATGCATACATGGACACAACATTGCTGTGCAGGTATTCATAACCCTGTAATGTACTGTGCACCATAACTCACAGGTGTACATACCATTGCTGGATGTGTATCTGTGTGGCAGATATGTATCCAATACTGATTACAGCATCTGTGTCTTTAGCAAATAATTGTGGATACATTTTTAGCACATGCATGATGAGTATTCACACAATATCATCAGTGGTGCATGGATAATTGATGGAATACCATTCGGCCACATTCCCGATGTACGGTACTTATGGTGAGTGTAGATCATATTGTGGACATGCCAATCTCATCCATGACATGGCATGCTAAAACACAACTGCATATTTAAACACTACACATACCCAATATGTGTCATATGACCTAGCCACTCAATAGCATCACAAGACATATATGTGTCAGTTGTGCAAATGGTGATTGGTATGCATACTGTTTAGAGGTGCATATGTGTGCACAAATGCAACATTAAGGTGTATAGCAATGAAAGCTATATGTAGTACTGTGGTTACAATAACTGGATGGGGTATAGTACCATAGGCCATCATCATGAAGCATCATGTGGTCACTCAAGGCTACAAATGTTTCCCAAACCAGCACTAATCATGCTGTGCCGGAACTGTACTACCTTGGCTAAATTCACCATTTCACAACCAGTTGTTAAGTGAGTTTATAAGGAGGCCAATAAGGAGCATTCCCTGACATGAATGTGTAGTGTGTTGCAGAGTGTTTAAATGCCCCATGATAGGCTTTTACCCCTCAGGTATATTATGTGTAATGTGTGGATGAGATTTTGAATATTGGAGTGTGTCTTTACAGAGGGTTTGGGAATCCTTTATGTGTAGCATGTTAAAATGCTCTGTGTATGACATAGATGTGTATGTTATGTGCATGTTGAGTATCAACTGTGCCTATCCAATGGTCACTACAGTCTAGCCACATTTGTTTGAGATGGTCTGGGTATTGCATGTGTTTGAGGCAGCTAATCACATTAGTGAGATGTGTGTGCTCTTACACCAAACATGCACAGCATGCATTATGGGTAGGTGTGTTACATGTGTACATGGCCTACACCTTAACTATGACATGCACTTTTTATTTACAATAATATATGTAGAACACACTCACCAGCATCTGTCCGCTGCCTTGATGTCACACCATGGGGATATACATAGAGAAGAGACAGTTTGTCAGTGGCCACAACTGTGACATTGCTACTGTGTGTTTGCAATCTTACAGTACAACAACAGTTTACATCCACAGAGCTACAGATTATGTTCCAAATGATCAGTATTGCACAACAACAGGCTCCACATCTATGAACGACACATTCCACATCTCACATATGCATGATCTACCAATACAGATAACAGTAGTCTACAGATATGCAATGTTACCTGCATGCTCCATGTGTGCTTGCTGGGTGGCTTCAACCTCTCTCATGGTGTATGTCTGCTGCTGCTGTTGTTGGACAGGTGCCACCAGGCTCAGGAGCAGCTCCTCCACTCTTGTGAGGGGGGGTGGATATTAACACCACCTCCTGTTGCTAGCTGTTGTCTACACACATCAGCAGCATTCTGACGGACATGTCTGAGAAGATCACTGCAGTGGTGGCGTACCTGCTCATATGTCTGGTTATGCAGGCCTACCTCATTTACCCTGCGGCCAACATCTTGCCACATTGCAGTACGCTCCTGCTGATCCTGGCTGGTTCGTGAGAACATGAGATGGTAGTGCTGAATCATACTGCTAGTAATGATATCATCTTCAGCACTACTGTAACTGGGGTTCCTGCAATGGGCCATGATCCCTGGAAGACATAAATACAAGAATATGTCTGAGCAAGTCATACTGCACATTTAACATTATACAGTACAGATATCACTGAACTGCCATATATAGCAACCTATAAGCTAACCAAGAGTGAAACACTGTAACTGCCACTTATCACTGCTCACCCCACAACTGCTTGAAAGTGACTTGCTCACTTTCTGTCTAATGAACCATGTTCTGCACAGCAACAAAATAAAATCACTATATAAGACTATACAAGAGTACCTGGCACACTGTATGCAACACTATGCACCACCTAGCCACAGCAGATATACATCAAGCTGATGTGTAAAGAAATATATCATCCATCATAATCAGTGTAAAATCCAGTAAATGTATTACTATTATACCACACACGTGGCCAAAATATAAACACAATTGGGATTATAGGTGGCATACTGCTATAGTACAGTATGAATGTTGCTAGATACACAGTTATATGTTTTACCACACATATGTCAAAGGACATGTTACAGACATGCCCACACACACATCAGACATAATTACAGGATACAAAGGTATGACAGCCCAGATAAGCTTTCAGTGTGTACTATACAGTACTGTGTGTCGGTACTTACACAACCTTAATCTTGAGAAATGTAATCTGTGATGAATACAGGGACCACACAAAACAGTGGATGCAAGCAATGTGGACATACACCATACTTTGCTCTACAGGCCCAGAGCTTCAAGTAGTACTACAGTACACACAGGATTTGGATTCAACATCGGTACCAATCAATAATCATAGATGTAGTGCTTTAGCCTCCAATGACACACCCTAGTTAAAACCAAGGGACTTAATCACACTGTATGCAATAGCACTTGTTCTGCCTAGCAACAGAATACACAGCTTTTGCTAGGATCAAAGCAAGGATCAATAATACCATGACATAAACAGTTTCCCACTAAGCTATCCCACAGATACATATCTTTGACGTATTCACAAACATATTGACCATCACAGTCAGTCAACAGTACAGAGAATCTATTGCAACAAGTAGATGTAGGTATATATGAGTATATATAACTCTATATATAACTCTCTCTCTCTCTATATATATATATATATATATATATATATATATTTATATATATATATATATATATATATATATATATATATATATATAAATATATATATATATATATATATATATATATATATATATATATACATATACACATCCATTGATCTACATATACATATATATATGTAGGCACATATACATTTCACCTTTCATAGTGAGAATATCAATTATACAAAGGATGTAAGGTGTACAGTAATGTAATAAAATCGCACAGTCTTGGGATAAATGCATTGAAGGTGTTCACAGCCCAGGTAGCTTTAGCAGGCCTTACTGGCTTCAACATTGCAAACTGAACAAACCACCCACAGTGTTTAACCACCACGTCATATACCAGCACTGTATGCTGTCTTGTTTGTCACACACTAAAACCTACATAATTGGAAGTGCAATTGCACTTTCCCCACCTAGCCTTCTACTCTCTACACTAATTGTATTTCCATACTACTCCTATTTCCAACAACTTTGCTCTATGGATTTTACTTATTCTTTATTGTTGTCTTGTGTATATAATGTAAATATTGTAAATAGTTTGCTCTCCCTTTTATCCCCCTCCCTAACATTTATGCTTGTTCTACCACTCTGCCATAACAAGACTCAGATTCCATGTAACCTTTTTAACAAACCATGTCAATATATGACTCATATGCTATGTAACCAATGTACCTCATACTGTCTCTGTATCTCAATTTACCAGTATTCATAAAACTTAATATTATCTCTTGTATCTTAATGTATCTATATCTTTGAATCTTAATTTTAATTTTATCTGTTGTTTTTTTTTAATTTTACTATGTAATGTGAAGCTTTTCTCCCCGGGCCTCCACTGAAAATGGGCTCCTGAGCCCAGTGGACCTCCCCGGTCATCAAACTGAAATAAATAATGATAAATAAATAAATAAAATATGCGCATACTAACCTTCACCAACATATATATCTCCACCATTCACAAACAGTTGCAATATGTCCCCTGCTCTATGCACATATACAGATGTGAATATATATGACACATATATATTTCTCCATATGTGTGTGGCATACACACACAAGGTCCACACTGTTGTAACTCCCTGGACCTCATAGCTGAACTGTTTGGCCTTGCTGCAACACAAACAGGAGTCACATATGAACACACACTAACATTAGGAGGGATATATATGGCTACAGATGCTAGATAAGCATACTAGACTGCTACAGCAGTTGCCAATGCTAAGCTACACTTTAATATGACTATCATGCCTGTGTTGTTCTGTCACACCCATGTTTATATAATGTCAGCGCTAATCCCCCCAACAGCCATTGGCCACACTACTGTACAGAACACAGATAACATGGATCAGATCTTTGACATTTAATGCTGAGCTACACATTTCACAGGTATGTCCTACTGCCCACAGGTACACACAGTATTGTCCATAGCAGTAGTTAAGCAGAACATCTGTGCATAAAGAAGTACTGCTGCCACATGTGAATGGTTCACATTACGTAGACTATTCTTCAATAACATCTGCTACATGCCAGTAACTACATATGTGTCACATACCTTTCCTTTGTATGATTTGGTAATATTTCTTTTTCTTCTTCCTTTTCTCTGTCTCTTTCTCTCTCTCTCTCTCTCTCTCTCTGTCAGTCCCTGCAATAGAGTGATTGAGTTTGTTGGCAGAGATTGCAGCCTGTTTTTATAGGAATTTGCACATGAGCATGTGATGGCCTCTGCACCAATTAGTGGCCACCATTTGCTAATTGCATGCAGCCTGCTGTGTAGTAATTGCAGTAATCACTGTCATAGCAATCCAGTACTATAAATTGCTAACTCATGTAGGCGTGGCCCTTTCAGCTTGATGGAGATCATCCTTGTTTGCTGTGGACATCATTGTTTAAGACAAAAGGTTGGTATAGTTCTTATATCAGTAGCCAGGGGTGTAGCCAGAGATTTACATTTTGTACTCAGACCTAATGTTGCTGCTTCCAGTACCCACTTGTCAGTGTATAAATGTACTCACCCCTCAAAATGCTACCCCAAGATACATGGAAAGATGTACTTTCTTTTCAACTGTTACAATTAACTGCCATACAAAGCTAGTTATTGAGATGTATTCCTTTGGCACAAGAATTGTTTGTGAACTGCTATGCTGTAAATATTCATTTACTCAGTTCTAAACAGTTTGTGCTTTTTTATTGTTGACATTAGCACAAGCTGCTCAGAAAAACTGGACACATTTCAGCACTGTGAGTATGCTTACCTACATCCTTGGTAGACCCTGCACACGCAGGTATATTCTACATTTGGGTAGGGTTGCAGAAGTACAGAGAGTGTAAGTACTATTGTGTGGATTATATCTTGCTGGACTTACAGGGTTGCTGTGTACATGTTAGTTTATCAAGGCAAGTAGTCTGTCTGCGTAACTCCCAACTGTGGACCTATCCACATGATAGCTAGAGAATAGCCTGTTATTTTTTGTCTGTGGACCACACAGGTCTTTTCAGCAATAGAGCAATGGCATTCTTACAGTTGGTTGCTACCAGTACATGGCTACATCCATTTGTATTTCAATGTTGTATTCCTACATAAGGGTATGCTTCCGAAACTCCTTACAAAACTATTTGCACAGTGTGTAACAGCAGAAAGGCTGATATGCTTCTGTGTTTCCGCCTCTGCCAGACCTCTCAACCACTCAGGTACATATTTGAACAGACTCAGGGAAAAGTAAAGAAAAAGTCAGGGACAGTCAGGGACACCTTTAAAATATTAGTGCTATTAAGTTGAGACATTGAGAGAATCAGAGCGTATGAATTAATACACCTTTTCTGAAGTAAAAGAAGTGTCTAGCTCTTAATTATTGTCATTATTCATTAAGTGTAATTCACCACCTTTCTGGTCAAAGTCAGTAGTTTTCGGAGGGATTCAGAGGGACAGAGCTACAATTTGTTTCAAAATCAGGGACATCCCTAAAAATTAGGGGCAGCTGGGAGGTATGGCCTCTGCCCTAAACAGATATGCCAGTGTTTGTCCTGCTGTGATACTGTGTGGGGTTATAAAGTGATGGTGTAACATTATTTCCTGCTAGAATGGCTGCTTCTCTTATCAAAGTCATGTAATGTAATCCCACAACAACTGTTGGTCAACATCCACAGAACAAGTTGTGTGGTATGGTATTCCTATTTTTCCTTTACATTCACTCATTCTGATGCATGATATATTTATTTAAGTACCAACTTAATGTATATCTACCATGGCTTAGTGTTACTTCATATTGTGTAGTGTGTGCAAAGTCTGGGGTTTGAGACTTACAGAGGTGTTTTATTTTGCTCCTGAGCAGAACAAGGGCCCTCACATACAGAGTGACTAAGGCACTTTTAAGCAGTTGTAAGCGGGTTTGCGTAGGTTTGCGCATTGCTGCGCATTGCTTAGCCAAGCGAAAAGAAGTGCAAACTCGCACAAACCCGTTAACTACTGCTTAATAGTGCTTACTCCTGCTAACCTCCGCACTCATTTCTTTGAAAGAAAAGAAAAATGGGGAGATAGGAAAGTGGTGAAAAAGGGGCACAAAGAGGGAAAGACAGTATGGAAAATAGCTCGGGATATGCAGGACAGGTGTAGGGAAGGTCCATAGCTGTCTATTTCTTCAACAGCAACAGCTGTGCATATGCAATAAATTTGGAGGTAGATATGAAACCTTCAACCCCTGAGAGAGGGGTGAGGACAACAAAGTATGTTGTAATGCCAATTAAATAACATTGCATGTGTCCAGTGGACATATGTGCAAAATGAGCAGCTATGTATGGGGCGTAATTTTTTTTTTGGGAGCAGATTGCCCTTTTTTTTTTTTCAGGTGAGAGTGGAATGTGGGGTAGGGGAAGCAGGTATATTTGGGGAGGTAGGTTGGGGAGGTAGACAAGACAAACAAGATGCATACAGGGGTGGTATATGACACATGTGGTGGGTGAACACCTTTGATGGGGAGGGATGTTTGGAAATTGCCAGCACATGAGCCCCCAGATGAAAACATTGGGACTGAGGTCCCAACCATGGGCAGTCACCACTGCACCTTCACGGCCAGGAGGGTGGCTGTGCTGGGGGCTGTGTAGGAGGGGCAGGCTGACCCTGGAGTTGCACCACTCAGGCCTCAAGTTGACGTAGAGTTTCTTCAACAGAATGTTCAATCTCTCTAAGCACCACAGCCTGGACTGTTGGTGATAGGTGGCCCTCCTCTGCCCACGCTTGCATGGGGGGGGCGAGCCTCAACCCCTGCAGTGCTTCCACCCAAAGGTGGCACAGGGCCAATGGAGGAGGAGGTCCCAGGCTGGGCACCAGATCTACTGGTGCCAGGTGCCATGGCCAGCTGAGGTGGGACAGGTGGGTCCGCTGGGACCAGCCTTCCCATACGAACTATGTTTTGGAGAGTTTAATAAAGATATGGGTTAGTAACAGTCAACAGCATTGCCAATTAGTTATAACAGCATGCAGAAGTATTCCCATTAACCCAACACACCAGATTTTCAACAGTTGAAAGCAAGCATGACACATGCATATATAGAACAATAGTGGACATTACAACAGCATGCAGGTTGAAATGATGGAAACAGGCCACCAATATTGTGGTATTTTAACAGGGCACATGCATAGAAATAAATGCAAATATTTATAAACCAATAGGACATATGTCCCAACAAATGTTTTGAGATTAGGCATACCGATTGAGGTGTGGAATTGCATTTTTTATGCATATACAGTAGGGTGGAAAAAGATAACTAATTTAACAACTTATATATATTTCTAGTTTTCACTACATTCCTATTAACTGCAGTTATATGTCCCTTACATGTATTATTATACTACCCAATGTCCTTATATTGTGCAACTGGATTTTGCTAGATCATTATATACATGAGCTGTATCTTACATACAAACTGTCCAAGATGCAGATGTTACTGCAACATATTTTGTGAGTTGCTCACACATACTACTGCTAAGATAGTACACTGACAGCTCTGCTTTCATATAATTATCTAGATATGTTCAGGTGAAAGTATCAGTTATATGTTAACAGCTCCCTACATTTGTGGCAGCACACTGACATTTCTGGGGAACACAATATCAAGCTACTCATGTGCCAGATTAACTTGTACATGCTGGGCATGAACCAACAGTTGAGGGCTGTACATATGCATACAAGCTATTGGCACTCCCTTCATCCACATTATATGGGCCTACCTAAGTGTGGGTTGACACTGCTTAATACAACACTACTATTTGTAGAATGCAACAGTACAACAACATATCAAAGAAAATGACACAGACGCACTCCAGGCATTATACATTTATTAAAGGATTATTACACCTTTATTTATTGGGTTAAAACACTTTTTGAAGGCTTTCTCATTTATTTTATATAACAGTACATGCAGAATAATTACTAACCTGTCTGATGATGCAGCCTTTGCAGCCTATCTTCATGGGCTTACTGGTTCATAGCCCGGACACCTGCAGCTGTGAAGTAAATGCAGTGATATTGAGACATAGCTATCCATAGTATAGACAAGCATAGCAATTCTTAACTACTTAATACAATGGCTACTTGCTCAGTACTGGGGCATTAGGCATCGTATGTGATTCCTGGATCCTCTGGTCCAGTCGATCCTCCCTGCATCACTTCAGGTCAGAATAATGGTGCCTGACCTGCTCACCAGTCCGAGGAACACCAGTGGTACTGGTGAGATCACAGGCAAGACTATTCCAGGCCTCCGTTTTATATTGGGTACCGTGGTACTAGCCCCGCAGGAATCTTTCCTCATGATTGTGGACAAAGAGCCAAACCATTACTTTGGACTCCTCAATGCCCCAGCGTTGCACTCTAAATCGAGTGCCTTCTCCAACACCGGCCATGCTGACTGCAGAAGGAAGCTACAACCAGTTATAGCAAGCATTCCTGCCTGTGGAGCTCAAATATGGCTCATTTCCCGCACTTATTTGTGATTGGCCGGTTTTGGAAAAACTCAGCTGTAGGCACGCCTGCTTAGCTGATGTTGGCAATGTTTACAATTCCTTTCATAGATATGTGTTGGTTGAAAGTGCATGTATATGAAATGCTGCCATGGTTTAGTGGTTAAGTACTGTGAGTATAGTGCACAGTATCCTGAGTTCGACCCTGTCACTGCTTTTTATTTTCCTACTGGGCAGACCTGACTGGTTAAGGTACAGTAAAGGAGATGTGGCCGTGTTTAACCAACTTTGCCTGACTTTGCCCAGCATTGCTCAACGTTGCTCAACATTGCTCGACGTTGCCTGACATTGCGCTGGTTAGCGTGGTGCACAGCTAGGCGCAAATACATTGTAATTGCAGTGGTTAGCGCCGTGCACAGCTACGTGCAAAGACATTGTGCTGGTTAACGCATTGCACAGCTACGAGCAACTGGATTTAAATATGCTCAATACTGGTAAAATGTGCTTAGCAGTACTTTATATTGCTTAAAATAGGGTACTCATGTCTCAGAATTCAAAACCATTTCACCTTCATATATGTATAATTTGATTACTACTACATTTAACTTTTCAATGCTTTTTACAAAACTTATACATAAAAAATGTCAGGAAATAGTTTTGTTTACAGATTTCCAGCAGAAAATGGAATGTGCAGTAGTGGGACTCGAACTGGGAATGCCTCCTCTTTGTGTGACGGCTCTAACCACTACACTATCGCTATTTTGCTTAATTTGCATATATTTTTCTTATTCTCCTCTTCTGGTGTCTAAGCTGCTAACAGTAGCTAAGCAATGGGCAAACCCGCACAAACATGCGCAAATACGGGCAGCTCAATCAGATGAAATAAAAAAAATAAAAAAAACTTTCTATTTTTAATTTTGTCATTTGTTTAACATGTTTCTTCATTGCAGGGGCATGGATTTTTGGACTGCTCAGCAGTCCAACACACCCCCTACACTCGTCCACGCTCCATGTAAGCTTTAGCATTGAGGCAGCGCATCCTCATTAATATGCATGGCGTGCTGCTGTCATACTCTTAGACTGGCACTTCTGTGTAAGACTAATCTAGTCTTACATGGAAGATTAGTAAATCCTGGGGACTATCTTTTTAGTTAGACCCAGAGGGTCATAGCAGTAAAGACACAACAATAGAAATATTAGTTATTAATCTGTTCAATTGATATTAAATGTGGGTGTGTCGATCTGATGCAAATGACTCTCAAATCTTTATTATATTAGCAGAAAGAATCTTATGTAATGACAGTCTTTACAAAAGCAATTCAACAAATGCAACAGATAATTTGGTTAATAAACTGAGGGGGGGGGGACAATTGCAGATATATTTTTATAAATGTAGGGGAAAAAGAGCCATATCATGATATTCTCTATTAGAGGTGTTAATACTAATGCAACTATAAAAGCTACTGAAGAACATGTGAATGACGTGGAACTTTTAGAATGTGATATTTCCTCTATTAGAATGGTTGGAAATAAATTCTGTTACTGAGCAGCAGCTAAATTGAAATGTCTTTATTGGTAGATGGAAAAGGAACTTCAATGACATTTAGAGTGAGGCAGTATGGTCACAGTTATAAAAGACCATTCTGTTTACAAATGGAAAACCAACAATAAAGTAGTTGGAAGTAATGTGTACCCAAAGGGTGAGAAATAATATCCCATTGCTCATTTAGCGGTCCAAACCGAGTTTGGGAAAGTATTCACCCCGTTACAGTTACCCTCTGCTTAGCACATGACATGATAATTGTGAAGGACTTCCTTCACTATACACAGCTATAGAAACTAGAGGAAGGGTGCAGTGTTTTTGACAACTATACCCCCAACCTTAGAGTGGGGAAACTTCAGGGAAATCAGCCTCTCCTCTACCTTTGGCTTTCTCTGAAAAGGGAAAGGAGTTAACTAATAGTGCTCAAAATTAGCACATTTGGGTATTGCAAGGGCAAGAGAGTAGTACTAGAAAAATTTAATGAAACAAGAATACAGGTGAACATACAAGGAGAGGGAGACCATACAACCCTTCTTGAAGCTAAAATGAGGCTACATACAAGACATGGTGCTAAACCAAAGGTAGAGGACTCTAATCAGATGGCAGAAATAAGTAGAAAAAGAGCCACCCATTGAATGTTCTTCAAGTTCTCATGTGCCAGCAGTTAATAATCCTTGTAAAGGAAAGGCTCAGTAAAAGCAGAGAATGTGTAACAAAAAGGAGCATGGTTAAAGAATCTCTTAAACAGAAAGAATTGAGCATTTGCTATCAGGGATCAGATAAGACAAAAAAATGAGAGGTCTCCAAGTATGAGGGGAACAACTGTGGCTACAACAAGTATTGCAGTGAACTAGCTTTCCTAGAAAAGAAGCTGGGGCACTAAAATGCAGTATCTGTTCTTGTAGGAAAAGAAGCAGAATACTCCCCCTCATGAGAGGCAACCATTGAAGAAACCATGACTTAGCTGATTTCAAAGTGAGTCAGCTAAACCTGGAAATTAAAAAAAGCTCAGTTGGAGGATGAAACCGAGTAAAGCCAGAGGAAGCATAGCATGGGTGGTTAGAGAAGAACCTACCACAAATACTTCTACTTCCTTTCCTTTTTTGAAATTTAAAATTGTTTGTTGTATATGGTAAAGAAGGAAAATAAGGAAACACTGCACTGCCTATCGTTCCCAAATCCGTAAGAAATGCATTGATGAGAGTAGCACACAGCCACGTACCTGGCTAACATCTAGGAACAGAAAAACAAGGCAAGGATCTTAGCCATGTTCTGTTGGCTTGGTATACTGAAAGGAATATTGAAAAAATGTACAGGACACTCTTGAGTGCCAAAAAAGCCCCCAAAACTGACTTAAAAACGTCCTTCAGTCTCATGCCTATAATACAGGTATCTTTTGAACATATTGTGATAGACTTCACAGGGGCCAGTAATCAGGTCCAATAATAGATTCCAGTATATGCTGGTAATCCTAGATTATGCCACTAAGCACTCAAAAGCATCCTCACTATCAAAAGCTAAAGCTATAGCAAGTGAAATTGTTCTACACACTGTAGAATGGGGGTACCAAAAGAAATATTTACTGATTAAGTAACCCCTTACAGTGTCTAAAATAATGCATTACACGTGCCAGTATTTTAAAATAAAACAACTTAAAACTCTATGCATCACCCTAGACAGATGAGGAACCAGTGGAGTATTTCAATAAGACCATGAAGTCCAGCTTAAGAAGGGTAACTGTGGAGAATGGGAAAACTTAGGGCCATTTGCTACCATACCCTCTACTTCCCACGAGAGTAGTACCACAAGCAACAGGATTTAATTCTTTTAAGCTACTGTATGGAATGCATGCCTGGAGACTACTGGACATCACCAAGGAGAGGTAGGAAGTGTATTACAGCACCATGCTAGTATACAGTACATAGTAAATGTAGGAGACCCATAATCTATGAGCATATGGAAAGGACACTGGCCACCCAGCTGGCCATACAGCCCTCTCTGTATGTATGTATATACAGTATATGCATAGACATAGATATAGATACAGGAAAAACAGGAATGCAAGGAAACATATTAATTTTAGTTCCCTCTTTAGAGAAAAACTTATTAGGAAAATGCCAGCTGCCGTTTGAGATCAGAAAAAAAGTTAAGCAACATAAATTATCAAGTCAGACAGATGGAAAGAGATGTCCTGAACAAATGCATCATGTTGGCATTTGAACCCCCCTGTAAAGGAGCACAGGCAACAGTACATTTGACAACTGAAAATAGGAGCAGCACAAGGAAAAATGCTACTTTGCATTCCAATGGACAGATAGACAATATATTGTCAAAACTGCAGGTCTACATTCTCTTTTGCTGAGCACAGAGATCTTTCCAGAACTGCCTGGTAAGATAAATATAATCAAACATAATACTAAAACCAACAAGGGGAAAGGAGCAACCTAAAATCCTGTAGGATACCTAAATCCCAAAGCATAGAAGTTTGAAATGAAGTAAAGAATATTGTCCATCTGTAGTCATTGAAGAAGCTAAAAGTGAATGTAATAGCCTCTTAATTTTAACAGAGATAACTAGTAGCTTGATCAATTAACAGCCTGAGCAGTTCCCAGACTGGTTCTCCCCTCAACCCAAAGCCAAAAGTTAAGGATGAAATAAAAGAAAATATTGTCTTCCAAGGAGAATGACATTTCCTAACTCTAGCACACAGCTTATGCAACTCTTTTGGCTAAACAACCACAATATCAGCCATATCTACTTAAATTAATCCCACTAGTGGACTCACACTGATTAGTAGTTTTTACACATTACCACATATATACACCCTGACTAATTGCACCCAGAGCAGATGCCCACCTTTAGCCCATCCTAAATATAGTACAGGGTTTTTGTACCAAAACCAGACAGAACTATTAGGTTAGGCAATTATTTTTGCATATGAAACGCTATATCTATGTTTTATAGTTATCATATGGCTATTGTACACACGTTAACTGAATGGCTAAAGAATGCTAATAGTTTACCTGTGCTGGACTTACCAAAAGGCTACTGGCATATTCTCTCAGTAGAGGAACAAAGGAGAAGACTGTCTTTTCTGTCCCTCATGGCATATTCCAAATCAAGGTCCTCCCCTTTGCCCTCAGTGGTTCTCCAGCTACCTTCCAATGGTTGATGGACAGAGTGAAGACACTTTACACCCCTTATGCCAATCCATACATACATGACTTAATCATATACGCTGAAAATTGGGATTTACATCTTTTCAAAGTGTTGGCCATATAATATATTAATATCTCTAATGTAGATAGGACTGACAGTAAATGTTGCTGAATGTTAAACAGAGAGGACAGAGTTGGAGTACCTGATGTATCTAATAAGCAGGGCAATTATCAAACTCCAGAAGGGACATGTAGAGGCTGTAAAGAACTGTCTGGCTCTATGGAACAAATAAACAGGCTAAAACCTTGTTGAAGATGTCTGAATATTATAGAAAATGTGCACTACACTTTGCCATAATTGCATGCCTCATCCCTGTTTAAATAAGGGAAAATTGCCCATGAAAGTCAAGTCGAACCTAGAAGCAGAAAATTCTTTTGAACAACTAAAAGACAGTCTATGCTCTGAAATTAAGGTACACTGTCACTGACAATGAAGAACACAGGAATATGTTTGATTGAGCATAGTAATATTGTACGACAATCCCCTAGAGGGGAGGTTAATACACACTTATTCTGTATGCATTTTGCTTTCACATACAGGTCCAGAAATTTTGACATGAAAAGTTGGCACCCCTACTCTGAACCCATACTGGCATCTCCATGAGTCATAGTCCATAGTACATACAGATGTGTCTTACATGGGCGTGGTGGCCATTTTGTTCTAAATAATGACTGTGGGGAGCATTCTGTTTGCTATTTGACTAGGAATCTGACCAGTACAGTGGTGAATGTGACTGCATAGCTTTTAAGTGGACACTCAAGTTATTGAGCAATAACTGGTAGGATGGGGTTTACCCTAATAAGTGATCATGTTCCCCATTTGAATGTAAACTGTAGCTCTGCCTGGTTTCAATCTGTACAATGGAGATGGCCCATTGAGGGCGCGCACACAATCCAATTGGTTTTAAACCATTTGTTTTAATCTTGGATAGGTCAAATGTAACACAAACTGGTGACTTCATCTAGGAACTCTATGTGTCCTAGTAGTCATTACAAACCAAAGAGATGCATAATAATATCAGATAAGTTTTATTAAGGCATGGTATGTTTTGACCTAAATCACAGTATATCAGAAATTGAAAATGAGAGATGGCTGTTACCCTTGGAAAAGGGGACTGGAGACCCTTAACATTGAGTTTGGTGAGGAGATGTTTGTCCATAGGATAGTTGTCAAGAGATACAGAAAGAGTTCTGGAACTTGTTTACTTAAGGATATCCAGAACTAGACACTTGGCTTTTGAGTCATGTTCTGTCCCATAGTTCTTTAAAGGTGATGTGAGCTGCATTTCAAAGACCCTATAGATTAATTTTTCATTGAAAATTTCAACTTTTAACTTCCATTATGTAAATAAAACATATTTTATACAAAAGATTCATGTGTCAGCTGTGTTAATTTCCACAGAACCTAGTGCATTTTCCATTCACCATATAACAACTGATATCATTCCAGCACAAATCCAGGGGTTTAGAATGACAACAAGAGGTTATTGGTCCTTGATAACCAATCAGCATTATTGTCTGGGTTGCTACTTTGGTTTTCTTAATACCAAAAGAGTTGGAGCAAGAGCCCAGGTATACAACTTTGCATTGCCATCAGGTTGTCTTCTTACCCATTGCAAAGAGGTGTGATCTATTACCAAACTGAAGTACATTCCTAACAAATGGTATTTCAAGGAAAAGAAATTCCACTTTATTTATTGCCAGGCATTCTCTTGTTATAGTTAAGCACCTTCTTTCTGCATTGTTCAGCTTCCTACTTATATAGCACATAGGATGTTCTTCTCCTTTAATGCCTAGGGATAGCATTACCCCCCTCAAACCTAATTCTGATACATCAAGACACAATGTAAAGTCTTTAGCAAAATCATAAGTTATTCACTCAGATTTAGAATACAAGTTTTAGGATACCCCTACCTCTTCACATCCTACTGTTTTCCGGTATGCAGATGATGCTACTTGAATCTACTCTGCTTAATTTGTCTCCTTACTACAACCTTTTACTATAGAATCTTTTTCCTCCATTCAGACTTGGCTCTCACACTTTCAATTGCTCGTAAATCCTAATAAAATTAAATTAATCCTCATCTCCTCTGCATCTCATTCAAGTAATAAATCCAACTCAAAGTAGTTACCCCAGAAAACACTCAGCTGGAATTCATTGTTCAAACCAATCTGATAGGTGCTATACTAGATGAGCAACTAAAATTTGATATTCATATTCAATAGATAATAAAAAAATGCCACAAATTAGGCCTTCTGTATAAATCCTGTGACTTTCTCACTCTACATTCTTACATATACTCAGCTATCACCCACCACTTCTCTATCTTCTTTATGCTTTCCCCATTTGAATAAGTATTAACTCAGTTTTAATAAGAAAATTAAAACAATGTTGTAACAGAATTGCTAATTTTGTGGCCAAGATGCCCATTTCAACCCACCAATGCTTAGCACTCAAAAATTTGAATTGACTTGAATTCCCAAACAACCTTAGTTTCTCACAGCTAAACTTGCTTATAATATACTCCTCTCCTCCTGACCAGTGCTCCTCCCTCAGTTGTTTACTTCAGTGGTGCTCTTCTTGTAGACCTCTCTCCTCTACAGAATAAATCTACCTGTTGTTAAAAATCTTACAACACTTTTGTTGATTCCTTATAATCAATGTACATATCTAAGAAGTTCAATTCCAGCCCTTCCACTTCTTAAATCATTTAAAAGACTACCTCCTGGATCTGTTTTTGTTCACCTGGCTAAATTCAATTTCAAAATATGCTCCTACTCTCTCTCTCATTAAATCCCAACAAGATCTTCCTTCTAGTCATGTGACAATCTACTTTTCCTCTTCACTCTAAGCTCCACAGTAAACCTCTCTTCCCTTTGGTACTGTTCTCCCTCTATACTTTTCCTCTACATCCTCCCCTACCTCTTATCATCTACCTAGTTCTCATCCTTTTCTTATCCTCTGCTCATTCAGCTCTTCTTCCCTACCTTTATCCACATTTTCTCTTTATGCCTCCACACTGCTTCTTCCAACTTTTCCTACTTCCTCTATACCCCTTCAGCACTGTTTTACACATCCCATCTCCACATGGCCTACTACCTCTCTCTCTCTTTCTTCTCTCTCTCTACCTATGTAGTCACCCTCTTTTTTCACTTCTGCAGTAGTTGTTCCTTCCCAAACCCTTTCCTTACTACCTTGCCTATACTTGCTGCTTTCTCACTCTTGCCTTTACTCTTTTATTCAGTCTTTCCTTCCCACATTCTGACTCATTCCTCTCATACTATAACCATTTTATCCCTTCCTCCTCATCATTGCTTTTCTACAAGTCATTACCCTTTTATTAAATATTATAAAGTATTTTGAATATATTCTTGTTTACTTAATTTGTAATTTCAAAAGAACATCCTCTCACTGCTGTAAATAACATTTTAACTTGCAAAACTAATATGCTATTTGTACAACTCATTTATTCATTGTAATTGATCAGTGTTTCATAATTGGAACTTTTCTCATTGGGGCTCCTTGGCACTCCACTGAAAAGGGGTATTACATTGCCCCACTGGACTAACACATTTAGCAAATGTAAATAAATGCTCTGTTCCCTCAAGTGAGCATTGTATCTTGACAGGAGCTCTCTCTCTTGTGCAATAATGACAAAATTAAGAAGAAATGTTCTGATGTACCTGACTAGTCCAAGAAAAGCTTTAACCTATCTCTTTATAGATGGTAAAGGCCAGTTCTTTATAGTCTTTGTTTTCCTAGTTGTTGTCTTACACTCCTTATCCTGTAAGGTACCCTAGGTACTTCGTTTCCACTTTACCCAGCTTACTTTCCAAGTAACTGCAGTCAAGCATTATGGATTCCAACCCAGCATGCATGTAAGCCATACAGGCTTCTCAGTCCTCAGAATGAATGTCCACATCATCCAGATATCCAGCAACATATCATGACTGTGGTTTCAGTATTTTATCTATCAGCCTCTAAAGGTAACAATGCATACTAAAATAGACTATTAGAAGTTATAAAAGTTACTTTATTTTTCTTTTGCAGAAGGGGTAAGAGGTAACTGCCAGATTCCAATCATCAAGGGTAATGCTAAGTGTTTGCCCTTTCCTACGTTCTGTATGACCTCTTCTGTTCTGGGCATGGGATAGTTATCACACTTTAAAATGTTATTTAGTTTCTTGAAGGTATTATAGAATTTGATGCATCCATCATGTTTATTGACTTACTCTATTGAGCCGCCTTCAGCCATTCCCTCTCTCTCTCTCTCTTCTATTATGTGTAGTTTGAGCATTTTTGAACATTTTCTACTAGCTGTTATCACTCAATTATGTTCTACTAATTTAGTAGACATATCTGCGAATAATCCTTTATTTTATAATAAAATTATTTTTCATTTCATTAGCACTTTGGAAAGGATTATTCTAATTGAAATTCAGGAAGAAGTTAGCTAGTCCCTCTTGCATGAATGAAATTCAGCTTGCAAATTCTCTGCAAAGTCTGTACATCTTTCCATGGTGTCTGCAAGTGAATGTAATACATTTGCACAATTTTCTCTTTCCTGGTCATTTAACATTGCAGTTAATTGCATTTAATTTTCAATTCACAAAAAATGCTTCTGCTGTTTGACCAGACATTTGCTATCTGCAGAAGGTACTAGCATTAGCACTTGATCTCCAGAGTAAAATTCTCAGAATTGGTATTGTTATTATCAACTTGCTCTTGCATTTCCTAGGTTCTCTGCCTATGCTCCCTTACTCTGGACACAATCATCTTCACTCTGTCATGCATATTAACATAGTCTTCCGTCACATTTTTAAATGGCATAATTTCCTTTTTTCATGTTTTCTTAGCAATGTCAAGCAGCACTCTACTATACAAATGTTCTGATGAGGTAAACAGTTGAAACTTGTGATACCTGTCTGATTGAAAAACAGTAAACAGGGTAACAACTGATTCCAGTTTTCCATCTGTATAAATAATGTGACTTAGTTTTGATTTCAGTGTTTCACAAAACCTTTCTACTAGCCCATGAGCCTTTGAATGATCCATAGGCTTGTGAGTTTATACTAGGCTAATGACCACCAGGGTCTTTATAAGCTTAGCCATGCGGCCCAACCCAGTTTTGTCCCAGACTTCCTTGGACACCTATATGTTAGTAAAGAGGTGGTAAGGGTTATCTCTGGGAGTGGGGGGTATGTTAGATGGGGATTTATTTACTGTTGACCTCTGTCCAGAGACATGGGGGCCATACCAAGGATGGATTTGTGATTTCCCATCCATCGATCAAGGTTTTTTTGAACAGGGTCTGAGATGAACTCCGGTTCATGTAGGTGGGGAGCTTTTTCCAGTGTGGGGATCCTTTGAGATACATATCGGTCCCTACAGCAGATGCTATTAATGTCACAGACAAAAAGCAGGTCCTTAGATCTAGAGCATCTGGTGTTGTGTCTTGGGGATTTTGCAAGAGATCCATCAGAAGTGGATCCGAGGACACCTTGCATACTTGGCATAGATCACCTGTCAGTAACCTGTAGGAGACTGAGTACTGTGATAGGACCTTAAGGTGATCTATGTAGGACAGGGTATAACACTTTATACCCTGGATCCTCCTGATGAGGAACCTTTGGGGGCATTCTAAATATTGGAAGTGCCTGGCTAGGTACATGCCAAAGGTGACATTGTACTCAATGATGGGTCTGATAAGGGCTGAGTACAGTGATGCTATTACTTCCTTGGACCTGGATGCCATGCGCTTGCTTATGAGTTCGGTGACATAGAATGATTTTCTTACTTTTTTGGCTATGTGTTGGTCGAAGGCCAGATTACAATCTATGTATATTCCCAGATCCCTAACTATCAGGTCATCTCTTAGGGGTGTTTTATCGATGAAGTAATTAGGTTGGGTGGACACTTTCCCAAAGGGTACTATAATGCATTTCTTTGCATTGAGTTTTAATCTGTGACTTTAGCACCAGTCATTTGTTTGTGTTATACCCTCTTGTAGTATGCTGGTGTCATGGGGTACTCTATGATAACTTCCAATTTATAGCGATCTGTGAACTTGCTGAGCCAGAGGTCTATGACATTAGCCTTGAATTCTAAGAATCAAATGACAAACAGGAGTGGGCCAAACACTGAGCCATGGGATACTCCACTGGTGACCGTTATCTTGGTGGAGGTGGTCTCACCAGTCCTGACTATCTGGGTCCTATCTGTGAGCCACCTGGCAGTACAGTGAGATATATAGGGAATTATGTCTTGTTCTGAGAGTTTGTCAACAATACCTGAGTGGTATATTGTATCAAATGCCTTGGCTTGGTGGAGATAGGTGGTATGCACTGTTTTCCTCTCATCCATAGCCATGGTGACCCACTCAAAGATGACTACCAGAATAAGCAGGCAAGGCTTTTCCTTAACAAAGCCAAAGTGGGATGGGTCCAGTGTCTGTAGATTGCCAGTGTTCTTGTTGATCATTTCTATGTTAATTTATTCCATGGCTTTGCATATTAGACTTGTCAGTCTGATGGGTCTATAGTTTCCACGGTCAGTTGATGGTCCACCTTTCTGAAGAGGTTTGACCGTAGTGGCCCTCCATTCACTTGGCATGTACCTTGTTTTGAGGCTTTAGTTGAAGAGTACCTCACGTGGTCCTACTAAGTCATATTTAGGCTATTTAAGAGACAACCGAGTATATTGTCAGGGCCCATTGAAGCAGTGTTTTTGACCTTAGCAGGAACCTCCAGGACCTGCTTCCTGTTGACAGCTGGGGGGGAATATGCTAGAAGATATTTCACAGGGGGTAGAGGGAGGAGTGTGGGTGAAGTTAGAGCTGAATCACCCTGGGCAGTGTAGGCTGTGCCATTTACCACAAAAAATGCTGAGTATTTCCTTTCAGATTCCTGACATAGCTGAAGAAGGCCTTTGTGACTGTTCTTAGCCAGGCTAATCTGACCTTCTGTAGTCCTCTGTGATTGTTCTTAGCCAGGCTAATCTGACCTTCTGTCTATCTTGATTCTGAAACAGTATCTTTTATTTATAACTTTTCCAGTAATATGTTGTCATGGTTACTTGAATATATATTTATGGCAAACTAAATGCAAGAAGTGTGCATCAGGGCTGGCAACAGAGCATGTAAAAATCTACTGCCAATCATTAGCGGACCGGAGTTCTGCTGTGGCGACCCCTAACCGGGAAAAGCTGAAAGACAAAACACAACATATGGTATTACAGTAATTTTTGGTCCTTGATTATATAAACTTTCTGCCCAGTGTATTTAAATGTATGTTTGAAATTTATGTTATAACTGTCAATTGTGTGTATGTATGTGAAGCTTTTCTCCCTGGGCCTCTGCTGAAAACAGGCTCTGCCCAGTCGGTCTTTCTCAGTATACAAATGTAAAATAAATAAATAAAATAAATAATTGGACTTGTTGGATTTATTAGACCTTTTAGGTTCATAGGTTGGTACTAGGCTATCAGCCCTAGGGCCTATACAAGCCTAGCCATAACAATTCCCTGGCTATATCTTCCCACACTATTTACTTCCCTGGACCCCTGTCTAGCAGGGTGACTGATGTGATCCCCAGGGTGAATTTCCTTTCTCCCATCCAATCATCAAGGTTCCTTTTGAAGAGGGCCAAAGAGGCACTCTGCTTGACATGTATGGGCAATCTATTCCAGTGCCTGGGGAGTCTCTGGGTCAGGAACCTATCCCTCCAGCATGTTTTGTTTATTGTGATGACAAGGTTTAGATCCCTGGAGCATGTGGCTCTGAGGGATTGGGATTTCTTTAAGTGTAGCATGTCCAACAGCTCTGGGTTTGACATGGCCTTGTATGTTAAGCAAAGATCGCCTCTGAGTAGACGATATGCGACAGAGTATAGCTGGAGTTTTTTAAGGCGGTCAGCGTAGGGCATCTGCTTTAGGCCTGTGATTCTTTTAGTGAGGTATTTCTGTGGCCTTTCCAGTTGTTGCAGATGTCTTGAGAGGTACATACCAAACGGGGCATTGTATTCTATAATGGGTCTAATGAGGGATGAGTACAGTGGGACAATGACCTCCATTTTTCCGGATGAAAAGCCCTTAGTGATGAGGTGTGCCACATAGAAGGATTTCCTGACTGTAGTGGCAATGTGGTTATCGAAGGTGAGACCACTGTCCACCTGTGTCCCTAAGTCTCTTATCAAACTTTCAGAGTTTAGTGTACTGCCACCTATATGGTAATTCATGGATACATGTTTTTTCCCAAATGGGGATAACTATACATTTCTTGGCATTGAGCTTGAGCCCATGTCTCTGGCACCAAGCATCTGTTTCTGTAAGGCCCTTTTGTAGAGTATCCACATCATTTGGGGATTCAATAATGGCTCCCAGTTTGCAGTCATCTGCAAACTTTGTTATCCAGAGTCCCTTAGTGTTGGCTTGTACTTCAGAGAAGTAGATGCCAAACAAGAGCGGTCCCAGGACTGAACCCTGAGGTACTCCACTTGTCACTTGTCTGGAGCTGGATTTGGAGTCTGCTACTTTTACAGTGTGGGTTCTATCAGTAAGCCAGTTAGCAACCCATTGGGTGACGTAGGGATTAATGCCCAGCTTAGTAAGTTTATCTATGATTCCAGAGTGGGGGATGGTGTCAAAGGCCTTAGCATGGTCTAGATAGGCTGTGTGGACCACCTTACCCTTGTCCATGGCTCTGGAGACTGATTCGAAGAAGTCAATCAAGTTCAGGAGACAAGATCGGCCCTTCACAAACCCAAACTGGGTGGGGTCCAGTGTTTGAAGGTTGCCAATGTCTTTGTTTATAAGTTCCATGATAATACGCTCCATGGCCTTGCAGATAAGGCTTGTCAGACTGATGGGATGGTAGTTTCCGGGATCCAAGGTGGATCCCCCCTTGTGGAGTGGGATAACTGCAGCTGTGCACCACTCAATGGGCACGAAACCTGAGGTGAGGCTATGATTAAACATGACACTTAGGTGAGGTGACAGTTCATATTGTAGTTCATGTAGTACACAGCCCGGGATGTCATCTGGTCCCATGGATTTTGTATTCTTAGCTTTGGAGAGTGCGTTTTTTACCTGTGTGGCCGTTATTACCGGAATTTGGCAATCTTCCGGTATTGAGATGGGCCATTTAGGGGGTGAGAGGGGGGTGAAGTTAGCACTGAATTGATCTGCCAGGATATTGGCAATATCCTTGGGATCAGTATATTTAATGCCATTCTGTTTTAGCTCAGAGCAGATCTTGACATAGTTATAGAATGCCTTGTTGTTGTCTTTGGAATATTTGGCAATTTTATTTTCGTAACTAGCTTTGGAGGATTTTATGAGGGATCTCAGTTTCTTACTGAGGCTGGTAAGGAAGTTTTTTGCATCCTGGGATTTTCCTCTTTTCTGCAACAGTTTCTTCCTTTTGTTGTAAAGTTTGTTTATGGCAGAGGACCACCAGATTGGCTTCTTATTTTTGGATGAAAGCATCTTGGTTCTATTCGGAATGGCACGATTTATGCATGAGTGGATGTGCTCGTACAATGCCTTAGGGTAGGATTCAGCAGTTGAACTTTCAGCTCCCGTCTGCATGGGTGTCATAAAGTTTGTCAATTCTGACTTGAGTAGCATGAAGTTGGCTTTGGAGAAGTTTTTTATGGAGGTTTCCTTACTGGGGGGTGGGATGTGGATGTTAAGGGTGATTAGCTTATGGTCAGACGTGACTAACGAGGGGGTGACCATAGGTGTGGAGCATCGATTTCCCATGTTGGTAATGACCAGCTCTAGGATATTGGAGCCCCTGGTGGGACTATGGATTAGTTGATCCAGGGCGTTGGAATTTATGAATTCCAAGAACCGTTGGGCAAAGGTGTTGGTACATGAGTAGCTTTCCCAGTTAATGGCAGGGTAGTTAAAATCACCCAGTATTAGGGTGTTTGGTTCTATCTTAATATTTTACAGTATGTGTAGAACGGTGTAGTGAGAATCTTGGGGTATGGTGGGGGATCTGTAGCAAGCTATAATTTGGATTGCAGTCTTACCTAGTGTTAGTAGCACCTGGAGAATTTCAGATGCATTGTGTTGGGCAACTAGCCTGGTGGTGTGAATATCCTTGGTGAATATTGGCACTCCTCCACCTTTAGTGTTTCGGTCCTGCTTTGGTGGCCAAAAAGTGTGGTAAGAGTTGTAGCCTGGTATTGCAGGGGTGCTCTCTGGAGCCTTGAATCAGGTCTCAGTTACTGCACAGATATCGATGTTCTCCATTTTTAGGAGTGCCTCGAGAGAGTGCATTTTGAGGTTTAGACTTCTAGCATTGAGTAGCATTACCTTCAGATTTTGCATGCTTGTACCTGTTATGGTGGTGGTTTTGTCCTTTGAACTTTGCCTAAAAAAGGCACTAAAGGGGTGGCAAGAGCCTTAGCCAGTAACCTGAATCCCAGAGGTGACAGGTGCAGACCATCTCTGGCAAAGCATCGTTGTCTGTCAATCATGTCGTCCCAGGCAGACAGATACTGGATCCCCTTTGAATGACACCAGAAGCTTAGCCAATTGTTGAAGTCACTCATTTTGTCCTTATATTGTGGTATCATTCTGGGTGAAGGCAGGATGCTACTCAGGGCTAGAGTCATACCTGCCTGGGTCACATGATCTGAGAGCTCTACCATGTCTCTTTTCATGTAGTCCAGGGAGGTACGTCTCAAGTCATTCACTCCAACATGGACAATGACAGAGTCATATTTGTACTTGTTGTGGAGTGACTTGAGTGCATGCGTTATGTGGCGGATCCTGGCACCCGACAGGCAGCTGACTGTAATTTTCTCCTTGTTCAACCTGGTGAGAGGGACATCAGTGTGCCGAACTAGAGAGTTTTGTTGAATCAGAGTGCTCTCATCTTTATGAGAGTTGCTCTTTCTGATTTTGGCCATGTCTTTTTTATTTTTGTTATATAGCTTGGCAAGGTTAGGATCCCACCAGTGTGGATTGTTTTTGTTGTTAGATATGGGCTTATTTCTGGTAGTTATTGCAGCCTCAAGGCAGCCATTTACATGTTTGTACTGGATTTCTGTAAATATTTCTGTTTAGGTAGGTGTGTTTGGGGTTTGTTAATGCCATGAATTTTGACAAACTGTCACTTAATAGGATGTAGTTTGTTTTAGTATAGTTCCTAACTGCTATGGGTTTAGTTGGGTTTTCCAGGTTGATTTTTATTTCAAGGGAGACAGCTTTGTGGCTCGACTTCACTAATGAGGACATGACACGGGGGGGGGGGGGTCCAGTGCTCTCCAATTTTGGTGGGTACTAGGCCCAATCTGTTTGATCCTCAGTTTTGAGTGCATTATCTGGTCCAGGGTGTTTGAGTTGATAATGTCCAGCAAATATTGTGTCTGTGAGTTAGATGCTTTGAACATTTCCCAGTCTATAGAGGGGTAGTTACAGTCTTCCATGAATTGGGTATTTGGTTGATTGGTGAGCACCTCTTGTAGGTCTAGTTAAATGTTGTGAGCTTCATGGCCCACACAGGCAACCTGTAGCTGCCCAGAGCATGGTACGAAACCTTGTCTATTGAGATTTGTACTGGATGAACTCCAGGGTATCATCCTGTTTAACTAACCTAGAGTTGTATTTGCTGCTAATGTAGCTTGAGATACCTCCACCTTTAGCCTCCATCTGTGCTGCTGTTGGTCTAAATGTGTGGAAGGCACTGCTGCCTTCCACTGGCAGAGTAGTTTCTTTGGCTTTAAACCAAGTCTTGGTATTAATACAGATGCCTACATTCTCCAGAGTGAAGAGAACTTGTAGGTGTGGAGTTTCCTGTTTAGGCTCCTGGCATTGAGCAGTAAAACCTTGATGTTTCTTTGATTTTTTTTTTTTTAGTTTTGTCATTTTGACATTGCCTAAAAAGGTGTAAGGGGATGGAAAAAGTTTTAGCCAATATCTGAAAACTCAGGGTGGGGGGGGGATGCACACCATCCTTGGCAAAGCAAAGTGGTCAATTATCCATGTTCTCCCATGCTGATAAATATTGAAATAGTGGATTCCCCTGGAGTGACACTATAAACTAAGCCAACTATTAAAAGCAGTCATTTTCTGCTCATACTGTGGTAGCATCCGTGGTGAAGGTAGAATCCTGCTCAATGCAAGGGATGCACTTGTCTGTGATTCATATTTATGGAGATACATAATGTCTCTTTTCATGTAGTTCAGTCAGGTAAACCTCAGGTCATTTATACACACATGCCCCCGGATTTACTATTCCTCCGTGCAAGACTAGCTTAGTCCTGCACAGAGGCAGCCATTTAGGAGCAGGACGGCAGCTCACTATGCATAGTGATGAGGCATACCGCCTGAACTCCTAATCTTACATGGAGTGTGTAAGAGTGCAGGGGGCGTGTCTGAGAGCAGAGCTCTCAGAATATACAACTCCCCCCCGCTATGAAGAACAGCAGAAAGGGGAAGAAATGAGCGAGTCCGCTCACAGGTGTCCACATATCCCCATCAACATTCCCCCTCATGTACAACAGCAAGTAATCACCAATAAAATTAACAAACCCTTTATTTTTTTTATTTTAAAATCCGAGTAAAGCTAACTGTAGGTGTGTGGGTGTGCCCATCACTTAGCTACGGTGAATGCAGCTTAAATGCCTGAAGAGGATAACAAGGAAGATATATGAAAATAAAGCAGCATAGCAATAGTGTAGTGGGCAAAGCATTCACCTGAAGAGCAGGCATTCCTGGTTCGGGTCCCACTGCACCACAGTACATTTTCCATGGCAAAGCATGTTATGATTAATATTTATGTTGCATAACCCACTAAATAACATATTTTTATGAACTGGAGTACTGCATTGAATGCACATGTGAGGTGTCAGTGTCATAATGAATAAAGCAGGTTTAAGCACCAATAAGCAGTATTAAGCATATTTAAGCACTAGTAAGTGAGCTTAAGCCCGTTTGCATGGTGGTAAGCAATTCCTACACTTGTTAAGCAATTCTGAAGCTAACTCTCTGTAAGCAAATGTAACGGCAGGTTAGTAGTGCTTACCGTCGCGCAAACCCGCTTACAACTGCTTAAAAGTGCCTTAATCACTCTGTATCCAATGGCCCTTGTTCTGTCCAGCAACAAAATAAACAGCCTCTGCAAGGCTCGAACCTAGGACCCTGCACACCATAGACAAAGTAATTTACCGCTAAGCCATGTCAGATATACATAACCTTGATGTATTCACAAACATATCATCCAGCCCAGTCATTCAAAAGTACAGAGAATGTATTTCAACATTTAGATGTATGTGTGTGTGTGTGTAAATATATTAATATCTAAACAGATATATATATATATATATATATATATATATATATGTAGGAATATACGGACATATTTATATATATGTAAGCAGATATATATATATATATATATATATATATATATATATATATATATATATATATATATATATATATATAGGTATATATGGACATACAGCTGTAGATAACAATGGGAAAATAACTAAAACATATATGTCCACATGCACCGTTAATGGGGTTGAGAGGCCCCAAACAATATACATCTTGTATGAATAGGTATACCCCCCCACAGCCAAACACGTCCGCGCTGCAATACACTACCAAGTGTTGCAGATCCCATAACCAGGACCTGACACGACATGGACACAAGATGTTAACAGTGCTACATCCCACCTGTATGATGTCAGGCTGGTATTGGTAACATATCATGCAGTACAGTCTGGCTCCCATAGGAAATGTACAATGTGGAAGCTATCAACATCCACAGGATACATATACACAGACACATATATACAGATATACATATATATAGATATATATGTGACTACACATACACACGCAGAGATATGTACAGTAAGATACATATGTAGAAGGTGCACATAATATGGAACAGCCACTATGCCTACAGTTAACACCTTAACAGATGGACACTGTATGAGCCACCCATACAAATGACAATCATTGCCTGCAATATACACCCACAGAGAGGTCATAGGATACAATACCACACACAGGTTTGCATAAATGGAAAACCTTTATTTGTGTACTATTACAGTTTTATATGCCATGTCATATAGCTGTTCAGACACTGACATCCATATAAACAGAGTTATGCAACTGTGAAACAGTTATACTAATACAGTAGTCTGGAAAGGTTCACAACTGTTGCTGTCCAGGCCAAGCCCTTCAAATAGTGCAATAGTAAAGACAGACTGAGCCACAGGATACCAAACAATCAACAGTAAGCAATGCAGGTGTATAGTTCAGCAGTCTCTATCTACACTCTGTACACAGTCACTAGGTGGTAAAGACTTCAGTTGACAGAATGGGATGTAACTGCTACATAACAAGGCATAACTAACACCATCACAAGCACACTGACAAACAGAACAGTCTGTATGGCAGGAGGCAGGAGGCCTGCATTAACCCAGTTTATGTAACTAATTTAAATATAGATGAATTGTATGGTACTGTACATCCAGATACCTTAAGGCAGCTCACCCCTGATACCCCCACATTTTGTAACAGCCTAGGTTATTTATGGTGCATCCCCCCTAGACTCAATAATACAGGGCCATATACCATTGTTACATACACTGGCCTCTAGAGTGCATAAGGTCACACATGTATTGTGTAGGTGAAGCCATCACATATATGGCCCCAGCCCCACTATATGTGTGGGGGATACAACAGCAGTGGACTGATGGCAGGAATGGCAGCATGACATACTCACAGCCCACTACAGAACAACTCTTGACAGCATGTCATATGTGCAAAGCTTGGTATGTAGGTGGAGGACAGAGGCTGGAACACAGGACCATATGTGGAAAACTGTTGCCATACTAAGCAAGTTGCTGGTGTTACATGATAGTCTGAAACATACCCTTAGTCAGGGAATTGAGGTTAGAAACAGAAATGGATGTAGCCATGTACTGATAGCACTCACACTGCCAGTGAAATATCTGACACAGGACCTGTGTGGTGGACAGACAAAACATGATAGGCACACCTCTGGCCACCAAGAGGATAGGCCCACAGTTAAGAGCTATGCAGACAGACTGCGTTCCAAGGTAAACTAGTATGTACACACAAATCCTGTTAACACCAGTACTATACAAAGTATAGAGCTATGCAGACAGACTGCATTCCAAAGTAAACTAGTATGTACACACAAACCCTGTAACAACAGTACTATACAAAGCATAACACAACTCTACTCACACTCTGTCTGTAGTTCTGGAACCTCCTACAAATATGTAGCTGGCCTGAGTGTGCCGGTTCTCCTGTAAGAGGTCTTGTTACCTGCTGTCTGTAACACTGATGCCCACACACAGGAAGGATGTCCATCACACAGTAAAGGTAAAGAGACCATGACCACATGATGTATGGATTTATAGTAGGTGGTTGCCATGGCAGTGGTAATTGGAAGTACTACACTGCAAGCTGCATGCAGTTAGCAAGTGGAGGACACTGGTTGGTGCATAGGCCATCACCTGATCATGTGCATCACCTACTAAAGCCATGCTGCAATCTGTTCAAAGCAGCTCAATCCATTTACTGGAGAGAGAGAGAGACAAAGAGAAAGAAAGACAAAAAACTTAAAAAAAAAAAGCCTAAGGCAAAGGCATTTATTCAGCATTTATTCATTAAGACATCATTCCCACAACAGATATATGAAGTGGATCAACTTCGAAATGCCGAAATTCCAGAATGCTGACAGCCACATCATTGACATTCAGAATCCCGACATTTTAAGTACATCTATAGGAAGAAAAATAAAATTTCCTTTAAACTGCTAGCAGAGGGGCTCTGCTCCCCTGCACCCCCCTATGTGGGGCTCTGCCCCCCACACCCCCCATAACTTTAATATACCAACTCCGAGATCACACTACACTGCAGGAATGGAAATCTTTCCATTCTGCACTATAGCGAGATGCTGGTTTCACATTGTCGGTATTCCAAATGTCGGCCATATGGCTGTCGGCATTCTGGAATTTCGGCATTGTGAATTGGACCCTGTGAAGTATATATACATGTAATAGAATGTAGTACCTGGCCCATAATAATGGGATAGATGATGTGGAATGATTTATATGTGCCATCAGATGTTGTTGTGATGATGTTCAACTGAACAACTGCTATGGACAATAGTGTCTGTCCCTGTGGGTAGTGGGCCATTGCCATTAACTGTGCAGGTCAGCACTGAATGACAAGATGTAAGCCATCATAGTTTGTGTTGTGTAATGGAAAGTATGTATATTATGTGTCCAATAGCTGGTGGTGGAAGTAATGCCATTATGATGGACACATGGGACCTATGGCCCACCACTGGCAGAATACTCAGGTTAATCTGTAATGTAGAATGCCAGAATGCCATAGGTGTGTAATAGGGTTACCTGCAATCGGGTCCTACATATACCCCCCCTAATGTTAGGCCATGTCCATATGTGACTCCTGTCTGTGTTGTAGCAAGGCAGAACAGTGCAGCTGTGCAGGAAGGTGTTGTGAGATTGTGGAGATGATGTCTGAATGTACCCCACATATAGATATGCATATGTGTACATATGTCACATATATAATATATAAAGATATATATATGTATATCAGCATGTACGTCCACAAATATATAGATACCCATGTGTAGACATATATATACAACACATATATCTACACACATATATATATATATATATATATATATATATATATATATATATACCTATATACACATGTCTATATATATATATATATATATATATATATATATATATATATATATATATATATATATATATTCATATAAATATATATATATACACACACACACACACACACAAACATATATGCATGTAAAGACATGTCCCCTATATTACTACCGCAGTGATGCATGTTATGTGTGAGGCACCAGCACACATAGCAATACACACAGATATCTACAGCTGGCAGTGTGTGCAACATGAACAGGTATGTCACATGTTAGTCCCTTGTTGGGACCACATTGCCCCCGTCTGTAAAGTATGCAATGGGAATATAGGGAAGCATGGCAGGTACACTTGTGGAGGGGGTCAGGGTTGGTAGATATAGAGTACAGTCTACAGGGGTGGTATGTGACACATGTGGTGGTTAAACACCCTGGATGGTGTGTGTGGTCTGTGATGTGGATGCCCCATGGGCTCCAATATGGGCACAATGGGAACAAGCATCCCACCCACTGCTACTCACAACAGCAGTCCACGTCCTGAAGGTGCCTGGTCTGGAGGCTGAGCAGGAGGAGCATGTTGGCCCTGTGAATGTGTACTAGTTGCCTCTGACTGATGTAGCACATCCCACATGTGTCTGTGGAGCCCGTTATGGAACAGACCCTAGACCTGACCTCAGGGGACAGGAACATGTCTTTGTGTGCCCCGGGGGGGGTGACAACATCACTTGGGTTGGTTCCATCTGATGGTATTGCTGGACCAGTACATGAGGAGGCCCCAGGTTGGGACACACATGTGAAGTGGCCAGGTATCATGGGCAGTTGGGTTTGGAGAGGTGGTTCTGCTGGCCAGTAGAACATATACATGTTATTGTGTCACTGTTATAGAACATATGTTAGTAATAATAGTCTACACAATCCCAGTATATTTCCAACAGCATGCATAAATTTCCCCAATAACACAGAATGTCAGATGTGCAGCAATCCCAAACCAGCCATACCACTGGCATATATGGAACCATAGTGGCCCTGACAACGGCATGCAGATGAATAGTCTGTAACAGGCCAGCAATGATAGCATCCAGACAGGGGTCATGGCTACAATCACATAGCAGAAAATGTTGAACAATACAATATCTGTCCCACTGGTAGGCAAGCTATAGCCATACCTAATGAGTTGTGTGTACAGTTTGTTGAAGATGATATAGTGGAGGGGGGGTGACAGAGATGTGTATTACGAACTGTAGTAACCTTGCTGTATGAGTTGCTCAGACCTGTTTCCATCTTTATGTCTTTCAGCCAAGATGTCACATGCACGGTTGCCCACCTATTCCAAAGCGGAGAATGATGTGGTGATATCACACTTGATCCAGCACTGCCCAGTGCTCTTTGGCAGGTCTGCACATGAGCAGCAGGAGTGGACTGCCCTGTGAAACGATCTAGTCTACAGGGTCAATGATGTCGGACTGCACAACCGCAGTTATGAGCAGGTCCAGCATCATTGTACTGACCTGCTTCACAATGCCTGTCGGCATGCTGCTGCAGTCCATGGGGATCACCTCGGCACAGGGGGAGGCCATGCCATCTGTCCCCCCTGCCATGTGTGGAGGAGCTCCTGGCCAGCCCCGTGGCACCTGCCCGTCCAGACAGCTGTCAACCGCTGGACACCATCGTGGAGGTGGGTGTCACCCACACACCGGCCGAGGAGCATGCAGGTAAGGACACAGGGCACATCAATAGACCACTGTTGTGTTTACATCTGCATTGGTGCAGGTAGATCATGCATATCTGATATGTCATACATATAATTGTGTTGCTGCATTGTACTGATAAACAGATGTCCAGATGTGGTAGTATCGTGGGAATGTACCGTTGATGTATTGTAATACTGCACCCACCCTGTAGCACTGCCACAGGTGTGGCCACTGACATTGCATCTCTCACACTCTTATGTAGGTCCCTCCGGGTTACCACCAAGGCAACGACCTGTAGCTGGTGAGTATGTTTTATGTTGATGGTTGCCAACACACTGTGCATGTAATGGCGATGGTATATTCCATGCACACATCTAACACACCTACCCTGAATGCATGCTGTACATGTGCATGTGAAATGCATGGTCTCACAGGGGTGACCATGATGGGGTATTGGAAGGGTATGTCAGACACCTGCATGATAACTAACATCCTGTCATTGCAGAATGTGTCCACAGGGAGTAACATACTGGTGGTAGACATGGCCTACAGTAGGGACATGTTCGGGACAACATATACAGTGCAACACCAGTGTATATACCTGTAGGTCAATGTCAACTGCTGCAGAGATACACTATAGCATAAGGCATTAGAGTAGTCCACACTATCAGCTGGGTCTAGGCTGCAATATGTGGTGTTCAGTGTATGGGACACTGCAAAGTGACACATGTGTAGGGCTTGTCATGCATCTGCATAAAGGATGAAGGAGAGAGGGTTTCAGAATAACACACCAGTGCACTGCAGCAGGGATTCTAAGGATGCTAGGAATGGCTCTATCTGCACATAATCAGGTTCAGGACCTGTGGCAGCCATAACCCTACCCACACACAGCAATAGTGACTGCAGTGTGTGGACACCATGGGATGTGCACATGAGTAGACCTTGCATTCATGCAGAATAGGGGGACATGTGTAGGGCAGACTGAACATGCACTGGCAAATGCAGATGGCCCACGCTGGTATGCCCCTGCCAGGGGTAGTGACTGCTGTAGTACACACAAGAGGTAGAATAAACTATCATGATAAAAGTGTGCACACATATGCCCACTTGGTGTGTATGCATTGTGGTCAGCAGCTGCATACCTAACACAATCTGTAGACACTGTATGCGAAAGAGCAGGACATATGTCACATATCGGGCTCATGTACTGCTAAGATATGCGGTGATGTGGTCCCATGGCAGATCAAGGATGTGTGTGTGTCTAATCAATTAAGGTGTGTGCACCCCCCCCCCATAGCCATGGTATGCCCTGATGGTTGTCAGTGTAAAAGAATTGGATTGGTCATACATGGTCTGTTGACAGCTGTAAATCAGGCATCAGGCATTCACCAATGTCAACTGTCCACATATCATCCCAGGTATGTGTTGCTGAAAAACATAGGGGTTGTGAGAAGTAAAGCTGACATAACTGACACAGTACTACACATTCCGCAATGGGTTGTACACCTGGGAGTTGTGGTGTACAGTACATAGGGTGCAGAACAGGTGCACAGCAATACTGTGTACATGGTGCAGTGGTATCCAGGGGAAGGGGCATCACACAGTGACACAGCACATGCATCACACACATGTATACTGTTGCTAGCATGGATTGACTATAGCTGAACTGCATGCTGTTCTGTACCATAACTTCTGCATGTTGACAGATGGGTGATAGGAGGACTGTGTGTACTATCATTGTGCAGCCTCACCTGTGTGTGTGTGTGTGTGTGTGTGTGTGTGTGTGTGTGTGTGTGTGTGTGTGTGTGTGAGAGAGAGTGTGTGTGTGTGTGTGTGTGTGTGTGTGTGTGTGTGTGTGTGTGTGTGTGTGTGTGTGTGTGTGTGAGTGTGTGTGTGTGTGCATCTTGGTGGTTAGTTAGTTTGTCTGCAGGGTCACTCTGGTGAAGGGGAGGGAGGTAGATGCATGTAGGATGCATGTGTGCATGTGTGTGTTTGTCTGGGTGGCCATGTATACACATGTGAGATTGTGGGATGTTCATACAACTGTACCTCTCTTTGGGACCATTCAGTATGGACATGGACTTCCACATTACACACCAGGAATACCTGCCATGTGTGTAATCACAGGACAGCAAATAGTATAATATGGTATGTAGCATGGAACAGGCATCGAGAGAGAAGGTAGACATAGCCCACACATATAGGGGCCATGCACATCATGTCCAGACATACAAAGGGTGCATACCAAATGACAGCAGTGAGGCCATGTAAAACCACTACACACAGGTCAGGCTGGTAAAGTAGCAACAGGCCTTGTGTTGTGGCCACTTGTGTGGGCATTTAGAGGACTGAGATGTTGAGTGGTATCAATGTGTGTATGTTAACAAGTATGATGCAGGATGGGGTAACACATGGACATATACTTGGGACTGTCTATAAAGCCATGGGCAGGTAGGTATTATGGAGGTGTGTGTGTGTGTGTGTGTGTGTGTGTGTGTGTGTGTGTGTGTGTGTGTGTGTGTGTGTGTGTGTGTGTGTGTGTGTGTGTGTGTGTGTGTGTGTGTGTGTGTGTGTGTGTGTGTGTGTTTGTGTACTGTTAGGCGATGCTGTATAGGTTTTAAAGTGCATTTATTGTTTTCCCCCACAGGTGGCGAGGTGGGTCAGGTTCCCTCCTGCATGCACGCTGATGTTGGTGTCCATACAGACACTGAAGATGATGATATTAATGTTGAGGTACAGGTGGGGTTTTCAGGGGCCGACACTGCTCCAACATTTAACATCCCCCTTTTAGCCACCCCAACCCCACACAGTGTCAGTGCCTATACACACCCCATCACCAGTGGTCATAGCAAAGGGACAGCTGGCGTTCAGTGGCAGTGCACAGGAAAGTGTGATAATCATGCCTACTGTGTCTGGTCACAGCAGGCCTAGCTGAATGTCTGGCAGGCCACCACATAGGCAGATGTCCCAGGGTGCTCATGCTAGGGCCGCTGGACATCATGACCCTGCCAGAGGCGACAAAGTTGATACCAGCAGAAGCATGTTTCAGGCTGTTATGGCAGAGCAGGCATGAATAGAACATTACCACAGACAGGACCTGCAGCTGCAGGGGGCTGCTCTCACATCTTCAAATGACAACGCCCGTGAATTGACTGGTGCCATTCGTGGATTAACTGAGTTCATGGATAGACGGTCTGGTGAGATGATGGCCCTCATTGACCGTGGTCTGTCCATGTTTTTACATGTGGTGGGAGTGCAGCGAAGGCTGCGTGGACATACGCCAGCAATGCCAACAGCTGGTAGTCAACGTGGGCATGCTAGGACACCAAGGGGCTCCCGTAGTGACAGTAGAAGCTGTGGCAGTGCGGGGGGGTGTAATGTCCACACCACACCACAGCAGGCCACGTGCACTTGGTCCTGGCCAGTCCCAGGAGGGACCTGGTACCAACAGACAAATGTCATCAGCAGGTAAGAGTAGCACATCGATACCTGTACCTGGATGTGCCTGTGGAACCCCTGGCAGGCACAGTCCACATGCCCATGGCCAGTGGCAGTGAACTGCACACCCTGCCAGATATGGTCTGCAGCTGTCCATAAACACCTGTGTAGGGCAGCCACATGGCAGAACTGTGTGCATGCATACCCACACACTATGCAAACACACCTAGGGCAAACCCATACCTACACACACATCATCTCACCCAGCTCCCAACAGTACACCCCTTAGCCACACACATGGTGTCAAATGTATGGCCCACCCTCAGCCTTTGGCAAAACAACATCACACCCTGTACATATGATGATAACTGTGCCACATCCCTGGCATCCAAACCATTAATGCAGGGACAGGCTGATACGGTTCTGATGCACAAGGTGACTGTACAACAGTGTACCACAATACAGCAGTGTAGGGAGTAGAGTGTAAGGCATATTTGGCAGGAAGTGTAGCCATCCAGCAATGATGCCTTGTAGCTGTTAGTAACACTGGTTAGTTGTGGTCTCCATAATGGTATGCATTTGTGTTGTAGGTGTACATGTGTCAGCACAAGGATGCCCTGTACATATGATGATACCTGTGCCACATCCCTGTCATCTATACCGTCAATGCAGGGACAGGCTGATATGGGTCTGATGCACACGTTGACTGTGATACAGTGTACCACAGTACAAAAGTGTAACATGTTGTAGGGAGTAGAGTGTAAGGCATATTTGGCAAGTAGTATAGCCATCCAGCAATGATGCATTATAGCTGTTAGTAACACTATTTGGTTGTGGTCTCTATAATGTTATCCATTTGTGTTGTAGGGTGTATTTGTATCAGAACTAGGATGCCCTGTGCATATGATGATACCTGTGCCACATCCCTGTCATCCATACCATCAATGCAGGGACAGGCTGATATGGTTCTCATGCACATGGTGAGTGTACCATGGTGTACCACAGTACAGCAGTGTAACATGTTGTATGGAGTAGCGTCTAAGGCATATTTGGCTGGTAGTGTAGCCATCCAGCAATGATGCATTATGGCTGTTAGTAACACTGGCTGATTGCAGTCCATATAATGTTATCCATTTGTGTTGTAGGTGCATATGTGTCAGCACGAGGATGGTCTGCAGTCATATTCCACAACAGGGTATGTCAATGTGGTGACACCATGGCTGTGACATATCTGGGTACAGTCGAACAATTTTACAGGTTACTAAACCAGTTAGTGACTGTGCCACATGGACAGGTAGCCTGCTGAGGTGTGTATACCCTGTAACCTGATGTAGACCTATCCACATACACACACACTATTACTTGGCAACAATGGGACTAGACCCCTACCTAGCTATGTAGTGATACTGAAGTGTGTGACTTGCATTGCACACACCACACAGCGTTTAGGGTGAGGTGTGTCCCAGGTTACATGTTACATGCAGAACAACCCCCGACATGTACAGCATGCTAACGGGGGATGTAATGGGTGTATTTGGACAATACGTAGTGTGACATACCATCATATACACATTTACAGACACATAACAGCCAGACACACATCTGAGGTACCAGGGCCTATCGCTGCTAACTAACATGACCGTGTCTCCAATGTGTTACAGGTAGGCTGCACACATCACATGCATAACTGGCTTGGATTGTGGTAACAGTTACCTGTATGATTGATGGTGACAGTGGTAAACATAATGTAGTACATGGGACATATACCGGGTGTACCTTGGTGTAATAACAGTGTACACAACACACACACATATCCCCCACTAGATATTGTACTCCCTGAAACCCATGATGACACTCTGCCATACCCATGATCACACATTGCCCATGACTGCAATACACCCCATAGTATACCCCAACATTGGTACTACAGGGATATGCATCTCATGCACATGTCACATGTATAGTAGGGTGTTGCATTGTCATGCCTCACCTATGGGCAGCAACAACACTATCTGTACTACTGTGTGGTAATGGGTATTGTAAAAGGAGTATGTGGCCTTGGAATGCTGTACCCTGCAGATATACAGACATGCACAACTACACACACATGCCAAAACACAATGGGTATCCCATGCCTATCACCCCATTTGTAAAACACTGTTGTGCTGGTACTGCAAGGCTCATGTAGCCAGTATGGGGTGAGCTTAGCAGGGTACATGTAATGTCCCATACAGCAGCAGCCACAACTGACTATGGCAATGGGTGTTGCATTGGTTGTGAAGGCCCTCATGGAATTCCCATGTACAGGTGTGCTAACACACAGACACTGCTATACACAATCATGCACATGTACACATGTGTCAGTACAGGGGTGAATCCCTGCAGGTCATCATAGCTGTGTGCCTAGCTATTGTCCAAGGGGAGATGGGTTGTTTAGGGGTTGTGTGTACAGTATTATCCTGCCACCTGCCAGGTTTCAGCGGGCAATCTACCAACAGGCACTACATTTGTGACCCTCAGGGTGAGAATGACATGCATCAGCAATCCTCCAGGTGTCTCCTGCACACAGCCACTGAGGTGATCAAGGTGACATGTATGCAACATGCATTACAGCACATAATTAGTGTCTGTGATGGAGACCTGTACCCAATCATGTTCTGTTGACTGTGTTAGTGTAGTGGAGGGACCTGTGGCATGTGGTGCATACAGGGTGACCTCTCCTATATGTGCCATGTCAGTGTCAATCAAGCTTAGGTTGCCTGTACATATCCCAGCTGGATACCTGCCATCTGCACATCTGGACAGGGACTGATGGTCATCAGCTTGGCAAGTAGGTATGCAGTAGCATGAGTGCATTGACAGATGTCTGACAACAATATGTATGCCATAACTACATGTTGGATGCCCTCACTAACATGTGCTGTACAGATGGTAGTTTACAGTTACATTCCACATGATGGATCATTACCCAGTAAGGGGTATATACTGTGACACAGCTCACACACCAGGGATACAACAGGGAGGCCTCAGTTTCCAGCCATGCTCACAGGTGTGCCTGTTGTCAGTAACACTCTGCTCTTGCCTGGGTTAGCAATGTCAACAGTAGTACTGCCATGATACACTACATGCTAGTGTGACAGCATGTACCCTGGGCTACTACATCTGTATGTAACACATTCACATGGATAACAGTGCTGTACAGGCCTCATATATGTCTGTGTCCCACACATGACACTCAAACCCCTTGCTACTGTAATGACAGCACATAGGTGCTGTCATTACAGTAGCAAGGGGTGTGAGTGTAATGACAGCACATAGGTGCGTGTATTGCAAATGGCATTACATACACTTACTACAGGTTATCAGACTGGGTTGTGTCTCTTGGTTACCAGGGCTAAGGTATTCTTAGTAAGTATCAACATTGCTGCAATATAACAGCTAAGCTGATTTGAGCACTGGTAAGAGCTGCCTACACTGTGTAAGTGCCTGTACATTTACCCATAGCTTAGCACCACTTAGCTTCACAAAAGCCCACTTAAAGCTGCTCAAAACAGCCTTAACCATTCTGTATTGGACAGCTCTTGTGCTGCCCAGCAACAAAATTAACAGCCCTTGCAGGTCTTGAACCCAGGACCCTTTACACTGAAGTCACAACACTTAACCACTACACCATAACCACTGTGCAGACTGCTGTTGTTTTACCAATATAGCTGTCAATACACATATTGAGTAGTATTGAATCACTGCCTTTAATTCATAAATTGTGTAGTCCATGTTATTAATATGACTGTTGCATCACATATGAGGTTTTATCATAATGTGCACATAGCACATACATATGGTGAGATACATGTGGGATGGTATACACAACCGTGATGTTTACTCATGACAGGAATATGGTCATATACATATAATAGGTCTATATATGTCTACATGTACATACACATGTATACTCATACATATGTCTGTATACACATCTGAATAGTGCTACATATATATGGCCATGTGTACATCTCTTCATATGTACACACACACATTTTATATATATATATATATATATATATATATATATATATATATATATATATACATATATATATAGATATCTGTATACATAGATATACGTATATGTATATATAGATATATGTTTATATAGCTATATATGTATGCACAGCCCCTGTTTACAGATATGCCTAGTTATGTTGGTGTATATGCAGATATCTATAACTATATGTGCATACATATCTATTCTGATACACCTACTACTGTCAATATATATGTAGATATCCATACGTATATGTGCATATGTATCTCTATCTGTATATGTGTAGACATATATTGCTCTGTATATATATATATATATATATATATATATATATATATATATATATATATATATATATATATATATAAATAAAAATGTAAATGTTCGTTTGTTCAAAATCTTAAATCTCCGAAAGTTCTTCACCGATTGCTTTGAAATTTTCACAAAATGTTGCATTCGAATACACACATGTTTTTATATACCTACTATTATATAGATGTCACACTTTGCATTCGAATACGCGCGTGTTTTTATATACCTCCTATTATATAGATGTCACACCTGTGACAGGTAAAAACATGCTTTTTTTGAAAAACAGCACCATCTGTTGGATGTAAAAGCAACACACGTTATACTAAATATTGTATGATTCCATTTCAATGTTTCCGATTTACGATCCATTTATGATTTCCAAATTTCTCCCACGTGCAACATTTCCAAAGCATCCGGCATGGGAAAAGTATTGCAGAAATGCATACTTATTGTTTGGGATGAATGCACAATGGTGCACAATAAATCGCTCGAGGCTCTTGATCGATCATTGCAAGATTTGCATGGAAACATCAGACCATTTGGGAATGCATTAATATTGCTTGCAGGAGACTTCAGGCAAACATTACCTGTAATTCCTTGATCAACACCAGCGGATGAAATAAATGCTTGCCTGAAATACTCTACTTTGTGGCGACACGTAAAGATGTTAAAATCAACTACAAATATGCATGTCCAGCTGCAAAACGATCAATCAGCAGAGATATTCTCACATCAATTGCTGGAAATTGGGAACGGAAAGGTGCCAGTTGATCTATCCTCAGGACGAATTTCATTGCCTCATAACTTCTGCAATTTAGTGATGTCAGAAGAAGAATTGGTTGAAAAAGTATTTCCCAATATTTAAACCAATTATAAGAATCATGACTGGCTGACTGAACGAGCTATTCTTGCAGCCAAGAACAAAGACGTGTACGAACTTAACAATATTATTCAGTCTAATATTCAAAGCGAGGCAGTCACATACAAGTCCGTCGACACTGTTGTGGAAGCAGATGAAGCGGTTAATTATCCAACAGAATTTTTGAATTCACTTGATCTGCCAGGGATACCACCGCACGTACTGCAATTGAAAATCGGCGTGCCAGTTATCATGTTGCGAAATATCAGCCAGCCAAAGCTTTGCAATGGCACACGGCTTGCAGTAAAAAAATTAATGAGCAATGTCATAGAAGCAACAATCTTGAAAGAACCTTTCAAAGGTGAATATGTCCTCATTCCTCACATTCCTATGATTCCAACGGATATGCCATTTCAATTTAAGAAATTGCAATTCCCAATTCGATTGGCGTTTGCAATCACCATCAACAAAGCTCAGGGCCAATCATTAGAATTGTGCGGTTTAGATCTACACACGGATTGCTTCTCACATGGACAATTATATGTTGCGTGTTCTAGAGTTGGCAAACCAGACAATCTCTATATCTGCACAGACAATGGAACAACAAAAAATATTGTATACCCACAAGCATTGTGAAATTAAACATATTAGAAACGTGCGCTTTCTCTTTTCTTTCTTTTCCATTTAACCAGACTCACCATATGTCCTGAACATGGAATGTAGCCCTACCTCAGCCCCCATAATCCCAACTTCATAGTGCAAGGGCATGTCAGGTATGTATAGCAGGTATATTAGTAGACTATTGCTACTGTAATAGGGATTGTCTTCACAGACATGGTGTGTGTGGAAGGTCACATCTGCTTTTAACATGTGCATCATTGGCTACTGACAGACATCCTAAGGACATCATAGTACAGTACCGCTGCTAGCACGTAATGCTCCTGTGGACTACAGCAGAGATATTGGCCAATATATCTGGATATTTTGACACACTCTGGACAGTCCAGAGGTATACACAGAATCCCTTAGTGCAAACATGTGGACCAAGCCTGACAATGTGGATGTTAACAGCCATGTAGATGGGTATAACATGTAAGAACTGGTATAGATTTGCTCCCATAGGTTATGCATTCACACACCCCTGTCTATCCTGACACATAATAACCACTGGTACAGAGGTGCCATAGCCACATACTACCCACTCGAGATTGACTTACATCTGTACATCATTCCTCTGCTCTGTCTCACATTCATGACTGTAAAGGTAGGCCTGCCAGCAGTACATCTGACAGGTATCTGGACATAAAAAACTGAAACAAATGAACACGCCCTCACTGCACCACTTCTATTAAAACAATCCAAATGGTTTCAATATCCACCTTCAATGGACCAAGCAAAACATGAAAGTTTTAAAACTTTCATGTTTTGCTTGGTCCATTGAAGGTGGATATCGAAACCATTTGGATTGTTTTAATAGAAGTGGTGCAGTGAGGGCATGTTCATTTGTTTCAGTTTTTTTTCTAGTTTGTTTTTTGTGTTTGGATTTCTTACAAGTATCTGGACATGACATTTTACTGGGTAAGAATAGTAAGTTTCTAGGTATGTAAGAAAGCACTGTGCAGGCTACAGGCAGAGTGGCTCAACACTGGCCTACATTTCCTATGGGGGAATGCACATGTACCTGCATATATAGCAGGCTCTACAGGCATGTCACAGCACAGGGTAAGATACACCTGTGTGAAAGTGCATAACCACAACCAATGTGAACACAGCCACAGCTACATATGGTAAGCTAGAGTAATATTACAGTATATGGACTACCTGTTCAACACCATCCTCATATGTGCCACTCACACACTAACCCTACATATACCAGGCCGCTACACAGTGTGGTCCGATGCCTGTCTGTGGTATAGGACATGTGTGTGTATGGCCCTACAAACATGTAAGCCGATATGGTAACATACAGTGGAGCAGCATGTAACATCAGATAGGACGGGACCAAGAGCAATGACATCAACCACAATCTGTACACAGGATAAAGCACATATTAACAATACACACACTGTCAACATTCACCATAAATACACAGACCTCAGTACTGTACACACAACCACAGAATGTCCAGGTTATGTCATCAGATATAACCACTACTATACATAATGTGTAGCAGTTTGATATCTCACTGGCTTGTTATCAGATATGATGTCATTATTTATGGTGTACAGCACATATGCACCTCTTCATGCCTGACATATGTACAAAGGTTGACAGAGTTGTAGCTGGAGGCACATACACAGGGCCAATACTGACATGTTGCTGTGATAATCTCATACATTTACTGTTGTAACAAGGTTTGTTGCAACATATGTCCTATGAGGGATATGAAGTCAGTAACTGTCACGGCTTTCACCATCTACAGACTGCAATCCTCACACTACCTTCTGCAGTTTACAGATAGGTGTTCTGTGGGTAACACATGAAAGAAAAGGCACCACACACTGCCCAGTCTGCAGATGACCCTACGGATTCCTCATAAACATAGCACTGACATGGCAGGTATTAAAACATGTAGGACAGCCATATCCACACACATCCTGTTAAACCAACATTACTCCAAATGCAGTATAGCAGCACTTACAGTCTGTAGTCAGGTCAGGCACATCCCCCTCCTGTGTGTTGCCCTGTTTATACAGTGTATGTTGTTAGAGGTAAATCCCCAATCCATCCGAGATGCTGTTTGCCAAACAACAGATTGAGTTCCTGCTCACAGTGAATAAAAAAGGCCCAACACCAACATGCTGTTCCTAGATATTGGAGTGTGTTTACATGCAATTGGCTATGGGAATGTTACCACAGCTGTTCCATATGCAGTCAGCTAGAGGAGGGCTGCAATTCGTGCAAAGGCCATCAGCTGATCATGAGCATCACCTAAAAGACACATGCTGCTGCCTAAGCAAAGCAGGTGTAGGTCTCCACATCCACCAGAGAGGGGGTGAGAGAGGCAGCCAGAGGCAAAGACAAGTCAGGGAGGGGTGGGAGAGTAAAAATTAAGCATGTTTGTGTTACACACCTACCAGCACAGGGTATCAAACCCATGACGACTATGTAGTGCTATCACATTTCTATGCAGTTATTGGATGTGCCACGTAGTTTACATGTTGTTGAGCCCTCAGAACGTATATGTGATGGTGACTGACATCTGAAACTGGGATATGATAGCTATATGGTAGGTGTAGTACGCATGCCTGTCCACATGAACAGGTGCCACCGTCAACACAGACACACTTTTACAGGGATGCACACACATTGATACACTTGGCAGGGCCAGGAATAAAACTCATCACTAGTGAGATTGCCACAACACATTACTGTGCAAGTATCACATGCACCACACGGATCATACAGAGGTTATATGGGCAAAGGGTATGTGGAGATGTCTGACATCAGACAGCATGCTTCAGTATACCATTGGGGGTGTAGTGAGTGTGAATGTGAACATACGCATCATACAACACACACACACACACACACACACACAGGTGACAGTACTGATATGCATGGGTGCATTGCTTCATGGGTGTGTAGTGGTCGACTGTGCTAGATGGCTATACAAGGCTAGGTAATGGGTATATCTTGGCATCAGGCCACATGACAATGGTCTGCATTGTGGCTCAGGTGTGTAGTTTCAGGATTTGCTGACACAGGTGGGTATTGTATTCACCATCCAGTCACCTGGGTGACTATTGTGTGTGGCCAATGCTGTGCATTGATTGCCATGTATGTGTTCCTTAGTCCATGACATGGATGGTGTCTGGGATGTGCACACCTCCCACATGCATGTACATTGATATATGGAACTGTACTTGGGTAGTGTGGCCCATGTTGTGTACACAGATTATCATCAGATGTGCCAGTCCTGGCCTCATGTGGTGGGAAATGGTAATGGACAGCAGGTTTACCCTGCACCTACAATTATACATGCTAACAGCATTCCCTGGTGTCAGTGGCATCTGTCCATACAGATCATGCTTTCAGGCATGGTATGTCCTTCGTGGGTCACATTTGATGGCACCACAGGTGTTGCAGGTGTCCAGTGGGGGACATGGGGAAGGTGCACTGTCGGCATGTATGTGCCTATTGGACAGAATGACAGGGTGCCATGCCCGCTGTAGCCCACTGCAATCATTCCATAGTTACTATCAGTGGGCAATATGCAGTGTACTACCAACATAGCAGCTGTTGCCTAGGCCAGTGTGTGTGTGTGTGTGTGTGTGTGTGTGTGTGTGTGTGTGTGTGTGTGTGTGTGTGTGTGTATGAGACATGGGAGAGTGTTCTCTGGGTAATACTAATGTTGCTAACTTTGTTTGCCTGGCCTTGATTTCACATGTATGGGTATGGATTTGCACCCCAGCCTCTCAGCTATTTCATATCTGTTATCCCTGTGCAATGGACATTGTGATATATATTAGGGCCAGATATATGAAATTTGCAAAACCCACTCCACATTGAGGCCAGTTGTTACACACTCACACCCACCTCCACACTGGATACGAGCTACAAACACAGACACACACACCTGTCATGTCTGGAATTAGAACTCCTACCTAACTAGTTTATTACACTACAGTACTACCCAGTTATTGGATGTGCCACAGAGATTACTGAAGTACTCCATCCCCAAAGGTGTACTTCACATTAGATGATATCATTAGGATTGCCAAAGTAGGGCATTCAAATTATAGTGAGTGTGGCTAGGCTAAAATGCATTGCTCCCTACACAGACATTGAAACACACAAAACATCCACAACCGACATGTGTGGGAATATAACCCCTACCAGAGTTCTATGTCACACTACAGCATGAAGCTGTTATAGGATGCACCATGGGGATTACTGAAAGTTATATATTACTGGAGTACTCCTTCCCCAAAGGTGTATTTCACAATGAATGACATCAGCAGGATTGCCAAAGTAGGACATTTGAATTTTAGTTAGTGTGGCTAAGCAAAAATGCATTGCTCCCTACACAGACAGTGACACACACACATGCACACACACAGTTACTATGTCTGAGATTAGAACTCCTACCTAACTAGTTCATCACACCACGGAGATTACTGGGCTACAACTATCCAAAAGGTGTATTTCACAATGTATGACATCAGCTGTCATGACAAACTAGGGCAACTGAATTATAGTGAGTGTGACTAGCCTAAAAAACATTGCTCTCTACACAGACAGTGGCACACACACACACACACACACACACACACACACACACACACACACACACACACACACACACACACACACACACACACACACAGATACACACACACACAGATATATACACACACTTGCCATGTCTAAGATTAGAACTCCTACCTAATTAGTTTATCACACTACAGAAGTACACAGTTATAGGATGCACCAAAGAGATTACTTGGCTACAGCTTTCTGAAAGGTGCATTTCAAAGTGTATGGCATCAGCAGCCTTGACATAGTAGGGCATTTGATTTGTAGTTAGTGTGCCTAGCCTAAAAAGCATTGCTCTCTACACAGATGGTGACACACACACACACACACACACACACACACACACACACACACACACACACACACACACACACACACACACACAGTTGCCATGTTTGGGATTAGAACTTCTACCTAACTCATTTACTACACTACAGCAGCATGCAGTTATAGGACGCAGCATGGAGATTACTAGACTGCAGCTTTCAAAAGGGTGTATTTCACAGTGTATGACATCAGCAGCCTTGACAAAGTAGGCATTTGATTTGTAGTGAGTGTGACTACCCTAAAAAGCATTGCTCTCTACACAGATGGTGACACACACACACACACACACACACACACACACACACACACACACACACACACACACACACATACACAGTTTCCTACCTAACTAGTTCATTACACTACAGCAGTATGTAGGTATAGGATGCACCACGGAGATTACTGAGCTATACTTTTCCATAAGGTGTATTTCACAGTTTATGACATCAACAGCCTTGACAACGTAGGGCATTTGACTTGTAATGCGTGTGACTAGCCTAAAAAGCATTGCTCTCTACACAGACAGAGACACACACACACACAAACACACACACACAGTTGCCATGTCTGGGATTAGAACTCCTACCTAACTAGTTTATCACACTACAGCAGTACAGTTATATAAAGCACCATGGAGATTACTGGCGTACACCTTTCACAATGGTGTATTTCAAAGTGGATGACCTCAGCATGCTTGTCATAGTATGGCTATAGGGAGGGCAGTGTGTGTGCATGGGCCATAACCCATTCATCTAGAGGTTGACACACCACATGCAGGCACACACAGGGTTATATTCCACAGGTACGTGTATACAGCTGCAAGATGACTATTTCCTTGAACAGTCATGTTGCACAGCTAGCACCTACACCACATAGTCCATCATGCTGACAGACACCAGTGGCTATGGTCTACAGTGAGTGACATCCGAACCTCATGTGGTTGTAGCCATTTGGCTGTGTTCTGCGTGGGACAGGCCTCATAATGGATGGCCCTTTGTGACAGTCAATCTCTTCCACACATCTGTCTACATCTATATGTGGCTTATTATAGTTTGTTGTCCTTGGATATATGCCTGTATTCCTATCCAGTGTGTGTGCAAAGCATGCGTGCTGCATACTGAGGAGTGTCTGCACTAACATCTGCAAATGCCAGATATATCTGGTCCACTGTTGTTTGCAGACATGGCCTTCATTTGTTTAAGTGTGTGAGCATGCCCAGTATGACCTTTCAGTATGTTGCTGGCTGACATTGCTTTCATGTCCAGTCTGGCCTTCTGTATTGAATGTGTGGATCGATTCCAGGTAGTTTGTACTGCAGTGCAGACCTTTGTGTTGTACACCTACAGGTAGCATACTGTTTCTGCAGGGTATCCGTCAATCATTTGGCAATATGGGGACAAACTGTGCAGGGGATAGTGTGTACTGTAGGTGATTGTGTCTGTGCTGCTTCAGCTGCATGGTACTGCTGTTAGCAGAGATATGCAGACATGTGTACTATTATACACATTGATGTTTTCTGTCTGTGCTGCTTCAGCTGCATGGTACTGCTGTTAGCAGAGATATTCAGACATGTGTACTGTTATACACATTGATGTTTTCTGTCCTCATGTACTGTAAGGTGGACATTCTTGCTCACAATGATGACTTGGGGGACAAGGGTACCTGCAGCTGTGTCCGGTATTGTGGGCAGAAACCTACGTATTCATGGTAAGTTATGCCATTCTGGAGGGGGAGCTGCAGACACTTGGTGATGGGTTTGTGAATCTAGTTCAGCACCTTGGTACAGTGCTGGCAGAGAATCCCATACTTGTCTGCCCATCAACCTGGCAGTATGGCATTATCTTGCTGTGGCAATGCCTCACAGCTGTACAGATTTGCACAGGTTAGCCAGAGGCAGGGGCCAAGGCTCAGGACATTTACCCTATTGTGGTGTACTGACAGGTGTGTAGCCACCCATTTATGTGTTTGTAGCCAGGAATAGTGTGTGCACACAACTTGGTGTCAGACCCTTCACATTCCATGCTGCCCATACTCCCACACCCCCTCTGTTATTCTAACCTCTTCCATACATTATGCATACATTCTCTGATACTTTCCCTAAGGTATCACCACATCACAGGTGTGTGTTAGTGTTGGTCCACAGTTCATGCAGTGGGACATGGTGGACATGTTACAGTGGTTTGTCTACATGGCCTTGCATATGGCTGATATGGAGTGTGTTATGTTATTTGGGTGTCCGTGATATAACATGCATTGGCAGTACATGTGAGACACAGGCCTTTGGCAGACACCTGTGCGGCATTAGGTGTTGACGCAAGCCAGATGTGGCAGGCCATTGCATTCTGTCAGTCCTACAGTCCCAGACCACCATACAGTATATTCCCTTGGGCTGACAGGGTAAATGTGATAGTTGCTCATGCCAATACCTTCCATCAGTCTTGATCAGGTGGTGTGGATGCTGACAGGGTGCTAACTACAGCTAGGGACACACCTGCATGGGACACCTGCACTGCATGCTGCAGTCTTCCGCTATTGCCATATACAGGTGGGGTCATACTGTACCATTCCCCACAGCAGGGATATTGCCAGAGAGGTGCCTGTGGGTGATGTTTGCATGGCTGGATGCATGTGTGCTATGGACACTACTTGCATCTGACACACAGATATGCTAGGGCATTACAGTTATGCTGGCATGTGCAGGTACATCAGCTGATTCCCAATACATCAGTCCTACCTCCTTTGTGATCTGCAGGTGTTCAGGCAGACATCACCGGTATCCCCTACTACAGGTCCTGTTACTGTGATGCATACCTATATGTACAACTCCAAGGGTGTTACCATTACACAGTGACACAATATATACTGTATGTCTGGGGTACTTTCCCCGGTGTACTGCTTGTATATCTAGCCCAACAGCCATGCCATGTCATTCTTTCAGATGGTGACTTAAGAATTCATGTAGACAGTGATGTGGACTTGGTTCATCATTTGCCTAATATAGTTAAGAAATCATTTTATGTTGTGCAACTCATAAGCAAGGGTATGGCATCTTGGTCCAAGAATGTCACTGTTTCATTGCACTCTGCCCTGGTTAGACGAGTCATCGAGTACAATGCCCCCTTCAGTATGTACCTGACCAAGCACACACATAGAACAACTGGAACATTCACAAAGGTTCCTCACAAAAGAAATGTATGGCATAGACAACATGTGCTACATGGACCTCTTCAAAACCTTATCTTTATACTCAGTCTCCTTCAGTATGATGAGAGTTGATCTATGACTGCCATATAAACCATCCCCTGATCCAGCCCTTATGGTTCTGTTGCACATCAACAAAGCAAATAGCATCAGAAACACCTAATCTAGGGAATTAAACCTTATCTGCAACATAATAAGACATGTTTCTGCAACATAATAAGACATGTTTGAGGAACAGGCTTGTATCTCAGAGGCTAACCCTTCTCTGGAATAGGCTTCCCATCCATGTGAAGCAGAGCTCCTCTCTGTACTTATTCAAGCACAACTTGGATCACTGAAATGGGAATCCTAAATTTGCACCTGGTCTGCCACCCATGTCTCTATTAGAAAGAATAAGAATGTAAATGCTTGGCTAATTTTTCCCCAGTTATTCCCCCTATAACATGAGTGGTATCATAGCATGTGAAATACATTTTGGAAGCATGTTTCAACTTAAAAAGGGTCCTTTTGGGTTGTTAGACTAGTAATCATCTATGAACCTATAGTGGTACCTATAGCTAGACATTACTAATGGTGTGACAATGTCCATCTACATTAGCATTTTAACATGTGATTATGGGTTAGCTTCATTATTAGTACATTATAAGGTTTGGTACTAGCAAATGATGTATACTTTCTTCTGTTTCCTTACTTACTCCATATAAGAGGTCATCTTTTAACTCCAAATATAGGTAAGATGTAATGGAGACATTTTAAGTTCCCTCCACCCCTTGGTAACTCTCATAGGAATCATAGGACTTATAGAAATTTCAAGGAAAATGAGTCTTGGAGCCATTTATCCTTTGTCACTAAACACCCTTAGAACATATTCCCTTTCTCAAGGAGGGCCAAGTCAGTCAAGCCCATGGTGAATTTGTGGGCAACTGTCCAATTTTTGCTTAATTTGCTCTTGCCCAACTTAAAGTATCATCTTTCTGTTGTACCCTTTTAATGTTTATGTGGCTAAAGAGCCCTTACAAGCCTAGCCAGTTTTACCCAGATTTTAATTAATTTCCTATCTCTAGAGGAAAGATAACAAGGATCAGCAAGTACGGTTTTACAATTTTTACAGACTGCCTCTGTCCATAAGGGACATGGGCATGGCACTACCCCAGGACTGAATTTGCGCTTTCCCATCCACTGGTCTGGATTGCACTTGAAGATGGTTAGGGAAAGGCTCTGCTTCACAAATAGGAAGCCTATTTCAGAGGAGGGGCAATCTCTGGGACAGATATCTGCCTCTCTGGCATGATCTAGTCATGTAAAAGATCAGATTTAGATCTTTGGAGTAGGTAGCTCTCATGCAGTTAGTTTTGTGAATATGCAACATTTCCATCAGGGCCGGGTCAAAGACTGCCTTGTATGTCAGGCACAGATCACCTCTCAGTAATTGGCAGGAAACTGAATACAGTCATAGGGCTTTTCATCAGTTTGCATGTGACACATTGGTGAAACCCTGGTATTTTTTTGGTGAGAAATTTCTGAGGATGCTCCAGCTGTTGCAGGTGCCTGACAAGGTACATGCCAAAATGTCCATTGTACTCAGTTATTGGTCTGATGTGGGCTGAGTACAGTGGTACTATGACACCCTTACATCTGGATGACATGCCCTTACTTATAAGCTGAGCCACATAGAAGGATATCCTCACTACTATGAACACATGGTGCTCAAAGTTCAGACTACTATCTCAGTACCCAGATATTTGATTTCCCTTTGGGTATTATAATGCACTTCTTTGCATTTAGTTTAAGGCCATGGCACTGACACCAGTCATTAGTCTTTGTCGGACCTTTCTGTAGGATATAAACATCATTTGCGGAGTCAGTTATTACCCCATCGTGCAGTCATCAACAACCTTAATCAGTCAAAGGCCATCTACATTTACCTTGACATCTGAGAAGTATATCCTGAACAGGACGGGTTCAGCACTGAGCTGTGTAGTACTCCACTGGTGACTTGCTTCTTGCTGGATATGTATCCCCCCTCCACTCTAACAGCATTTGTCCTAGCTGTGAGATATTTGGCTATCCATCTGGTGTTGTAGAGGCTTATGCCCAATTTTGTGAGTTTGTCTATAATACCCAAGTGGGGTATTGTGTCAAATGTCTTGGCCAGGTCAAGGTAGGGGGTATGCACTGTGTTATGTTCATTCATGGCTTTGCTGACCTTCTCAAAAAAGTCCATTAGAGAAAGCAGGCAGAACCTGCCCTTGATGAATCCAAACTGGGTTGAGCCTAGAGTCTGGAGATGTTCTATATCATTTTTAATCAGGCTGTAGTTTCATCTGTGTGGAGTCTTCAAGGCTTCCCTGTGGTCATTTGGGTTTTGTCCAGGTGCTCTGGTTTCCTTCCACATCTCAAAGACATGTTGCAGGTGGATTGGACATTCTAAACTGGCCCTAGGTGTGAGTATGTGCATGTGGTGTGTGTGCCTTCTATGGATGGTTGGGCACTGGGCTGGCAACTCCACCCAATAAAACTCCACTGCCAATCATTCTGCGGACTGTTCTGCTCTGGTGACCCCTAACAGGAATAGCCAAAAGGAGAAGAAGATGTTTCCTGGGTCAGTTTGATGGTCCACCCTTGTGCAGAGGGATGACTGTTATTTTCCTCTACTCTACTGGAACAAAGCCTATCTGGAGACTGTGGTTAAATAGATATCTGAGTGGGTCTGCTAAGTTATGTTTCACTCTGTTTAATAGGCATCCTCGTATTCTGTCAGGGCCCATTAATGCCATGTTTCTAGCTTTAGAGCGTGTATTGCTGACCTGTTCTTTTGTGATTGCAAGCAAAGGTATGGTAGGGATATTTCATAGGGAGTGATTGGAGGTGATAAGGGGGGGGGGAATTTGAGCTGAATTTATTAGCCAGAAGGTTTGCTATTTCTTATGGCTGAGTATAGGTAGTGTCATGCACATCCAACTCAGCACATTGCTTTGTGTTTCACTTAAGATTTTGGACATTACTGAAAAATGCTTTGTGGTTATCCTTTTATTGTGAGGCTATTTTAGTCTCATATTTAGCTTTTTAAAGTTCCCTGATTTGCCCATTGAGCTTCCTCCCATGTACTTCTAGACAGGAATTTCTTCCTTCTGTTATATAGTCTATTTATGTTGGGGGGTCTACCAGGGTAGCTTGTTTTTCTGGCTATACCAGGGTTTAGTTTAGCTAGGTACTGCCATTTCTATGTAGTTGTTTAAGTGGTTGTACAGAGCATTTATGTATATATCTGTATAGGCCTCAATGTTTTCAAGGTTAGGGGGAGATTTAAAATTACCTATGCTATCACTTAATAGAAGGTGATTTGCCTTGGAAAAATTCCTTAGGGTTTTAGGGTTTGATGGAGGTTCTACTGTTACATTTATTTCAAAGGAGACTGATTCATGAGCTTATCTTACCAATGAGGACATTATGCTGGTGATTGGTGTGCAACACTCCCCCATATTTGTGAGTACTATATCAAGGATAATTGAGCCCCTAGTGAGAGTGCAGACCAGCTGTTCCAGAGTATTTGCACTGACAATGTCCAGGAATCTCCGAGCCTACATGTTAATGGTTGTGTATGTTTCCCAGTTTATGGAGGGGTACTTAAAATCACCCATGAGTAGTGTGTTTGGCTGAATGATAAGTGATTCTAGTAAGTTCCACTATGGGGAATGTTTTTTTATGGTTCTGTAGCTAACGATGATATGGTAGTGGATTTTGCCTATGGTCAGCTGGACATGGAGTAGCTCAAGTGAGAAATCCTACTTGACCAATCTAGACATGTGAGTCTTTTTTATGTAAATGGAAACACCGCCTCCTTTTGTTTTTTCCCTTCTCAGAAGGTGGCACTGGATCTTTGCTCTCAAACACTGGTACTGTAGCCTCTTCAATACCGTCTACTGATAAATGTACATCTAAATGGATCTGAACAGAAATACCTCCTATTTTGCTTTCCCTGCTAATGGCATGGATCTTTGAGTGCTCTCCTTTTATTCATGTTGCTTTCACTCTACCTTGATGGAAGTGGATACCAAGCTTTCTATTTATTTTCTTTCACTATGTTGCTACTTATTAGAAAGGATTTGTCAGAACAACAGTTATATTCAGTTTTACTTTTATCTTAGTTCACATATTAATGCTGCTTAAAAGCTGCCTTCAGCTGCACCTTTTGATTTAAACTAGCCAAAAATGGCTGGGAATTTTTTGTTCTCCTTTCCTCACTCAGCTGCATTTTTTTCTATTTTTATCATCACTGTTTCTGTGCTGACACTTGTCAGTTTCTCTAAATCCAACTTGTCTTGAATTGATTTTTACTTCAGAGTTATCTGTCAGTCCATCTTCAGTACTGATGCTGATGTCTCTTACTGTTTTGAGGTAATGTTGCACTATCATCAGAACTTGCTTCTGGTAACAGACAGGATTCTTTTTACTGTCCCCTTTGTAGTTTCTATGCCAGCTTCTTTCTCCTTGTTTTGATCGTAAATCTCTATGTGATTGTCTCCTCCTTACCATCCTTCCATTCTTATACCGAATGGACATTTCAAGCTGTTGCTCTTCCTCTTTCTTGTTGATTGTATTAATTTGATGCACTGTTACTATGAATTTTATCTTGTCCCATTTTGTCCACAATGATTTAAAATTAGGAAATCTTTTCCTGATGTACATCAGGGGTTACAGCCACTGTTTATATTTGTACAATATGTAAGTGGATACTCTTGTCTATTAAATAAGAATGCAAATTGCCTTCAGTTTCAGGTTGTTTCTTATGCTTATACACCAGAGGACTCTTCACAAGAGAAATTATGTTTTTAGAATCTAGCATGGCTTGCAAATCCATTCTTTCTAATAATATACTTCATTTTACAAGCTTGGTTGTAACTCAGTGGCACAGGTTAACTCATCTTTCCTCACTTTTGTTTTATCTCACTTCAAAGGAAAAACTATCTGAAGTATGCATTTCAGTTTTTACATTTCTATTGGCAGCATTTATTTTCATTATCAATAGTAAACAATTTACAAATGTGTCCCTCCTCATCACATTAAAAACAAATTAACATATTAATTGATGCTTTTTGTTTCACAGATGATGGCACATTCCTTACAGTAAATTTAGACTTGAAAACAGACAATTTATTTTAAACGTTAAATGTTAACTAATAAATTTTGCATTAAAGTTACTGGCTGCTCAAAGCTCTTACTTTAATTTTATTATCAGGTTAATATCAAACCTTTAAAAAATGGCTTAAGTCATGCCCCTGTATTTTTACCGGGTTTTTTTTACATTAAAGGTCCAGTTATGAAATGTTATTGTTTGTACCTCTGGAATCACACCAGCTGTGATCAAAGGTCCTTACTTATATTTGCCATGGTATATTTAAGCAGTTCTTCCATGCCCATGTACATTTTCAATGCCTCTCTCATTTGCTGGAACAGAATTTTTGCCCCATCTACTCCTTTCCAGTCCTGTGTGGTTGTATAGCACTCAAATGACACAGTTTAAGACTACAGGTCATCCTTCCTGGTTAATTTCTGCACTGGAGGCACTGTCCTTAGGTTGGCAGCTATGTTGGCCTGCACAGCTAGATGTTGCTGTACTTGCACCAAAATTCCAATCCTGCAGGCTACTTAAAGGATCAGTTTCCAGTACACAGGTGCTTCTGCAAGGAACACTGCACAGATCAGATCCTATTGGACTGGGCTGTCACATTTCACACTACCAAGGTTTTCCTTTTGATGATCTTCCAAGTGAGGAACTAACTTCCCAGTTTGGTGCTTTCAGGTGCCATATATAAATAACACCTTGATTATAGTTAAAAGCTTGTTGTTTTGCTAATAGTGAGAATATTATCATACTCCACACTGCAATACACTAAAGAGCACCTTGCACATTTCCACATGTGTTACTGCATATGTAGTACCCTAGGCACTTGAATACCACTTTTTTGCAGCTAGTGCCTCAGGTGCCTTCTAGTTTGCATGGGCCACTCATATTCAGACTTGAGTACATGTTTGGGAAAGGTACAGCAGCTATGCAGAGAGAGTGTAAGTGATGCACCTTGCCTGAACATGTAGCCATGTTTGAGCAAGGTTGGTGTGACAGTGATGGGGAGGAGTGTGTGGGTGAAGCTTAGCATTTTAGACAGTGACTGGAGGAGAGTTTGGAATAGGAAAAGCAGATGGAAAAAAACTGGGGATTAGGAATCAGGAGTGTAATTTTAGGTTTAAGTAGTTAGAAGTAGAGTGTTAGATTTAGGGAACTTTGGAGACTTGAGATATTGGGAGGCACAGTGGATTGTTTTAGGTTTAGGGAACAACTGGTGAATTTAGAGTTATGGAACAGGAGGGGAGTGTTACTGTCATGGTTAGGGAGCAAGGATTCTGCTTAGGGTCAGGGACTGGGTGAGAATTTTATGGTTAGAGTTAAAGATCTGGAAGTGCTATCAAGTTCAGTAGGGTCAGGTGGTGGGACCACTACATAATTATGTAGTATGTGGCTAGTGGTTAATAAGACATGTGTCATTTAAAACAATCGGCAGCAAGTGTGTCACAATCTGCTAGCATATGAGCACTTGTAGTAGAACTGCATATATTACACACACATATACAGAGACAGGGAAAGAGGACTAAAAGGTGTAGAAAGAGTCAAACTCCCTTTCTGCATACAGTCACCTCTCCCTCCTACCTGACTCCCTGTTATTGGGATAAGGAGAAAGGTGAGCTGCCTGATTTTACTAACTGATAAGGAAATCACTCTTGCTGGTTCTTGAGCAGCTTATGATAAGTCATAATCTCTGTACATCTTAGGATTGCAGGGGAGAGGAGATCAACTCACATGTGTGTGTGTGTGTGTGTGTGTGTGTGTGTGTGTGTGTGTGTGTGTGTGTGTGTGTGTGTGTGTGTGTGTGTGTGTGTGTGTGTGTGTTTGTGATTTGTACATTGTGCATGCTGTGAAAAACTGAAAGGCTGCCAGCTCAACCAGATAGAATCTTGTAAATAATTCTATGTGATTTGTAAATATTAATATTATTCACAGGGTAGTTTTAAAAATGTAAAAGAGAACTATATGTTATAATTAAACTATATGTTGTGCTGAGCTTCAAAAATGTAACCAAAGTGCACTCTGCTGGAAGAAAGCTGATAAGTCAAGCACTGTATGACTGATCGCAAACTCGGAGCCATGATGTCTGGACAAGCAAATTCTTTCTATTGTTTTGAGACCAGAGTTAATTGCTAGATTTTTACATATATAATGTCTTTTATTGCTGTGGCTTCCTGGCCAGGTGCAATATCAAAGAACTGTTAAAATTCTGAGTTTCTGTTAGCCTGGGAAATTAAACGACAGAAGTGTCAAGAATGATGTAATCTAAAATGTGTCAGCAGTGATGTATTATCAATTTAAGAGAGAGAATCAGAGCATTTTGCATTTGTTTACAGAACTGACAACATCACCAGCACTCTGCCTTTGCTTGTAAATAGAATATTTATTTAGAACAGTGACGTATCTTAAAAATAGATAGAAAATCGTAAGTTTAGTCTAGCTGTTTTCTATATTTATGTCAGACTATTCTGCAGTATTATTTTAAGCATTTTCATGTGATCTCAGAACTCTTGACTAGCACTGTGTTGAATGGAGGAGATGTGTCTTGTGTTTTTATTATTTATTATTAAATATTTTTAAACCTTTTAATTGTGGCTGTTTTGTGTATAGATAATTTAAGATCTAGAGTACAGTGAGTGTATATAGTGATACTGTCCAAGCCACTCCAATAAGCCTTGCTGTTTGTCATACTTATTAATAGGATAATAATAATATTGCACAGTAAAATTGGACACCCTTTGGTAAGGGCCTTATTAGTAGTTGATATTAGTGGTTGGTGGCACTGATTTCTACCTTATAGCCTGGACAGAAAAGGGGGCATAGCTGGAGAACCTGTGCCAGCCTTCCCTAAGAGTGTCTGTGTGTTTGTATATAACTCATATCTCAAAGTGTGTGTGTCAGCTATTTGGTAAGGGACATGGAGCACTGGTTGGACAGAGAGGGTGCTGGAGGCTTTAGCTTGACTACTAGGCTGAGATCTGGACCTTATAGCTGTAGTAGTGAGGAGTCATATTGGGGATCTAGACAGAAAGGGAGAAACCAGCCCTGGACTGACTGTGATCTCTGTGTGCTCTTAAGGGAAATTGTACTTTACTGTGTGTGTACTTGTTATCCTTCCCAATGTGCATGACCCTCATTGGTGCTAGTGGTGTGGATTGAGGCTCCTTGATTACTTGGCCAGTGCACGGGTGTCACACATGATTGCATTGTCACTTTGTTTTGTTTTTTTTTAGAAAGCGGGATCACCTTCTTGGACATTTCTGCTTTGAAAAGTCTGAGGAGGCTTGAGTCAATTGAGAGATAGGTACATGCACTGGTGTTGTGTGTTTGAGTTTGTCGGGGAAAGGAGGGCTATGGATCATGTGTGCTTGTTTTGTTATGGTGGTTCTGTGCTTGTGGCAAGGCATCTCCTTCTTGGAAGATCTGAGGAGGTGTGAGTTCTTTGAGAGATTGGCTTGTGCAGGCATGCCATGAACATCACCAGTGAGGATAACATTAACAAGTTTTCATTTCAATAAGTCCAAGATGGTCTTCTACTAAAAGAATCTCAACCATTTGAGATTATTAAAATGAGGGGTCTATATTAGAATACTGAACATTCAAAATGTCGAGTGTTCTAATATCGAACCCTAGCAATCGAAAATTCAAAACATCGAACATTCGGAACAGCAAATTTTTTCCTAGGGAAAAAATTTGCAGTTCTAAAATACATGCACACAACACAAGCACACCAAGCAAACAGCAATCCACACACATACACCTAAACCCTTACACCTAACTCTACACTAAACTATACATACACCACTAACTATCCACTTACCTTAACCCAAACCCTAACCCTAAGGTCTGTCACTATCGCACAGTCACCTCACCTGCACCCTAACCCTAACTCACCTACCCCACCCTAACCCTCATGTCCACACAATTGCACACTTACCTGAACCTGACCCGTAACTTTCCACCAGAGCGCTGAAAATACCAAAGCAACAGAAACAGACAACCAAATTCTTTCCCTAGGGAAAAATTCTTTTTTCTGTTTCTTCGATATTTTCAGCATTCGCTGAAAATGGGTCAATATTAGAACACTCGACATTTTAAATGTTCGGTGTTCTAATATAGACCCAAAATGAGATGTAGCAGAATTTTCTGTGAAGGTTGAGTTCTTTCATTACGGTTTATATATTTCTGATAAAGTTTTAGAGGAAAGGAAGAGTAAGTAAGCCTGATGAAGGTAATATCAATGGCACATAATGGGAGTTTAGGATGGATTATTAAATATTAGAAGTTAACATCGTTGTTCTAGGAGGAGTCCAATAACTATTCACATTTATGTAAGGAAAAACCCACTGTATCATGTAAAAGTCCTGAATAATAGCATATTTTCAAAATGTGAAGTTGAAAGCCCCTAATAGTTTACAGTCTGTTACTTTGGTTAGGCATACTATAAGGCTTTCATTATCCACAAACATAGGAGAATGTAATTTTCTTGGCAGCCTGAATGATTTTAGGACTTACAGTTTTTAAAGCATTATTTTATTAAAAACATTCTTTTGTGAAGAAGATATACATTTTATGATAGAACATCTGATTATTACATTGAAATTCAGTTTGTTACCTCTTTTCAGGTCTGTCTTAATGTTATTGAAAGTTTTATAAGTAAACAAAAACAGAACACTCTCCGTGGTATCCTTCAAAGTCTTACAAACCCAGTACGTAAATATACTGGATCCAACAGCAAATAATGAGGAAATTTCTCTGTGTATAAAATATAAGATTCCCTACAGTTCAGGCACCTATTAAAAATGATACTGTGAATATCCCACTTAATAACAGGTGGTAGAAATGCTTTCACTAAAAACGTTTCAACGTGTAAATCCCCTAATGAAAGTAGGGAAGCATGAGCTAGTTCAAGTCGAATCTTCTTTATTAAAACCGCACAAACAAGCAATCCAAATAGTAGTTGAAAAAACAAAATAACGTGTAAAAATTCACCATTCCATTTATATACCTGTTTAAAAGCACGGGAGTGGTTTGCTATGGTAGTTTACCCCTTCCCCCATACACCAATTCGACACAGTGCAGGCCTACTTTAAGCTCTGTGATTCCAGGATATGTTAAACTAAACTAAACTAAGCTAAACTAAACTAAACTAAAACTTAAACTAAAAATTACACATTAATAATAATGTCCTGAAAGCATTTCGTTGTAGTATCAAAAAAGAAAAAGTTAAAATAAGTCTTCAAAATTCCTTAGAAATATTTTCTACCAACATTCAAAAACATTTTTAACATAGATCGCTTTCAACTATTAGAACTTCTTCAGTTTTGTGTGTCAAGTGGGAAAAGCAACTAAAAATTAAAAGTTAAATAACAATATATAACATTACATTTTGTTGGGCTAAAAGCAATACATGTTATTTAAGAAAAAAAGTAGAAAAAAACAAATCCTAAATAAATACCTACATCTCTCTCTCTCTGTATATATATATATATATATATATATATATATATATATATATATATATATATAAAATCTATATAAATAAAAATGTAAATGTTCGTTTGTTCAAAATCTTAAATCTCCGAAAGTTCTTCACCGATTGCTTTGAAATTTTCACACAATGTTGCATTCGAATATGTGCTTTAGTTCATCCAAATAATGCCTCACAGAAGATCAAACTTAGGTCATCATACTTGCGGAGTGGAAGCAGTGTGACAAGTAATTGCAAATCAAACTGAGGAAGAACGGGCATCAGCAAATGAGCAAAACAGACAAAGAATGTCTCAAATACGTGCCGAGGAAGCAGCAGAGTGACGTGCAGCCAGACCTGAGGATGCACGGTTGCGAGCACGGCGATCGCGTTCTGCAGCTTCAGATCTACTTTGTTCTCCTCAATCGATACCAGTGGATGAAATAAATGCTTGCTTGAAATACTCTACTTTGTGGTGACATGCAAAGATGTTAAAATTAACTACAAATATGCGTGTCCAGCTGCAAAACGATCGATCAGCTAAGACATTCTCACATCAATTGCTGGAAATTGGGAATGGAAAGGTGCCAGTTGATCTGACCTCAGGACGAATTTCACTGCCTCATAACTTCTGCAATTTAGTGATGTCAAAAGAAGAACTGGTTGAAAAAGTATTTCCCAATATTCAAACCAATTATAAGAATCACGATTGGCTGACTGAACGAGCTATTCTTGCAGCCATGAACTTAACAATATTATTCAGTCTAACATTCAAAGTGAGGCAGTCACATACAAGTCTGTCGACACTGTTGTGGAAGCAGATGAAGTGGTTAATTATCCAACAGAATTTTTGAATTCACTCGATCTGCCAGGGATGCCACCGCACATACTGCAATTGAAAATCGGCGTGCCAATTATCATGTTGCGAAATATCAACCAGCCAAAGCTTTGCAACGGCACGCGGCTTGCAGTAAAAAAATTAATGAGCAACGTCATAGAAGCAACAATCTTGACAGGACCTTTCAAAGGTGAAGATGTCCTCATTCCTCGCATTCCTATGATTCCACCGGATATGCCATTTCAATTTAAGAGATTGCAATTCCCAATTCGATTGGCATTTGCAATCACCATCAACAAAGCTCAGGGCCAATCTTTAGAATTGTGCGGTTTAGATCTACACACGGATTGCTTCTCACCTGGACAATTATATGTTGCGTGTTCTAGAGTCGGCAAACCAGACAATCTCTATATCTGCACAGACAATGGAACAACAAAAAATATTGTATACCCACAAGCATTGTGAAATTAAACACATTAGAAACATGCGCTTTTTCTTTTCTTTCTTTTCCATTTAACCAGACTGAGCCACAGCAATGCGTGGCCGGGTACAGCTAGTATATATATATATATATATATATATATATATATATATATATATATATATATATATATATATGTTATTCATCTCAAATAATAAATCCATTAAATAATTTTAACGTAAAATAAAATAAAATGCACTCAGAACTCTATAAGTATATATATATATATATATATATATATATATATATATATATATATATATATATATATATATATATATATATGTATATATATATATATGTATATATGTATATATATATATATATATATGTGTGTGTGTGTGTGTGTGTGTGTGTATGTGTGTACATATGAAAAATCTAGTGGAAAAACAGTTGCTTATGCTCACAGCAGTGATATTCGCTCAGATCTGCAAATCTGAGAAAAAAATATGTAAACAGGACCCTGTTTAAAAGTTTTGAAAATTATAATATTGGAACCAATATAAACATGTAGTATATCTGCCAGTAATACTCAGTATGTGTCTAGCTAAGCTCAGGCACTGTGCATTAAAAAGTTACAACCTAAAAAGGCTAAACTGCCACAAAAATGATGCATGTTCTACATGAAATCTAGCACTGTTGTTTGTTAAAAAAATGTTAAAATTAGTCTACCATTTAAAATATTCAGAAGTTAATCTGAGCCAGTTAAAATAAGTAGCATCCAACCTCTCATTAATAATGAGTGTAGTTATTAAATCTATCCATGTTTGTACTAAAAAGTTATAAACAAGAATTAATAAAATGCCATGACATCTGTGGAATATGCACATACTGCTCTAATGTGGGTCTACTGTAATCAAAAGTGCAAGTTATAAAAAATGTGAGAGTGTCATGAATGTGCCTTGATTCTAATAATAGTACAAAATGAAAATATAATTAGAATAAATGTTTAAATATTACAAAAATGGTTATCATAAACAGATAAATATTTGTATACAAACGTATCCACTAAAACAAAATTAATAATTAATAAGCCAGTACCATAATATTAAATTTTAAAATTACATTTACAAAGTTAATAGTTAATAAAATTGTTGATAATTGCAAATAGCTTAGTTATGACCTGTTATAGGACATTGTCTTGCCTGCAATAAAGCATGTTACTTGTTTTTTCCTTTTCTTTTTGTTCTATTGCAATTTTTTTTTTTTTGCATCTTACTTATTGCCAATGCTTGTACTCAATTTGTGCCTGCTATCATCTGAGTTTAATTTGTTTGCTGCTGATGGGCTTATATTTTTTGATGTCAGCAACTGTTTCTCAATGCTAACAGTAGTGTTTGTTGCAAAACAACCTATACTTGAGGTTGGATTTAGTCTGCTGAGCTATGTATTACCCTTCCAGAGGTAGTTTTATACCTACACTTGAGCACTACTGTACTTGTACTATGTACCGTACCTACATACCCAAATCTCTCTCTCTCCATTAGACTGTTATGTAATTACTGCTACCCATCTGCAGGGTTTTAGACTGTGTAAGACTACTCTTAGCTGCATCGGATCTCACTGCATTTTAATGTTTAATGGAATTGTCTCACTGATGCTGCTTACTTTTGTACTAGTGCCTAGTGACAGTGCAATGTGTATATGGACCTATTCATAGGTTCATAAGTTCATAGGTTGGTACTAGGCTATCTGCCCGAGGGCATTTATAAGCCTAGCCAGAGTGTGTCGGCTTTCACCGCCTCATTGATTAATTAACTGAGCCTCTGTCAAGCAGAACCAATGAAGTGATCCCAGGGGTGTATTTTCTGTTACCCATCCACTCGTCAAGGTTTCTCTTGAAGAGTGTTAGTGAGGGGCTCTGCCTAATGCAGCTAGGAATTTTGTACCAAAGTATGGGGAGTCTCTGTGACAGGAATCTATCCCTCCAGCATGTTCTATTTATTGTTGTGGCGTGGTTTAGCTCACTAGAGCTTGTGGCTCGCAGTGACTTGGATTTCTTTAGGTGGAGCATGTCCATCAATTCTGAGTTGAACATGGCTTTGTAAGTCAGGCAGAGATCACCTCAGAGTAAGCGATATGCCACTGAGTACAGTTGGAGTTTTTTAGTCAGGCTGCATAGGACATATGTTTGAGGCCAGTAATCCTCTTGGTGAGGTGCTTTTGTGGTCTTTCCAGCTGTTGGAAGTGTCTTGTGAGGTACATCCCAAATGGGGCATTGTACTCTATGATGGGTCTGATGAGTAGAAAACCAAAGTGTAGAACAAGACCAAAAAACTGTAAATCCACAGCCAGGAAGCAAAGCTGGCAGAAAGATAAATCCTTTATTTAGTAACAACACAAACGTAAGACAAGCGCTTTCGCTCGGTTGATACCGAGCTTTATCAAGCTAACAATGTGGAATAATGAACCTGCATAAATAGGTACCATAAACCCACGTGCTAAAATTAACATAATTAACTCGATTAAATTGCCAGTCTTAAACCTTGTTATTCAAAATTAATAACAAAGTTGCAAGTCCTAAAAAATTAAAATATGAAAAATGTGCCTGTTTATGAAAAGGCTGTTAAAAATTATATATATATATACAGTATTAAACAATCAGATGTGTTTAAATGCATCTGCGAAGATGACTATAAAAAGACAGACAACGTATTTAAAAATATTCTTGCTCATAAAATTAAAATAATTAATTAAATAAATAAAATTATGAAAATGTTTCAACTTTGAATCTTTCGAAATATTAAATTGTTCAAAAATGTAATAGCTAATATAAAAATATATAAAGAATAATACAAAAAAAAAAATATATATATATATATATATATATATATATATATATATATATATATAAGTAATTAATAACCAAAAACATGTGAAAAGTAATAATAATAAACACTAAAAAACACAAAGTTGGTAAAAATTGCCTAAGTGATAATACATATAATCTGATATAGATTAACCAGGGTGGTACTACAATTGTGCCATTCTCAGCTTGAGGACACTACTGATATTTATGTTATCATTAAGGCCCGGTAGTTTACCGGCATCAAGTCTCAGTTGCCATAGGAGTTCCCTGTATTCTAAGGTGGTCTCCCAACCTCCACCTCTAACATCTGGTGTCACTTGTTCAAGCACAATGAACTTAAGCTCCATATTAGGGCACAGAATAAAATGCTTAAAAAAAGCATTAGTTTCTTTTTCTTTAGAAATGTCATAGAGATGTTCATAGATTCTTCTTCTGAGGGGTCTTTCAGTTTTTCCTACATAAAAACTTAAACAAGATGTACACACCCCTAAGTAAACTACCCCTTTTGTGGTACAGTTGGAGTAACAGCTGAAATTAAAGAGAAATTTTCTTGAAGGGATGTAAATGGTCGAATCATTAATTATGGCACTACACTGCTTGCAGGCCCTACATTTGGGTCTGATGAGTGACGAGTAGAGAGGCACTATAACCTTTTTATTTCTAGATGCAAACCCCTTAGTAATTAGATGGGCCACATAGAAGGATTTCCTAACTACTTTGGCAATATGATTGTCAAAGGAGAGATTACTATCTACCTGGGTCCCCAGATCTCTTATTACATCTTCTGTATTAAGGGGGCTGCCGCCTATGTGGTAATTCGTGGGTGTTTTGTTTTTTCCCAAACGGGATGACTATGCATTTTTTGGTATTTAGCTTGAGGCCATGACTTTGACACCAGGTGTCTGTCTCAGTAAGGCCTTTTTGAAGGATGTCCGTGTCAGCCGGAGAGTCAATTATGGCTCCCAGTTTGCAGTCATCGGCATACTTGGTTAGCCATATTCCTCCTGTGTTTGCCTGTACTTCTGAGAAATATATGCCGAACAGTAGGGGTCCCAGGACCGAGCCTTGCGGAAGCCTTGTGACTGGTTTAGAGTCGGAGCTGGAGCTCGCTATTCTTACCGTGTGAGTTCTGTCTGTAATCCAGTTGGCAACCCATCTTGTGACGTAGGGGTTTATGTTCAGGCTGGTGAGTTTTTCTATAATACCTGAGTGAGGAATGGTGTCGAATGCCTCGGCGAGATCAAGGTAGGCTGTGTGAACCACCTTTCCCTCATCTATGGCCTTGGTGACTGTCTCGAAGAAGTCAACCAGGTTTAGTAGTAGACATGATCTGCCCTGAACAAAGGCAAACTGGGTTGGGTCAAGTGTTTGGAGGTTCCCAATGTCTCTATTAATGAGTTCCATTATGATGTGCTCCATAGCCTTGCAGACCAGGCTAGTCAGACTTATGGGGCGATAGTTACCAGGGTCAGTTGTGGCCCCTCCTTTGTGGAGCGGAATAACTGTTGCTGTGTGCCATTTTATGGGCACGTAGCCTGTGGAGAGGCTGAGGATGAACAGCATGTTTAGGTGGGGGGTTAGTTCGTGCTGTAGTTCATGCAAGACGTAGCCTGGGACACCATCTGGCCCCACTGATGCTGTGTTTTTGGCTTTTGAAAGGGCTGTTTTCACCTGTGCTTCTGTGATTTCTGGGACACTACACTTTTCCGGTATTGTTGTGGGCTTTTTTGAAGGTGAGAGGGAGGTGAAGTTTGCACTGAATCTATCTGCCAGGATGTTGGCAATATCAGTAGGTTCAGTATATTTTGTGCTATTTTGCACTAGCTCAGAGTATATCTGCGAGTTGCCACTTAGATTCTTGACATAGCTTAAGAAGGCTTTATGGTTATCTTTTGATTCCTTGGCTATTTTTCTTTCGAAGTTAGCCTTGGATGATTTTATGAGGGACCTTAGTTTCTTACTGATACTGATCAGGGATGTCTTTCCTTCTTGGGATTTGCTTTTTTTCTGAACTAGTTTCCTTCTTTTGTTGTATAACCTGTTTACGGTAGGGGTCCACCAGACTGGTTTCCTTCTCTTAGGGGAGTGAGTCTTGGTTTTGCTATGGATGGCATGATCCATACATCCTTGTAGGTGCTCATAAAGTGCAACTGTAAAGTATTATGCATCTTGGGCAGTGTTATCCTTTAGCGTGGGGGCTGTGAAACTTACCACCTCTGCCTTACGTAAGGTGAAGTTTGCTTTAGAAAAGTTTTTCATTGTGGTTTCCTTGGTTGGGGGTGGTGAGGTGTGAACATCCAGGGTGATTAGTTTATGGTCTGATCTAACCAGTGACGGGTTGACCTCCGGTATGGAACACCTGTCACCCATGTTGGTGATGACCAGGTCCAATATGTTGTGGCCTCTGGTAGGGGAGTTTACCAGCTGATCCAGTGCATTTGAGTTGATAAATTCCAGGAAGCGCTGAGCCTGGGAGTTTGTACTCAAGTAGTTTTCCCAGTTAATAGTAGGGTAATTGAAATTGCCTAATATCAGGGTGTTTGGTAGGAACTTCATGTTTTCCAGTGTCTCCAGAAAGGTGGAGTGGTGGTCCTGGGTCATGGAGGGTGATCTGTAGCAGGCCACAATTTGCATTGCAGATTTTCCCAATGTTAGTTGCACATGGATGATCTCAGAGGTATCATGCTGTGCCACTAACCTGGAGGTGTGTTATTACTGTATTGTGTTATTACTGCATTTATAATTTGTTCTGTTTTTTTAATGTCTAAATTGCATTATTTTTCCTACTGCTGCTCCAAAGTCACTCTTATACACTATATCTGCTGTCACTGTTGTACCTAGGCCTCACTGCATACTTCCACTTCTCATTTCCAGCCTCATACTCCAACCTGCATCCACTCCCTTCCACTTTTCACTATCAGAGGCTCTCCTATACTCTACTCATATTTCCCACCGCTGTCCCAAGAAGCTCTTACCAGCACCCACTGCTTCATTCCTCTTATTCCCTTACAGCACCCACAGTTTCATTCCTCATACTCCCTTACCCCCCTCCATACACATAACCACCCTTCAAGCTTTTTATTCCTACTTGGTTCCTCCATATCCTAACCCCTCTCCTCTCCCTCTCTCTTCTTTTTTTTTTAGGTTAGCAATAACCACACCTTCAAGCCTACAGACCTACCATGCTGGAATTATCTGCTGTCAAGTCCCTTCGAGGATTGCCTCTCTCCATTTTGATTTTAATTAAAGTATATCCTGCTAAAATTTACTTGTTAATCTCATTCCAGTGCTGCTCTTCCCCTGGTGGCTGCTTCTTGCACATCTCCAGGCTGTTCCCTATTCTTCCATCTACCCTGTTCTGCCCCTCTCCTGCTTTCCACAGTTACTCTTACTCTTAAGATACCTGTCTGCTGTGCTCCCATCTATATTTATTATTCTTTAGTTTGGCCCTCCTGCACTACTCTACCCTGTTGTCCTTTGCTAGCTTCTTTACTTGGTCCTGATACCTCCTTCCCTACTGACTTTTCAGAACATCTCTGTGCATTGCTGTACTCCATTCTGCAGCTCCTGCTTTCACTGCTTCCAAACTTACATGCATCACTGATTGTCTTCCTTGGGGGTTTCTTGTGTTCTCTACCTCCATCCTATGACACTCTGCTAAACTACCCAAACCACACTCATATAGAGACTGTTGTAAACTCTCTAACTTTAATACCACCCAATTTAATTCAGTTCTGTCTAGTACTGACTGGTCGATTCTCAAGCAGATTCTTCTTGACGAAGCAGTGCTTAAATTTAATAAAATTTTCCTAGACACCCTTAACTCCCTTGCCCCCTCCAAGAGAATTAGAATCAAATCTAATTTTGCTCCCTGGCTATCTAGGGAAACTAGATCCCTTATGCACAAATGTGATAGTGCTTGGAAAGTCTGGACTAAAACCAAAGAACCTCCCCTGTTACTACAAAGAACTTTGGAACCTTGTCAAAAAATAAAATCAATAAGGACAACAAATCCTACTATAACTCTCCCCAAATCAATAGCAAATCCAATCCACGTAAATTCTGGACTACCCTAAATAAAATTCTCTGTCCAGGTTGCTCTTCCAATCCCTCCCCTTTCCCAAATAACACCCCTTTAGAAACTGCTACCCTCCTCAATAGACACTTCATTGACACAGTCCAAAAACTCACACCCTCTAACTCCAACACAAATACCCCCTCTACCCACCAACTCTCTTAACAAAAACCCTTTCACCTTTAAACATGTTCCTACTTCCTATGTTAAATCACTTCTGCTGAAGCTTAAACCCTGCTCTCCCTCTCAGACAATCTCCCACCTACCTTCCTCAACCTAGCCGCTGAATCCATAGCCTATCCAGTATCCCTATTAATCAGTAGATCTATTCAGGAAGCAACAGTGCCACTCACTTGGAAAACCTTCTTCACCACCCCCCCCTGCATAAAGGGGGGACCTCAAGTAACCTGTCTAATTTTAGACCTATTGCCATCCTCTCCCCTCTCTCTAAAATACTCGAAAAATGCATTCATACCCAGCTTCTAAACTATCTCCTCCAGGAAAACCTTCTCACACCCATTCTACATGGCTTCTGGCCTAACCACAGCACAGCTACTGCCCTCCTATCATTTAGACATACTATTGCCAAGGCCCATGATAACAACCAAACTCATATCCTGCCTTTTTATTGACATCTCCAAAGCTTTTGACACTGTCTCTCACCCTATATGTCTATCTAAACTTGCCACCCTCAATCTATCTGCTACCTCCCTAGTTCTGTTCTCTAGCTACCTCTCTCATAGGCAACAGTCTGTCAAAAGGCCCTCTTCCTGTTCACCCTACCTTCCTGTCACATCCAGTGTACCCCAAGGTTCCATCTTGAGTCCCCTCCTATTCAATATCTTCACTAATAAGTTTCATACATCTTGCAAACAATCTTCCCTAATTCATTATGATGACTACTCAACTCTCATCTCCACTTCCAGCAATATCTCTGAACTCCATACCATTACCAAAGATGCCTTTCTATCCATTGAAAAGTGGCTGTCTGATAATCTACTCATCCTAAACCCCCCAAAAAACAAACTCTTGCTTTTCCTTTCTTGTTCTCTCTTTTACTATAACTCTAACTTTGTCATCACATCCTCCAATAAGACCATCATACAACCAGAATCCCACACAAAGCTCTGTTGCTATCATTGATGATGAACTTAAATTTAACCTACATATCCTCCAAAGTATAAAAAAAACTCACCAAAAACTGGGCTTGCTTTATCGCAATAGAAAATGTTTAACTCCTAATGTTAAACTCTCCCTGGCATGGGCTCTTCTCCTCCCATCCCATCTCTGTGCTGCCCCAGTCCTAACTAACATTCAGTCCACAACCCTGGCCAAACTCCAACAAACAAGCAACAAAATAGTGAGATTTGTCACCAGCTCTCCTTATAACTCACACCATTGCCTTGCACTCAACTCTCTCCAGTGGTTTTAACTCCCACAACAACTCCTTCTATCACAATTTCAAATCATACACTCCATTTTATACAAACCATCTTCCTGCCCTGAACTCTCCTCCCTAGTATCCACCAATACTCACACTCGTACCCTCCGCACCTCTAACCAGAAACTCCTAGATATTTACCATGGTAAGAAAACTGTCAGTAAACTACTATATAAATGCTCTGTAGTCCAAGCTTGGAATAAACTTCCAACACACATGCATTCCATTACCCACCCTATAGACTTTAAAAAAGAACTCAGACTTCACCTACTTAACACCAAGACTTGCACCTATCATGACCTTACCTAATTCCACTACACTCCTATATTTTACTTTATTTTACATACTTCTGTTTTCCCTCCTATTCCTCAGAGAACTTATTCTACCTCCCCTTATTCCCTCTCACCTTAAACATGCATTTCATTTTTCTCACCTTACACTTGCACTTTACCTAGATACTACATCCTTAAGACATACTACTCCACCACATCTATAATTGCATATATTGCCTTGAATGCTCTATTGCTGAACATACCTTTGCTGAAAAAAAAATAACCTTGTTTACATTACTACTCTTTTATTATTATTGTGTGTGTGTGTGTGTGTGTGTGTGTGTATATATATATATATATATATATATATATATATATATATATATATATATATATATATATATATATATATATATATCTCCTGATCTTATGTACCTTTATTTCTTTATCTTGGACTGTGAATTTTATGTATTCTAAACTCAGTGGTGGCTGGTGACTTCAAATCAAAGGGGGGGCTGCAGGAGACAGCTGAATGGGTGTGGACAATGGGAAGGGGTTTGGCCAACCAGAAAGATGTGGAGCTATTCTCAAAAGCACAAAAACTGGGAATTAAAATACGCTGCCCTGGGTGCCAAACCATCATTATGAGAGTCCAATGAAAACAAAATGAAGTATAAAAGAAAAAGATTTCAATGCATTGGCTACATGACAGCTGATGTAATATCTAGATGGAAACAAAAATGTTGTGAGTCATGAACAAATAAATTACTTTTTAAATACATTACTAGAATGCCAGTCAAAACCAAGTTTAAAAAAAAACAAGCAGCTCTCTACTCAAACCACTTCTTCTTGCGCTGCATTATAATTTATATTCAGCTTTATAAAAGTACAAAGTAACATGCTGAAAGTAGCAATCTCTGTGATGATACCCCCACTTGTAAAAATGTTTCTTATCCAAAAAAGACCTGTTGCCTGAAAACAACTATTTACTTGTTTCATGGGGAAAACATGATCAAAGTAAAAAATGAACAGAAAAAAAGAAAGAAGCTTAAGATAAATTGCTTAATGAATTACTGCACAGGTTATGGACCACACATGATAGATTGGCATTCTGTCTAGTTTACAGGTAAACAAATGCAATGAGGTTATGAAAATACTGTAATCCTGCCCTTTATTACAAATGTTGTCATATGCATTTCAATACCCAAGGCTTATATATTATCTGGTTATGTGACATATTCTCTGCATGGCAACAACAAAAAGGCTTTCAATGTTGGTAATTCTTTAACAGTATGCTTATTAAAGCTTACTTGCATCTTACAATCTCAGACAAGCTTACCTGATGGTCACTAAAGCATTGCTACTTAAACACAGAGCAACCGGCACTGTAACAACATGCATTTTCTGAATAATAAGAAGCATAAATCAACAGTATGGATGGGGGGATACTCTGCACACTTACACTGCATAACTGCTACTTGCCTTTCTTGGACACATCCAGGGTCACGGCATGGGGGAGTGGGGTGCAACAAGTATGTCACACTTTGAAATGTCTCTGGCTGACGGTAATGGTCCTGACACATTTGTCATACCTTTCAACCTCAGAGCATGAAATCTGGACAAAGCCATAAATAGAAGTGGGACAAAGACCCAAAAATAAGGACAATTTTTAAATATTGCTCTTATAAACTTGGAAAGATAATAGAATAGTAGGTCTTGCATTAGTATAAATTTTCTGAAGGATACGAAATCTGAAACTCAAATGTCTCATTATTTTCTAAATTCAATCTTTAATGATTTGCCAGTAATGTACCAGAAAACCACAATTTTATGAAAAATTGACCAAACATGTGATGCAAAAATATAAAATACCCACACAATACAGCTGGGAACCTATCGTAGAAGGGACACTTTTTAATATTCGTACTGTTAACTTGAGCAGCTGACAAAATAGAGAATCTACATGTATTTCTGAAATAAAAGTAATCTGCAACTCTGATCATTACAATTATTTATTAATTGTAAACCCTCTACATTTTCCTCCAAAATTGCCATTTTGTGGAGGGATTTATTAGAGGGAGAGCAACATTTTGAGCCAAAAATCAGGGACAGTTGAGAGGTTTGGCTATACCTAATTCTATAAAGAGATTTATTTGTGGGTACCTCTCAACCTCTTAATGCAGGAAATCTGGACAGGGCCAAATACATTGGGGAACATGCAAACAGTACTAAAATTGCTGGTGTATAAACTTAGACAGTTGATAGAATAACAGGTCTTGCTTTAGCATGCATTTTTCTGAAGGGTATGAAGTCTGAAACTCAATGGCTGTCATTATTTAGTGACTTTATTCCTAAATGATTTGCCAGAAAACCACAAATGTTATGTGGAACAAACCAAAAATAAGAAGCAAAAATCTATTCATTCTCCATAAATCTGGACAGTTGAAAGGTATAGCTCAGCTGGGGCTGCCTGAGTTTGTTCTTCCCCCTCACAAAATCATGGTCAAATGGGGCCTCTCCCCTGCAGCCATTCCAATGTGACATTACTTGGCTATTTCACTCCATTTACCATTAACACTAATGTGCATACTGCTTTACTTCTACGATGATTTGGATTCCATTTAAAAGATTTATTTTACATTTTACAGCACAAGCACTAACAGACATCTGCTAAACAAAGCAATGCAGTCTCACAATGAAAATAGACTTAGCATTAAAACTTCTCTGCTCTTGAAACTCACATTCATTGAAACAGCATTGAAACCCACATTCAAAGAAAATACATCTGGCCAGTGCCAGATAAAGATCATCTTTGGGCTGTTTTCAAATCATAGGCCCCTTGCACATGAAAAATGCATGTGTTCTTTGATACACCTTCCTGATTGTCTTAAATTATATTCCTTGTATAATACAGTACAGTTGTTAGAGTACATTTCAAATTTATATTTTTGAACATTTTTCCAAAAAAATAATGAAACAAAATACATACACCAAATAATGAAAAAAACTGCCCAGTTCAGAACATTTCCATCATAAAAGTTCACTCAAACTTCTACAATTCACCAGTATCAGTAAATATTCACCCGTATCAGTAAATATGCACAATCTTTACAGAAGTAAAAGTCATCTAAATAATTCCACATTAAAGAGATATGTAACTAATGAAGAGGTTGCTGCTAGCAAACAACTCTATATTCCATTGTTTCATCCACAAATAAAGTTCCTATTGCCCTAGAAGAATACATTGCCTATATTCCATCAAAAATGATAAGCTAGTAATATTGCTATAGGGAATGGATGGCAAACTGATAACAGGCTCATAGTTACTAGGCATCTCAGGACTACAGCATCCACACCCTTTAAAAGTACAACAAAGTACAGTATCAGTAATGTATCTACATACTCTGGGAGTAGAACCCAAAGCCTTCTGCATCAAAAGCAAGAAAACCACCTGTTGTGCTATTAAAAATGCAAGCCTCCTCAGCATAAGCAGCACTAAACATCTCTTCCCCTGAAGCTCTCAGCTCCTTGTAAAATCCACTCGACACTCAACTGTATCTCTCAAGCTTGCAGCACAAGAAATCTGGAAAAAAAAACAAAATGTATGGGGGGGGCAAAAAACAGGGATACATTTTAAACATTGCTTGTATAATCATGGAAAGTTGCTAGAATAAAATGTTGTATTACCACCATGCATTTCACTGTCAAGTCTTGAACCCAGGACCCTGTGCACTACAGTCAGAGAACATACCACTATGCCAAATCAACTGCTTTTTGAAGCTAATACAGGAAGACTGAAACTTAAATGGCTATCATTTAGTGAATTCAGTTCTCACCATAGCTCTCAATCTCTTAGCACAAAACGGCTGGACAAAGCCAATAATGGGGGAATACAGCCCCTAAACATATTCAGGGAATTCAGTAATCACCATAGCTCTCAACTTTTTAGCACAAGAAACCTGGACAAAGCCAATAATGGGGGAATACAGCCCCCAAAATTGGGAGAAATTTCAAATATTGATCTTATAAACTTAGAAAATTACTACAATAAAAGGTTTTGTGTTACCATGTAGTTTCTGAAGAATATGAAGTCTGAAATTCAAATGCTTGTCATTATTTAGTGAATTAACTCCAGAAAACCACAGATTTTATGAGAAATAGAATAAAACACATGAGGCAAAAATTTGAATAACTTTCACAAGTGGTGGTGGTGGTTAGGGAATTCAGGCACTTGCTACCTGCACCCAAGGTACAGGGCTTGAGCCTGAGTTATTCCCACTACTATCTATCTAGCCACCAGGTATATTTATCTGGGGCATTACACACACACACACACACACACACACACACACACACACACACACACACACACACACACACACACACACACACACCTAAAGCTCCATTTAATTCAGACTGTTTAAAAGAAGACCTGGACCACACATACTCCTAAAGCTCCATTTAATTTGGATTGTTTAAAAGAAGACCCGGACTGTTCTGTAAGCACACACTTCAGCTTCTGTAAATACATTAATAGCTCTCTGCTGCCCCACAAACACTTAAGAAGAAAGCTAAAGCTCCTGAAAGAAAAAGCTCCAGACTGTTCTGTAGCACAAACTCTGTTCAGTTCTGTAAGCACACACTTCTGTAAATACATTAATAGCTCTGCTGCCCACACCATGCACACACTTAAGAAGAAAGCTAAAGCTCTGTTAATTTGGACTGTTTAAAAGAAGCTCTGGACCGTTCTATAGCACAAGCTCTGTTCTGTAAGTACACACTTCTGTAAATACATTAATAGCTCTGCTGCCAACACACACACTTAAGAAGAAAGCTATAGTTCCGTTAATTCAGACTGTTTAAAAGAAGCTCACGACCGTTCTGTAAGCTTAAGAAACAAACAAAAAAAAGCTCTGTTCTGTTGTAGAAACATACTCCGGTCCACTAAAAGCTTACCTGAGGGATCTGTCCAGGCTCTGTTGCTTGCCTTGTGTTACAAAATCCCCACGATGAATACAGTTCTTGTGAGAGCAGTCTGGATTATCCAGCCTGCAGACCTTGCAGACTTCTGGGCATCTCTATAGTCTAATGGCTTCTTCCTAATCCAGACTGCTGTTAAACCAGTCTGGATTCATCAGCACACATGGCTGGAGTTCAGGAATTATTTTACAGCTGGGGGGCTGCAGTCCTGCAGTCCAATAGCAAGAGCCGCCCATGTGTAAACTGTAACTGGAGCTTTTCTCCTTGAGTCGCCACTGAAAATGGGCTTCTGGCTCAGCTAGACTAACCCAGTTAACAAATGTCAATAAATAAATAAATAACAAATGAACTTCATACCTTCAGTCTTGTAAGCAATGGGGCAACTTTCTTAGTACTAGTAGACTTTTCAGTGAGCAATAATAGTTTAGTCCAGGCTTTTTAAAACAGTTCAGTCTTATGTGCCAAACAAGTTCTTGTTTTTCCAAAGTATTTGGGATGTCTCCTTCAAGTTCACTGAGGTCTATCCAATCAAGCATTTGAAATTTAAACTCAGAGTGTCTTCTCTGGAGTTGAAGGTGTCTGGCCCGGACATTGTTTCTACATTTAGACCAGATCTCGGATAGATAACTCAAAATCCTTTCTTTCAGTTTATTAAGTCTTTCCCAGATAAAATGCATTGCATCCATTGCAACTAGCCCTGTAAACAACTTTTGTAGAGTTGCACTCTCTGCCTGCATTAATCTTAATAAGTTTATTTAAATATGGGCAGTAAAAAGAGTCTCCCTCTTGAATGTAGGCACAAAATGTAGAGTTTGCTTCACATTTTTTCATGTTTCTTTCCAATGGTTTAGGCTTCCCTTTTGCAAAGCTCCTAATATTTCTATCCTTCCTTTATACAAAAGTCAGGGCTTCACCCAATATTTTTACAAGATAAGGGCTTTCTATTATTATGGCCCAGTTCTCCTTGATATATTCTTGATACAATTAAAATCCATAGCATATGTCAGTTTTCAGCTGTCTTTTGATTTACTGTCCACAGATTTCTAAAAAAAATTCTTCCAATGGGTCAGTTTCATGGGGGGTGCATTGATATTTTTAAGCTCGATGACTGGTTCAAAAATCTTTCTTAAAATTTGGTTTTTATACTCCCTTGTTAAGAAATCATTTCCCAAATCGTTAGGGTTTCTCAGAAAAGGTTCCATGTTTGTGGTTATTCTAGCTAACCTATATCCCAGAGACTTAACCACATTATATTTCGTTTTAGTGGGATGCAAACCTTTACTATGAGGCAAGAGGTTCACTCTCATTGATTTTCAATAAAGATCAGTAGAAATTCTGCTGTTGTTAATATCCTTGGAAATTAGCATGTCTAAGAATGTGGTTGAGCTGGAGCTGTGGGAGGAGGTGAAGCAAAGGAAGGTAGTAGTTAGCTTGAGATACCTGATAAAAATTTCTAGTGGTAAAGTGTCACCTTTCCATACAATAATAATAATATCATTGATAAAATGAAGATAACATGAGATGTGTTGCATGAAATTTCTGTTGGTGAACAAAAAAATCATCTTCCCACTTGCCCAGGGCTATGTTGGGTATGCTGGGAGCCATCACCTCCCCCATAGCTATTCCAGTCTTTTGATTATAATATTTTCCATTGAAAGTAAAGAAGTTAAAATCCATTAGCAAATTAATGAGCTTACTTAACTTTTCTAGCTGTGCCTGTGTACCAATATGGTGTTTTTAAAAAAATCCACAGCTGCTTCTATGCCGTAATTGTGAGGAAACACAGTTTATAATTACTCTACATCAATTGTTAGGAAGATGCTGTCAGCTTCAACAATAATTTTTCTTATTTTTCTCAAAAGTCCATAGAATCTTTTATATATAATCTGTTCTTCTTGGCTAGAAGTTTCAATAGATAATCTAGGTATATGGCTGTTGCTTTCTTAAGGGATCCCCCACTTGCCACCACTGGCCTGTATGGTGGGTTGTCTTTATTTTTATTTTTATGAAATTTTGATATTCAAAAAAAAAACTTAGGCAAATGGAAGCATGGGGTCCATAAATAATTGTACAGATTCTCTGTAATCAGACCTTCTTCATATTATGCCATAACATTGGCATTCCAGTCACCATACCCTCTGTTTATTCCATCCAAAGTATAATTACCACAAGCTTTCTTAAGGAGTGGATCTACCCACAAGAACATGTGTTTTTGATACATCCTGACACCAATCAACTTCAATTGACTGTCTGAATGATAGGGTCTTAATTCCTTTTACGCACCTCTTTATTGAGGATGTGCAACAGGTACTAATGGAGGTAAGAAAACCTGCTACTATAAAGTCAAATATTAGCAAATGGAAAAGGTTTTCTAGTTGGTGCCAGCAACATAACCAGTTCCATTCAGGGCTAGTTGTTCTCTGTTTTTACAACATTTGTGCAAGTTACTGTCTTATAGCCATTCTGTCGAAATATTTTTGAAAGGAATTTGCATAAGAAGACTCCAAGAAAACTGGCGACCCATTCTTGGGATCTTAATTTTGTGTTAGGAAAGCTAACACTTGATCCATTTGAACCAGCTAACATGGCTGACTTGAGTTTCTTAACATGGAAAACAATTTTACTGATTGCAAGAAGGGTATCTGAGTTGCAAGCTCTTATAGTGGTCAACCTATCTCATTTTCTACAGGGTCAGGCATTCTTTGAGAGCTGATCCTTCTTGTGTGCTTAAAGCTGTAGCTAAGTTTACTTTAAGCCAAACTATCAAACTTTCCTTTTTCTTCAGAAACTTGAAAATGAGGGAGAAAGGATACTCCATACTCTGGATGTCTGCAGACAACTCAGATTCTATTTTGACAGAACTAAATTCTTCAGATCTTCAGATCAATTGTTCATTTCTTGTAAAGGTGAAAAGAAGGGACAACCTGTGTCAAAACAGAGTATTTCCAAATGGTTGTATGTGGCTCTTTCCTTTCCTTATACTCATCACAACAAAACTACTGCAGGTAGGGTCAAGGCCCAGTCTACCAGGGCTTAGCTTCATCTATGGCATTTTGGAAAGGTTTGGATTCTAGAAGGATTCTATAAGCTGCAATGTGGTCCTCTGTACATACATTTACAGGGCACTATAAGCTTGATAGGTCTAGATCTGGCTGTGCAAGGACTATTCTCCAGGGGCTCCTGGACTCTGCTTCTTCTAAAAATATGAAATGAAGCGAACCACAACCTTGAAACCAACCAATAAATATAATAAAGGTTGTAAAGAAAGATACCGGGATGACCACAGCAAGAAAAAAGGTTTATTCAAACCCAGCACGGCACAACACAGAAAACACCATACATTAAGGCTCCATTTAATATACATTTTTGTCAAAGATAAGACTTCATCAGATAAAAAAATTGAAATACAGCAGGTTTAAATAGGACACATAATTAGACACAGCCAATCAAAACACATATTTAAAATAGCAATTAAATAAATGATTTAACCATTAACTACCATACTAATATTGCACCCTAGCTACTAAAAATCGTACATATTAAATACACTGTACACATTATCTAAAACATTTAAATATATATAAAACCTTAAATAAATATGTATATGTTAAAAATATATATGTTTTTAAAATATATATATATATATATATATATATATATATATATATATATGCATTTATATATGGACATTTATAAGGACATTAATACATAACCTCTAAACCTATAGAAACTCCATCTAGTGGCCAAAATAAATTTTGCAGTACATATAAAAAACGTGTGTATTGTTACAATTTTGCTGCCCTAAGCTTCAATAAAGGAGCAATGGAAATGCTCTCATTTAAACCTGGAGGTCAAGCCGCTTCCAATGTAATCTGCCAGTATAATTACCGGTATTCCAATCTAGATTCCCATGCTCTCCCCCTTGCATCCATCCGTACAACTTCTAAAACAAAAAACAAATATTTTTCTTGCCCACATATTAGGGAATGCTTAAAAAGTGTGTTCTTATCATCATTATCTGACCCCCCACTTCGACCTATTGCTTCTTCTGAAGGGTCAAAAACAGCCCCTTTAGCTAAATTGTTGGATACAAGACTCAAACATTTTTTTTGGTTCTGAGTCAGTGATTCTAAAAGACTCTTGGGATTTCCTTCAAGGGATTGATTTGGGCCAGCCCTTTGAAATAATTATTTTTGTAACAGTAGATATTAAGGACTTATTTACTGTTATTCCGCAGGATACAGGTTTGGAGTGGTTGGAATTATCCCTGGTGGACAAGGGCAATATAACTAGTGCCCAGTTACAAGTCATTCTTTATCTTATGGAGCTTGTTCCAAAGAATAGTTTTATTTATTTTGGAGGGGAATACTTCCACCAGGTGAAGGGTGTTGCTATGGGGGCTAATTGTGCCCCCACCTATGCTAATATTATCCTTGCATGGTGGGAGAAGAATTTTATACTCAACTCCAGATTTTCTGAGTGCTGGACATATTATAAGAGGTTTCTTGACGATATAGTTATTTTTTGGAAGGATTCAGAAAATATGCTCCAGGAGTTTTTGAATTATTTGGAAACCACAACTTGCTTTTTTACATTTTACTAGTTCTATTGCACAAAATAAGGCTAATTTTTTGGATGTGAGCATAATTAAAACCAATGAAGGTTTAAAATCCATGGTTTTCCAAAAGGAAACCATTTCAAATTCCTATTTGCACTTTAAAAGTGCTCACCCTTATTCGCAAAAGAGGAATATCTTTAAGGGTCAGTTGATTAGAGCTAGTAGATTAACATATTTGGATGAAGATTTTGAGCAAGAGGTTAAATACCTTGAAGGGTTATTCAAAGAAAGGGGGTACCCTGATATATTATTAAGGGATACCGTGACATACGTTATGAATCTTCGTGCTTCTAGGTATAGACCATTGTTAGGTAGGGGTGAACAGTTGGAGGCCCAATTAGACAAAGAGGGCAGTAGTGAATTCTGTAGAGCATTTACCGTGGAGTTTAACTCAGACTCCAAGGTTGTGGGTGAAGAGATGAAGAAAGAGTGGAACAGATTTTCTTCACTCACTGATTTAAGGTGTTTCACTAACAAACCTATTAAGATTATGTTTAGAAAAGGAAGAAACCTGAAGAAATTATTTCAATGGGGTGGTGGAATTGGTTTTGGGAACAAGAATAAAAAGGTTGGTACCTTCAAATGTGGGGCTTGTTCCCAGTGTGCTTATATATCTAATAAAGACAAGATAGAGATTAAGTGTAGAAATAGAACTCTTTCTAGTGTATGCTATAGTAATTGCAATACTAGTGGTATTGTTTATTTGGCTATGTATGAATTTTGCAATGCTTTTTACATGGGTAAAACTGAAAGACCTTTAAAGAAGCGCATCTATGAGAATGTTTATGATATTAGTAAAAAGAATGATAAGAACACACTTTTTAAGCATTATCTAATATGTGGGCAAGCAAAATATTTGTTTTTTGTTTTAGAAGTTGTACGACTGGATGCAAGGGGGGAGCATGGAAATCTAGATTGGAATACTGGGAATTATACTGGCAGGTTACATTGGATGCAGCTAGATCTCCAGGTTTAAATGAGAGTATTTCTATTGCTCCTTTATTGAAGCTTAGGGCAGCAAAATTATAACAACAATACACACATGGTTTTTATATGTACTGCAATATTTATTTTGGCCACTAGATAGAGTTTCTATAGGTTTAGAGGTTATGTATTAATGTCCTTATTAATGTCCATATACAAATGCATATATATATATATATATATATATACCAAATCTATATATATATATATATATATATATATATATATATATATTTAAACATATATATTTTTAACATATACATATTTATTTAAGGTTTTATATATATTTAAGTGTTTTAGATAATGTGCACAGTGCATTTAATATGTATGATTTTTAGTAGCTAGAGTGCAATATTAGTATGGTAGTCAATGGTTAAATCATTTATTTAATTGCTATTTTAAATATGTGTTTTGATTGGCTGTGACTAATTATGTGTCCTTTTTAAACCTGCTGTATTTCAGTTTTTTTATCTGATGAAGTCTTATCTTGGACGAAAACGTATATTAAATGGAGTGTTAATGTATGGTGTTTTCTGTGTTGTGCCGTGCTGGGTTTGAATAAACCTTTTTTCCTGACTCTGCTTCTTCCACCTACCAAATGTAGTAAGCTAGGGAAATCTTCACATACAGCTAAGGCTATTGCACCAGTAATAAATATGATAAACATAGTACAGTTGTGTAAGTAAACTTGTACCGATAAAAAAACAAACAGCAGCCTGGAAACCCAGGAGTAGAATCCACCAAATTTCTTCTGGACAACAGAACCGGAGTCCCTACCCCCAAGACAACAAGAGGAAGTGGCAGGATCAGAGGAATGGTTACAATGACAACATGAGATATTAGAGGTGACTGTTTCTGAGACATAATGTAATTTATAATTCCTCTCATGATTTCAAAATTTACAACCACACCAGTGTGCCACTTACTATTGTACATGCTGACTTGCTCATCAAAGCAAATAAATTTGTTCCTAGTAAATCTATGGATGTTGTACAGCTTATTTGTGACCTGAAGTTATATGTACGCAATCTGAATTTAAAGTATAAACATAAATATAATGGCAATGATGATTATTATTCTAGTAACAAAGATATGAGTGCCTAGCATATATAATTCTGATTTACATCACATTCTAAAAACATTTGAAATGGCATGTGAAATTGATTTCGGACACTACTTGAATGCCTATACTGTTAATAGCAATTTATCTTTACAAGAATCAGCTGTACTAATGGAGTTAAAGTCCAAAAATTAACTCAGGTTCATGCAACCTGATAAGGGAGGGGGCATTGTAGTTATGCAGAGACGATTATATACAAAGGATGTTTCATTTATTATATAGCAAGACTTATTGCGAGGCTTCATTAAATGAAGTCAGTATAGCCTATCGCAGAATAGACTGTGAATTACTGGACATGCTAACTCAGGACCAGATTTCAGTAAAAGAATATAATTATATGTCCACTGAGTTTCCTAAAACACTGGCGATCTTTGGTGTTCCAAAGATCCATAAGGATTTGGACAATCCACCCCTGTATCCAATAGTCTATCCAGGATGGTCAAAAACAAGCTATATAGCACAATTTCTGGATAGTAGGTTAAAACAAGATGTTCTTAGAAAACCACATATTTGTCACAACTCTTGGCAATTTTTTAGTATGTGTAACAAACGTGTACCATTCTATGAAGGAATTTTTTTAACTATATACGTGAAAGATATTTTCAGTTGTATACCCCATGAGACTGGCCTTGAATGGTTTTCAGATTTTTTACATCAGGAATTGGGGATTGAACAGGATACTATCAATGTATATACTCAACTAATGGAGGTTGTTTTAAAAAATTATATATACTTTGAAGGGCATTACTTCAAGCAATTGGAGGGTGTAGCCATGGGATCTGCCTGTGGCCCCCTTTTCGCAAATATCACTATAGCCTGGTGGGAAAAATGTTTTCTATTTCCGTGTACATATTTTGCACATATTTCCATGTATGCCCGATATTTGGACGATTTATTTGTTGCATGGAAGGGTCCCATAGAAACTATACCTCTATTTATAGACTACATTAATCAAATGACTGATTTTTTAAAATTCACTCATACTATTAATACAAAATAAATACCCTACTTAGATGTCATGATTTCTAAAACTAATAATGGAGGGATAAAATCTACTATATTCAGAAAGTCGACATGCTCTAATAGTTTTTTGCACTATACAAGCAGTCACCCCATGCATGTAAAACGTGGCATCATAAAAGGGCAACTAGTCAGAGCTGCCCGAATGGTCTCTAAATTTAAAGATTTCTTAAATGAATGTGAAAATATGGTGAAAATATTCCTGTACCGAGGGTATCCCCCTTCTTTGGTTAACAATATCAAGGAAGAAGTCATCTCTAAGTGTAGAACAGGTTTTGTCAACCTCTTTTGATAACCAATAGGAGTAATTTATCGCCAATTACTATTCGGAATGAAGGGTTATCAAATATAACAGGAGATATAGTTCCCAGTGAAGATACTACTATTTTAGGTAATGGTGGTAATAATAATTATATTAGTCCTATTAACAGAGATGAACCCTTTTGCCCCTTTGTGACTACCTTTTTTAGTAACAGCTCTATAGTTCTGGATATATTGACAAAGAACTGGAATATTCAGCAAGAACAAGATATGCTAGGCATTTTAGATAAACATCCTAATGTGTTGTATCGTAGAGGTGCCAATATAAAGACTATATTGGAAAGGCAGGCTAACACTGTAAATAAAAGGTAGGATAGTACCATGTGGTATGTGTCATCAGTGTTGCCATGTATTATCTACAGCTAGTCTCCAAATACAAGATAAAAAGATATATTTCAAGGCAAAATATAGCTGTTATTCACATGTTGTTGTTTATGCCACAGTGTGTTCTGATTGCATTGCTTTTTATACTGGCAAGGCTCAGCATAAACTGGCACAAATCAAATATGAACATATTTATGAAATAGGCCACCAAGATGATACAAAGGCATTATACAGGCATATCAAAATATTTCCCCAGCACTCTTTTAAATTTGTCGTTTTGCAACAGGTAAAGTGTGATAATCATGGGGGTCCATGGAAACTTCATTTAGAAGAAAAGGAGGTCTGATGGCAGATATTCTTAAATGCTTATTATCCACCAGGCTTAAATGATGCAGTTTCTATATCCAGTTTATCAAAACTGAAAGTTTATGACAGATGAAATATTTTATATTAAAATGTCAGTTGTTTTTTTATATTTGTATTTTTTATTTGAATTTTTTTTATATTTGTTCTTATATTTTTTCATATTTATATTCATATGTTATCATATGTATATATACAATCTTTCTTGGGGATTTTGTGTATTTGTTTATATAAGTATGTGCACAGATATATGTATATGTCTTTAGATCTGTGTATCCCTTTAACAGTGACTGTTGAGCTTGAATTAGCTTTTTAGTATTTTTATTGGTTGCTTTGTGTGCTGCTGGATTGAAATGATTGGTTTTATGGCTATAAATATGAATTTAACTTTTTAACATTGTCTGATGAAGTCTGGTGATGGTCACCAGACGAAAGCGCTAACCAGAATAAATTTGTTGGATTCTACTCCTGGGTTTCCAGCCTGCTGTTTGTTTTTTTATCTGGGTAAGTAAACTTACCATAACAGTAGATGCTCGAATGATCACTGCTGCAGTAGCTGCTCCCTCCCTCCATCTCTTTTGTTTTTTTGTGTGTTATTTATACTAGACCTTGGTTATTTATTTTTCATTGTTCCTAGCATTGTCCTTTCAGGGCTCAGCCTCCCTCACTGCCAAACAGTTGGGGTGCATGGATGATGCCCTGAAGCATTGGCAGCTGTCCAGCTGTTATATCCTTGGCAGGGTATAACCCATATGGTTAAGGATACTACAGCACTGATCATTTGAACGTCTACTGTTATGTTAAGTTTACTTACACAACTGTATTTTATAATACCTATCTGCAATACCAGCTAACCGTGGTACATATTTCATCAATGTTATTACTAGTTACAGAACTCAGTACTTCATATGCTCCATAAATCAGGGTATAAATTAAAATCTAATAGCTGGACTGGTCTACCTAGTGAATATGTTCTATGACTTTTATTGCTAAATTCCTTGACATAAACATATCATCAAACTTATTGATATTAGTAATACAGCAACCTAAACTATCTACAACTATGTGATGAGGTTTGAAATTAATGCCATCCTTTTGTCAGTGTACGTTCATAAGTTCATTGAGAAATACAAAACTATCAGTACACAAGTATTATAAGCTTAGCCAATATCTAAAGGTTAGAATCAAACCTTGTACCTTGCATATGTAAGGTAAAGTCCTTAACCATTATGATCCCAACACCTGCCATAACCAAATAAGCTTTACATAGTAAATCTAGGGAACAAGGTTTTAATCACCTTCTCCAAACATTTTATTGGGCAATCTTACTAACAGTAACATTTATAAACCCACACAACGCTGTTCAGGAGGGACTACTAACACTTCTCCAGTGCCAACACCCCTTTCATGCATCACTTAGCACATGTACAACATATAAGACCAATCTGGTAACAATGTTTCAGTTATGTTTCAATGGCCCCAGCTGATAAAATAAGTTATAATAGCTTATAGCCAGTGTACCTTTAAGAAGGGCAGATACCAGGGGGGTGGAGCCTGAATGGCTAACTGAAAGCAGCAGTATTTTACAGCTCCATATAACTAGTTAAATAAGACAGGAAAAATATTCTTTTTTTTTCTTATAAGTATAAAATCTTATAGATAAAGGACTAATTTACATAATTAGAAACTTTGGTGAACTTTTACAAATACTTTCCAGTCAAAAAGCTTGGAGATATATTCACTTGTTAAACTGAGCAACTCAAAGAATTCTCACCAGGATGCTGCCTTAAAGAAGGAACTACAACAGATGGCATCTACCCTGCAGGAGCTTTCTTTGAAGATGGATGATTTTAAAGAGAACCTGGAAAATCTTAAAACAAGCAGTCAAAAACAGGCTGACACCCTCAAGGAAATGCTACAACAACACCAGAGAAGGATAACAGGAATAGAGGTTTCTCTAAATGACTTAGAAAGCAGACTTAAGGAAGAGGAAACAGAAAGAACTGCTTCTTAAACAAAATGCTTGGTTGGTTAATAAAGTAGATGACTTGGAAAATAGGGAGAGGAGAAATAACATCAGGATATTTGGATTACCTGAAAACACAGAAGGTGACGATATTATTTCCTTTTTATCATGCTGGATCCCTGACTTTTTAAATTAAAAAAAAAGGACTTTCCTTTGGCATTGAAAGCTCACAGAGAGCTCTTGGGAAACCTGCCACTAACTCAAACTCTCCTCCTAGGTCAATAATTATCAAATTTCTTTCATACTTGGACAATGAACTGATTTTAAGATCTGCTTGGAGGAAGGCACCTCTAAAATATAAACAGACCCTGGTAAGATTTGATAATGACTATTCATCTAGAATAATGGAACAAAGGAAAACATTTTTATTTATTTATTTATTTTACATATGTTAACCAAGGGTGTCTGACTGAGCCGAAAAGACCCTTTTTCAGCAGAGGCCTGGGGAGAAAAGCTCCACAAAGAAAAATTACAGAGACATTTAGTTATTTAGACATGATCAGTATACACACAAATTATAAGAGACATGTTTTTATAGTGGTATGCAGCACATAAACAGTTACAGTGGAGAGAACAAACAAAAAAATATTAATTTTAAAAATAAAGATAATTAATAGATTTGTGGTGTACAGCTGAAATTTGGAACATAGGCAGAATACATACATAGTACACAGGTACAGTGCATACATTGTAGATTAGCCAGTGTTTGTGAGTAAGACTGAAAACTATTATCAAGTGCTCTACATTTAGTGTGTATATGTTATCCGCTTTCACTAGCCTGGGGAGCAATCATGGCACTGCCAACTTTGCTTGAGATGTTGCCTGATGAGGTCTTTAAAGGAGGCTTTGGATGATGTGTTTTGAATGCTTGTAGGGACAGAGTTCCATTTTTTAGCCACTGAACTACTATATAGTGCATCTCCAAAGCTACTGTAGCTGTTGGTGACTTCTAGTAGTAGTTTGCTTGATGATCTAAGAGGCTTTTTGGATGAGTGATGTTGTACTAGGTTTTTGAGGGCAGGACACTTATTGGGGAGGTAATAGATACAATGACAGAGGCAGAGCTGATTGTAGGTTAGGAGGTTGGGCAGTTCAAGCCAGTGGAGCTGTCTTGAAGCTGTACAGTGATGAGTTCTGTATGAGAAATTTGCAGCAAAGCAGGCAATTCTGTTATAGCAGGCTTCCATTTTGCTTAGTTCAGTTTTGTTGAGGTTAGCCAGAATGGGAGAGGCATAGAGTAGGGTGGATAGAAGTTGGGAGCGAGCAATGGCTGATCTTGTGTTGTTGGTAAGAAATGGTTTGATATGGTAGAGTGACCCCAATTTGGCATGTACTTTTTTAATAGTTAAGTTGAGATGACTATCAACGTTTAGATGGGAGCCTATGGTTATTCCCAATAGCTTAGCCTGTGCCACTGGAGCAATTGGAGTAGCATTTGTGCAGTAGATAGTGAATTGACTGTTAGTGTTTTTGTTAGAATTGGTTATAATCATAAGCTGAGTTTTCTTTAGATTGAGGATAAGTTGGGCTTTGGTAAGGTAGTTTTCAACATCAGAGAATGCTAGTTGAGTTGTTTGCAGGAGGGTGGGAATGTTTTGTGCAGCACAGATTAAGGTAGTGTCATCTGCATATTGAATTATAGATGCATGCTGTGTGGAGGTATGGAAGTCATTTGCAAAGACTGTGAATAGTAGTGGTCCTAAGATAGAACCCTGTGGGACTCCTATAGTTATGGGCAGTTGAGGAGAGAGAGAATTTTCCCATTTCACAGCTTGGTACCTGTCAGTTAAGTAGCTTTGGAACCAGGTAAGAGTGGAATTTGATAGATGATATTGGTTTAGTTTGTTTAGCAGGATTTGGTGTGAGACTGTGTCAAATGCTTTGGACATATCCAAAAAAAGAGTTGACACTTGTAGGCCTTCATTTTTGAGACAGTTTACTGTGTCTGTGAAGCAGAGGAGGGCTGTAGTGGTACTATGGGCAGCTCTGAAACCATGCTGAGTAGGTGACAGGATGTTCCTGTCTAGGAGATAGTTTTGCATTTGGGTATGGATGCATTTTTCTAGGTTTTTGGCTAGGGGGGAGAGTAAAGCAATGGGTCTGTAGTTATTAAGTTCAGTGGAGGTCCTGCCTTTATGTATGGGTGTAACATAGGATATTTTCCAGAGTCTGGGCACATAGTTTTCAACAATTGATCTGTTTATGAGAGTGGAGACTGGGATAGCAATAGCATCTGCTGTGAGTTTCAAGACATAACTGGGGAGTAGGTCAGCTGCTGTTGATGAGGTTTTTAGTTTGGAGAGCATGCTTATGATTGAAGTGGTGGAAACTGTTTTGAGGGTAAAGCTTGTATTAGTGCTATTTGTGTTGGGGGGGATAGTGAGGAAGGAACTGTCCTGTGATACTAAGGATAGAATTGAGTTCACAAAGTGGGAGTTGAATTGTGTTTCAATGGGAACTTTAGTGCCAGGGGTGGTTGGTTTGGGGGGAGCCTTTTGGGTGGATTTTAGTAGCTGGTTTACATTTTTCCAAATTTTTTGTGGGTTGTGTTGGTATTTAGTTTGTAATGTTGTGTAATAGGATTTTTTGTCCAGCCTAATGCATTTTTTTGCACGGTTGCGCAGTTCTTGGTACTTAGTTAGGCTTTGTGTTTCTTTGTTTTTTTGATAGTAAAACCAGGCAGTGCCTCTGAACTTGAGGATTTGTTTGGTTTCTTTACTGAGCCTTGATTTTATGCAATGGAGCAACAGTGTCTAGGTGTTGTAGAAATATTTTGCTGAAATATGCTACAGCCTGGTCAAGTGGGAGGGTTTTTAGGGGGGTCCAGTCACAGTTACAGAGTAAAGTGTTGAGGACCTCAGGAGATCATTTTTTTGTGTTTCTAGTGGATATATAGTTAGTGGTTTTGCATATGCTTGTTCTACTATGTATAAAGTATATTATGTTGTGGTCATTTAAGGTGTTTAGGAGACTGCCTGTGTGAGGGTACAATGTGGGGTTGTTAGTTAGGACCCAGTAAAGGATGGATTCCCTTTTAGATTTTTTATCACATCTAGTTGGAATTTGGACTAGCTGCTGTTAGCCATGGAGATTTATTCGATTACTTGGTGGTTCTGATATACAGGTGAACCAATCTAGGTTGAAGTTCCCCAGAATAAGGGTTTCTTGTGAGTATGTGGAAGAACACCAGGATAAGAAGTCTTTAAGGCTAGCAGGTGTATTACCAGGTGGAATATAGATCACAATTGTGGTGATGACCTGTTTAGGGTGAAGTTGTAGTTGTGAGATAAGTATGTCCCAATTATTGGGGGAGGGATAGGAGTTTGGTAATTGACGGACAGTTAAGTTGGACTTGTACAGTAAGGCAGTTCCAACCCCTTTACAAAGTGGTCTGTCTTGTCTAATGATATTGTAGCCGGTAGGGAGAACTTCTGAGTTAGCTATGTTTTTATTTAGCCAGGTTTCTGTTAATGCAACTATGTCTGGGGAGTAGTGTGCTATTGTGGCCTGGAGTTCAGGTTTTTTATTTTTGATACTTCTAATATTAATATTTAGCATTAAAAGATGGTTGGTTTTGCTGCTGTTGTTGGTTTACCACAGGGATGAAGAAAGTGGGGGTGTTATGTTCTGACATTTGTGTTGGAGCAGTTTGTGTTGGACAGGATGGATTTGGGCCTGGGTTGGGGTGAATATCCCCACTTATGGTGAGCCTGGAGTTAAAATGGTTATACAAATGTTGGAGTTTGGTGAGGCGTGTGAGAAAGTATTGTGTTTTTTTGAAGTAGGAATGAGAGCATATGTGTTTAGTTCTGAATTGGTCTGTTATGTAGTTCTTGAATAACTGTGGGCAGATATTATTATAATGTGTGGTGTCTGTATACGAGAGTGCATAATGTAGTGTTGTGCTACTAAGTTTAGGGATATTGCTAGAGTGATAACTTGTGGTGTTGTAAAGAATTATGAGAAGACAGACTAGACTTAGCTGTGTGATAGTCATGGTTATAAAGTTTAAGTTGTTTCTAGGTGGGGGGGGGTCTGAATAGGAATTATAGGGTTGCACTATATGTGGATGGGGAAGTAGTGTGGGTGATGTAAAAAATGCCTAGTGGGAATGAGAGTGATTGGGAGTATTTTGTGTGTGTCCAATGATAGTTTCTGAAACAAAATAACATCAAGGCTCAACTTGCATATCCAGCTAAGATAAGAATACTGTATGCCAACGAGATGAGGACTTTTATTGACTTAAAGGAAGCCTCTTCATTTATTAAAACTAATAATGTGATTACTTTACCAGAAGATATGGATTGGATGTCACCTTCTCTCAAGAGAACAAAATAAACAAATGTCTGGACAGATGTCAAAAAGAAGAAGCAAAAGACTGATACTGTTACAGTCAAATCTCTCAAAGCATCTACTATGATATGAATTGTTTTAACATTACTTTAAAGGACCAATTTTACTGCTTGGGATTTTAAAACAAAGGTAACTAACTACTGGAATCTTTATCTATATTTTTTTGAAAATAGATGACACATGAGAGTTTTCACATTACCTCAGGTATGTAAAACAGGGTACTTTTCTTTCACAGAATGAGGGTTATATAGCACATAAAATATTTATACTGTAAGTCAACATACATAGTATATGTGTATTTTCTCTTAATTTTCTCTTTTCTTTCTCTCTTCTCTCTTTTCTCATTATTTATTTTAACTGCATCTTGTCTCCCTTTCTAAATTCTCTCCTATTTACTGTACTAATATAGTCTGTATATATTTAATAACTCACTATCTATACATAGATAATAGTCTAAAATAATCTAGTTTTAAGGTAGACTAATTGGAATAGTGAACTTAATTAATTGTTATTACCATATTTATTAGATTAATCATAGTCACTGTTATGCTTATTGAGATTGGGGACATGTTCGTGATTAACTCTGAAATGTTCCATTCATGTACATATGTCCTTTGAATTCTTTACTTTTAGTATTAACAAATACATAAAAAGAAAGGAAAAAATGTACTGTTAGTTAAGAAAAGTGAAGCTTTCTTCACATTCTATTTGCGTTGCCATAGCAACAGTAAATAATTGCTGCAGTTTCTAAGGACACTGTGAACCTGTAAAGTGCATTTAGCCTCAGAGCTAACAAATAATAAGAAAAGGTAATGTTGCTTAGTTATTAAAATGAAAAACAACCTAAACAAGGTAAAATAAATTCATAATAGGATTATTTGTAAATATTTTATGATTTATCCTCATACAATTACATATTCCTGGAAACACAACTGAAATGTTCCCAAACTACATGTGCACTGAAATGTAGCTGTTTGATTAAAAAGTATTACTCACTTTAACATGCAGACTTCACAAGCTGTCTGCACTGTAAAAGTTACATTTTATATGTTACTTGAAATTGTCATTCTCTAGAGCATATGAAATGATGCATATTACTTTTTGCAACATGTTATCTTTGCAGTTACCTCATACTCTGTACAAACTCACTTGGTAACTGATAGCTATTTATTTAAAATATCAGCTTAAATATTAAATGTGCCCTTGCAATGCTATTGCCATTTTGACAAAATATAATCTGAACTGTAAAATGAATGACTTGAAAGAAGTGAAGTAATGCATAGATTTCAAAGACAGTTCTTGACAGTACAGTAAAAGTAATATATATATTCACAAGGAAGTATTAAAATGTTTTAGTCTTCCAGTTAAAATAGCTTACTGTCAACATTTTGCGATATCAGAAAGTTTGAAGAGCTAGGAAATTACTATTCTTTGTCTTTATAATTATTATTAGACAGATGTTAGACTCTGCTTAGTTTAATGAATTGTGACATATGTTTATGAGGAAAAGTGGACTCAATTACTCACATTGGACTACACATTTCTGGAAACTCAACTGAAATGTTTCCAAATTACTTGTGAATTTAAATGAAATTTCCTGATTAATAAGCATAATTTACTTTAACAACCTGAATTCATAAGCTATCTGCTCTATATATACTACATTATATATGTGACTTGCATATGACAGTCTCTAGAGCACACGAAAAAATACATATTATTTTTGCAACATGCTATATTTGCACTAATTATACATTCTAAACTAACTCAATTGACAACTGGCAAGTTATTTATTTGAAACATCAGTCTAAATATTAATTGTGCCTTTGAAATATTGTTGCTGTTTTGACAAAACAAAACCTGAATTGAAAAAGGAATGATTTGAAGAAGTGAAGTATTGTACAGATTTCAGACAGCTATTGACACTACAAACATTGAAATGCTTTATACTTTTAGTTAAAATAGCTTATTGTTAGCTTTTTGCTTTATCAAAAAATTTAAAGAGCTAGGAAATTATTTCTAATTTGTCTTTATAATGTTTACTAAAGTGTTAGTCACTGACTTGTTTAACGGATTGCAAGTCATGTACAATACAGACTACTGAATGTTATTTCTGTTTACCTATATTTGCTGAATTTCTTTTATTAGTACTGATTTAAAACAAGGGAAAGAAAGGGAAGGGAAATCTCTGTTTTTGATCAAGAGAGGAGAGGCTTAAGAGTATTCTAACTGCCCTGAGAACTCTCTAAGATGCTCTAAATACTATTTGATTAATACTTACCTAAGGTAAGTCTTGATTACCATATAGGTACCTTCACATTCATTCTAGACTTGATGTGATTACCCATTCTGGAACTAGGAGGTGCCCTATGCAGGATGGGAATTGTCAGGGTGATCATAGTTCATTCTTAGACTCTGCTTTGTAAATCTATAAATATGTAAAAGCACTGCACACTAGAATGTAGGGCGCCTCTACTCAGAGTCAGGATACCACTGATAAGCCATGTCTTTTCATAAGTGTAAGTTGAAGTTGGTCAGTTGAAGAGTGGGAATGTAAAGGAAGACAGTACACCTACAGTAAATTCATATTTCATTGGTAATCACTCATTGTCTCCTGTAGAGTCCTTTTAGTCAAATTATTTTAGTAATAATCTATTTGCTGTTGGCTTATTTAGTGTATGCTCCTCTGTTGCATTTAATTTATCCAAAATGACATATCTGACATGTTTGGGATCTCTTAAAGGTAACTAAATATTGGATATTTTCTAAGTCAACATAATAATTGTTTACACTACTAACATTCAATCCTGATAGATAAAATACTATAGAACAATAATAGAATAATATAGAATTCATATCTCTTTTAAGAAAATTCTCCATATAATAATTTAACATATGGAGCTCAGTTGATATTGTTGGTTAATAGTATGAGTGATAATCCAATAGATCTATCTTTATCTATTGGATTAGGAATGACTTTCATTCCATGATTAATGGGAATTTAATATTTACTTGTATTTGATACTTTAGAATTAATGTTTTATAGAAGTACTTTTTTAAAGCCTGACCAGAATTTTACCCTACTTATATTTAAAGAAGAAAGAACATTAAATTACACTCCCAAGTTTATACACATAAAAATAACATCCAATGTTATCAGAAAATATGGTATAACTACTATAATCAAAATAAAAAAAGAAGCAAAAAGTTTCTTCCAACAATAACTTGAAATGGATTTAACATTCTTATCATTAAATACTAGTGGTTTAAATAATGCAAATAAAAGATCAAACTTGCTAAAATATTTAAATCTAAATAAGGCACAAGTAGTATTTCTCCAGGAAATGTATTTTAAGACTAATGATAGCTTTATTTGGAACCCTAAGGACTATACAGTCTTAGCTCAATCCTCCTATAGAACAAAGACAAAAGGAGCATCAATTCTCTGGAAGAAAAACATAATCACTCCAAAAGTTATTTATAAATATGAAGACAAAGAAGGTCTACTAGCATTTGTTATAATTAAATTTAATAACAGAATATGGACCTTAGCTAATCTATATTGGTTTCCAGGAATTGGAGCAGGAATGGTTAAAAAAAAAACTAGATTTTATTTCCAACAATTATAAAGGAAATCTTATACTGGGAGGAGACTTTAATTGTACCTTAGAAGCTTGTGAAACCACCAAGAAGTCTTTTCACACAGCAACTATTTCAAAATCCTTAAAAACATTGATTGATTCATTTCATTTAATTGACACTGTTAAAGTAAAATATGATAAATCCTTATTATTTTCCCATAAAGACCATAGATTTGGAACATAAACCAGAACAGACAAATGATTTGTAGTTCAAGATTTACAAACAAAATTCCTCAACTTCTCAATAGTTCCATGCCCCTTCTCAGATCATGGCTCTCTGATAATGAAGCTCCAAATAGAGTTTAAACCTTTAATCCTCTCAACTAAAATTCCATCATATATCATGAAAATTAAAGAATTCAGACCCTGGATGTTGTCAGAACTACAATTATTTCTTGAAATTAAAAATGCAACAGAAATCAGTAGAGTCATGGTTTGGAACTCATTAAAAGCATATTTTTTGGTAAGACCATTAGCTGGTACAAAAACAAAGTTAATGGGAATTGGAATCTTTAGACTTGCAAACCAGACTCTTGACAGCAAAATCTAAAAAAAAAAATCAGAATCATCCAGAAGTCAAAAAAGAAATAGAGGAATTAAATAAAAAATATAATGAAATTCTAACACACAAAACTTGTCTAGCCTTGGAAAAATTTAAAATGAACTCATTAGCCACCTCCCCCAGATATCTACATAACTTATCTACAAGAATTAAAATACAATCTAAAGCAAATAACATTAGTAGCATATATCATGAAAAGAAAGGGAAAAAAGTATCAGATATAGGAGACATCCTTGAAGCATTTCAGTTTCATTATATGGAACACTTCAAAAAAGAAGATTTAGATACCAACCAAATAAACTTAGATACAAACCTTATCAATATAAAAAAATTCTGGAAAACTTAAAACTAGGCCTACAAAAACATATATCCTACAAAGAAATTGTTGACAAGATAAAAGAAAGTAAATCTAACAAACCTCCAGGGATATATGGTATAATTACAGAAATTTACAAACTCTTCCCTTCAACAGTAATCTCCCTTTTTCATAAAACTTTGCTAGAAGTCCAGTCAGAAGCAAAAATACCACCCTCATGGAAATATTCTCTCATAACACCAATTCTAAAAGATAATAAACCATCAGACCTTTGCACCTCATACAGACCTATATCATTATTGAATAATGATTACAAAATATTCATGTCAATACTAGCTAACAGAATGAAAATCCCACTTTCAAAGACAATTAATAATGATCAAACTGGATTTTTGTATAATAGGCACACACATGATAATATTAAAAGGATACTTACTCTTATAGATTATGTGAATGAAGAAGATAGAGAAACACTTGTAATCGGATTAGACATAGAAAAAGCCTTTGATTCCCTCAACTGGGAATATCTATTTAAAACTTTAGCATTATTTGAATTTCCTCCTCCCTTCATCTTATTACAAAAAAATATATATTAATAACTTTGCCTACATTAAATTAGGTCCTTTCACCTCAGAATATATCCATATAACAAAAGGTACTAAACAAGGATGCCCCCTTTCTCCTATTGTATTTGCTTTGGCTATAGAAATACTTGCAGAAATAATATGTAATAATCCAAGAATAAAAGGAATAGAAGTCTATGGCCAGTACATATCTAAAATAATGCTTTTTGCTGATGATATTTTATTAACCCTATCAAACTCCAGAGAGTTATTAGGAGAGCTAGAATAAGTAATGGAGAAATTTTATAAGATTTCAGGTTTACACTTCAATAGATCAAAATCAAAATTTCTATTTTTAAATAAGAAAAACGAACTACAAGTTACATATAAATCCATCATAGGAAAACAAGAACTTACCCTAAATTATTTAGGAATAGTGTTATGCAAAAATATAAACAAAACAATATTAATAAATTAGAAAAACATTATTGAAACAATAAATATATATATAGAAAAGTGGAACAAAATTATATTAACTTTTGAAGACAGATTGCAATTAATAAAAATGGTCTTATTGCCAAAAATACTATATGTAGCATTAGCAATACAGTTAATTCCTGAAAGATGCATTCTTAAAGAAATAAACTCATGTTTAATAAATTTTTTATGGTATCCCAAAAATAATAGAGTTGCTCTAACTCATCACATTAGACCCTGGAAACAAGGAGGATTGAACTTCCCAGAAATAGAAACATATATAAAAGCATCTGTGCTTCAAACTACAATAGACTGGATAAACCCAAATTATTTGCCAAATGGAAAGAAGTAACAATGGCTATATTAACAAATGAATTCAATCTGTTAAAAAAATTGTATAGTAGACAAATCAAACAAATCTTGTTACATACTATGCATAAATATACAATATAATATAACAAAACCTTCTAAAACAACACTGATTAATCATTACATCAATTCCTTTAGGAAACTTATCAATGCAAACATAGATCTAAAACTTTGGTTTGACCTTTTAACTCCATTTACCATCACAAAGAACTTTCCTCACAAAATATATAGGTAAACAATAACCTCCTGGGAGCAAAATTGATTCTTATGCTGGTTTCAATGTGTAAATAAATTAAATGTTTTAGCTATACATATGATAAAAACTGCTTACAATATTCCAACACAGGACTTTTTAACCTTACAAAGCATTCTAATGTACATTCAAGATTTATGCAGATTAATTAATAATTCCTCATTTAAAGATATTCCATATCTAATAAGTTTTCTGTATGAATTTATATATAATAGCTGTGAAAAGAGAAATTCCATTTCAAATCTATATAAAGAGTTAATAACATATAAAACAATTCCCAAACCATCATACTGGCAGTTCTTAACAAAAGGTCAGTCATCGCAGTTAACAGAAGAAATTAAAACTAACATCTTACTATCAGTTAATTACACCTCTAACACACAGAACTGGAAAATATTTAACTGGAAATACTTACACAGAGCATTTTTAACACAAGATAGAATTAAAAAGATCAGTACTACTACAAATGTTTTTTGCTGGAGGTGTGAAAAGTCAAATAAAGCAGACTGGATTCATATTTTTTATGAATGTAATAAAATTAAATCATATTGGAATGGAATCAATCAATTTTTACAAGCTTTATTTAATGAATCCTTTACCTTAACTCCTTAACTAAAGTATTGATAATTCTAAATGTAAATGAAGGTCCCTACCTGAATAAGACAAATATGTATTTGTTATGGACAATACTTGCTATATCTAGGAAATGTGTAACCAGAAGTTAGAATTCAAATACACCCCCAACCTTGGAAGAATTCTACACTTTACTGAAGACAACTGCATTGATGGAAATAAAAATCAAAGAACTATGAATCTATCCCAGGTCATTGGTAAATAATCCTTGGAAGAAAGTTATATCTTTGTTGGACACTCTGCAGTAATCAATATTGTATCTCTGATAACTGATCTGTTAATTCTATATTTAATAACATACAGCGTATATAATTGAAAGTCAGGCTATTGTAAATATTATATATAGTTGTTTAAAATGATATTTAAAAATATTATGTAAATGTTATTTTAATTGAAAATAAAAAAAAATATTTGAGAAAAAAAAGAAGGGCAGATACCAATAGGCATACCCACTGTAGGAGGTTGCAATTATAAATTAATAAATAAGACACAAGATTTTATACATGAATAAAGTAAAACACTTCACTTAAGAGAAAAACAGGTAAAAGCATATAGCGATTAAGTATATAATCTAAAAAACGACTGCATGAACAAATAAAGAAAATAGATTAAACAGCTGATAGCAGGCTAATGGAACAGCAACTAAATGTTCTTGTTTCTACCACTTTCTTGGGAATAGTATTGCATAACTCAAACTAAGCTGCTAAATGTAACTTGTGACTACAGAGAACACATATGTAGACAATCAGACTTTAAATCAGGGTTACTGGAAAACAGGCTATATTTTCCCTTCTATACAGTCCCTGCTAAGCTTCTTCAGAGTGAAGATGAAATTACACTAATCTTGGTTCAGCTTTCAGTACAAGTTAAAGGTTTCTATAATCCAAACAACAGTCCCAAAGAGAAAGGAAAGAGCAAATGCAGACCTGTTTCAGTACTTCCAGTTGGTTAGTGTGATTTCAAACCAAATCACAATTGTTAAATGTTTAAGCCATGCTGCTAGAACACATAACCTCATATCAAATATACTGAAATTCTTCCCCCTCACTACCAAATCATACAGAATGACAGACCTAATAAGAAAGGAAAAGTGGTAGCCACAATTTACTCCTCTTGTCTAACAGTCATATTTTCTCCTGCTGAACTATCCATAGCCTTCCTAAAAATCAACAAATATAAATCTTTATGGATAGCTGCCATCTACATTTCCCCTGGTGATAACATCCCCATCCTACATTCCCCCTGGTGATAACATCCCCATCCTACATTCCCCTGTTGATAACATCCCCATCTTACATTCCCCCTGGTGATCACATCTTCATCCTTGAAGACATTCTCTCATGGTTCTCTTCCAACATCACAACATCAAAAAGGAAACATTCATCCTTGGTGATGGAAACATTAACTGGGCCACCATCTCCTCACAATCTCTGAGCCAAACAATTAATCTCTTTAACTTCTCCCAGCTAATAATCTACCCTACCAGACCTAGTAAAGATGGATCCTCTGGCACTGTACTAGACTGGATCTTAGAAACTCATCTCAACCTAATCTCAAACAGTGGAATTATACCTGATCCCCTTAGTGATCACCTACCAGCATGTGCCTCTTCTGTCCAAATACACATCAATACATTCAAACTCGTAATCACACCAACTTCAATCCACAGACATTTTCCAGCCATCTGAAAAAAATGAATTGGGCCCCCATTAAGACTCTGCCTCTGGACAGTGCAACTAATTACTTCAACAAAACCTTCCTAGACTTACTAAACAGCCTAGCCCCTCTTAGAACAAAAGGAATAAAAGCCAAAATCATTACCTGGCTATCTAAGGAAACCAGAAAACAAATCCACCTCAGAGACAAATGTTGGAAGCAGTACCAAAAAAAATAAGTTAAACTCTCTAATCGAATTCAAACAACTCCACAGCTCAGTGAAGAAACTAATAACTAAAGACCATAAGACTTAATACTCCAACTCTAATCAGAACATAATTCTAACCCGAAAAAGTTCTGGAATTGCATTTCCTCCCTTCTAAACCCTAGTAGAAAAGACAATCCATGCCCTAACCCAAACTCCTCAGGCCATGAAATTGCATCTAATTTCAACACCTTTTTTGTTGACTGCATAGCCAAACTAACCTCAAATTTTCCCATCTTCTCTCCCTCTCATAGTCCCCCATCCACTGCTTTTCCCTCTAACACTCCACCTTTCAGTCTTAAACCTATCCCCACCAGAAGCATAAAAAACTCCTCCTTAAGCTAAAGCCTTGCTCCTACACTCCTGATAATCTGCCTCCATCCTTCCTTAAGATGGCTGCAGACAGCAATGCCCTCCCCATTTCCATTCTTATCAACAGATCCATCCAAGAAGCCTACATCCCCTCACTCTGGAAGAAAGCTTTTTTCACCCCTCTCCACAACAGCAGCAATAACACAGACACTACTAACTTCCGCCCTATAGCTATTTTCTCACCTCTTTCTAAACTCCTAGAAAAGTGCACTCATCACCAACATTTGCCATACCTAACACACAATTATCTTCTTACCCAAACACAACATGGTTTCAGGCCTGTCCACAGCACTACCACTGCTCTTCTGTCCTTCCTTGACACCATTAATCATGCTCATGACTCTGGGAAAATCATATCCATCCTTTACTTAGATCTCTCCAAAGCCTTTGACACTGTCTCACAACTTTCCTTCCTCATTTTCTCTCCTTCCTCCATAGCCTGGTTTACAAGCTATCTCTCCAATAGACAACAAACTGTTAAATGGAAAAATTCCACTTCATCCTTTCTATACAATCCCTCCGGCATTCCCCAAGGCTCTATTCTCGGCCCCTTACTTTTCAATATTTTCATTAATAACTTTCACAAATCCATAAATAATGATACACTGATCCAGTATGCTGATGATTCCACAATCATCTGTACAGCAAACTCTCCCTCTGAACTCCTTCAAAAAACCCAATCAGCGTTTTCCAATACTGAAACTTGGATGCTAAACAACCATCTCACTCTCAGTGCTAACAAAACAAAAATCATGATATTCTTTCCTTCGAGAAATTTCACCATAGACAAAAGTTCCTCTAAATTAAAAAGCCACAATAACACTCTAATCAATATTGTATCTCACATCAAACTACTCGCTGTCACCATTGATGAACATTTAAAATTCGATAGGGGTGGGAGGTTGGTGTAATGGTTAAGGTGCTTACGTTAGAAACACAAGATGCAGGCTTTGATTCTGACATAGGGTAATTGGCTAGGCTTAAAATGGCCCATAAGGGCAGTTAGCCTAGTACTAACCTATGAACCTATATCTACATCCAAAATAATATCAAAAACTAGGTCTGCTGTACAGACAAAATCACTATCTGACTGCTTTTACCAGACATACTCTAGCCTCCTCCTGCCTGCTTCCCTTTCTTATGTATGGTGTCCCTCTACTTACTCATTACCAACTTAGCCTAAAAAACAAACTGGAAGCCTGCTATAATAAAGTCTGTAAATTTGCTACTGGATCCAAATATTCCACCCATCACTGTCATTCCCTCCACTCCCTAAACTGGCTTGAGCTTTGTAATTTCCTGAAATTCATACAACTCACCACTACTCACAAACTCATATTTCAACCATTCACCTGCTACTGTCTTTCATCTTAACCCCTTACCTCTCCAGTCTTACTCTTAGATGTGAAAACCAAAACCTCCTTAAACCTCCTTAAAATCTGTAAAGCTCTTCACCCGCCTGGCCAATTACTTCTATCACACTCCTTAGCTAAACTATGGAATTTTCTCCCCCACTCCCTCTGCTGTACTCACAACCACTCTAATTGCAAATTTCTCCTCCATTCTTACCTAACCTCAAACTGGGACTGTTCCTACTCCCTTCCCACCTAAATTACACTGTTGTCTTTTTCAAATCTCCCTTCAATCTCAACTACTATCACCTCTGATCACTAACATTATTGTTAGAACAAACACTAGACTTCTATAAATACTTTATGACTTGTACTTTTAATTATATTATCTGTAGTACTTTTGACTTTATCTATATTTTAGCATTTGTGTTTTTTTAAATGTATATTCCCTGATTTTGTATTTGTATTTTAAATTCTATATTTAAGCTTTTGTATACTGTATATTCCATACTTTACTTATGTTATATTCTGTTAACTGCTTTTGGAGCTTTTCTTCCTGGGCCTCCACTGAAAATAGGCTCTGATTGGCCCAGTGGACTTCCCCGGTCATCAAACTGGAAATAAATAAATAAATAACAAGGCAGAAGCAAAACAAGGATGGAATGAAGTGGGTAGCCCACCCAAGCTAGATTAGGAACTGCAGTTCCTGGATTCTTTGGTAAGGAAAGGTACTTTGACATGTCAAAGCTTTGTGTCTGGTGCAGTTTTGAAAAAGAACAAAAGTAATTTTTTATTCTTCAGTTGAAGATCTGAGGGGTGGAAATGTGAATCTGGCTTGGAACAGCATAGTAAGGGAGTCAACTTTTTCTTCTTGTTCCAATGAAAATAGAATGAGCACACACACACACACACACACACACACACACACACACACACACCTTGGCACATCTGCACATGCACACATGCGCACACACTCGCACACACTCACACAGACAAACACAATCACATGCACACACACTGTAACATACAGTTAAAAACTGCATCTACTATCTCAGACCAAGAAAGACTGTGATATACCCACTGCATCACTATCCAGCCTCTGAAATGATCTTTAGCCAAGGTGCAATGTGTTATGTAGCCTTTGGGTTTCAAATGAATGAGTCATTGTGATGGCTAGAAGTCTGATCCTCACAGATCACATCACAGATATGATGTATTGTGGGCCATAATGTTTATAAAGGCCCACAGTCTTATGTGCCATTGGTGAAACACAATTTTCTCTTCACTGTCAGCACTTAGCAACTTGTACAGAACCAGCACCCACTACATTAATGCCCTAGATCATACCTACATCTATCATTAATGCTGTGTCATTCACTATCTCAACATGTAGCCCCCTCCCCAAAAAAGTAATTTGCTATAGCATATTTTAATAATTTTGTTTGCGCATTTACATTATCTGCAAACAATCTACATACAGGTGAAAAACTTTTAGATCATGCTGTTTGATGACCTGCAGGTGATTTAAAATATATACATATAGATAGATAAATAGATAGAGGTTTCATTGAAGTGTTGAACCCTGAGGTTATTGAATTGTCTGAATGAGTGATAATGGTACAATGTACAGGAGATAAGTTAACTTGCAATCGCCACCATATCCCAAGCTGTTGAGCAGTAATGATATTGAATTAAAACCAAAAGACACAAACAAACTGATGTGCAGTGCTGATTGTCTTATTATCTGCCACTTTTAAAGTTCTTAACAGTAACACCCACCGGTGTAACATTCTGTAAACTGTGCCCTACAATAAAAGCAACCAAGAGTCCTTCTGGCATAAAGAGTCAAGCCTTTAATACACTGCTTTTGTATTTGAAAAAAATACATGTCTTAAACAAACAAAAGGTCTCTGGTAAACAGTTGACTATAAAACCCACAGTTTCTAATACAAAGTCTTTAGTAAATAAAAGCCTCAGTAGATGAACAAAACAACATTTCTGGCTCTCCATTCCATTGTGGAACACATGGCTCTCTACTTGGATGGAAAAAAAATATCTCTTGTCTCATCACTCCTTCCACAAACACAAGGCTGAACAATCCGAATACCAGGAATTCCACTGTCAGTCCTGCGGCACACAATGTCGAATCCTGTCTCATTGCTCCTTACTCCAACCATGGTGTATTCTGTTTTTCTTCAGGAACTCCAGACTTTGGAACCAGGAGCACTGGAAACTCTGCTGATTTCTTCACTAACTTGTGCTATACTGCTATGAACCCGCCATAAATAGGCATCTGTCACTAGCTGCCATCAGTTATCTATAACCTCAGGTGAATTAATTTAAAAGGACCCAACCCAAATATTGCTTCTCCATAATCATTGTAGTTATAGATATATATCCTTAGGTTTTCCATCTAGCCCGAATCCTTAGTTTGCCTAGTGGTACAACCTGTGATCAAGGAGAGACTGCTTGGTGGAAGCATGTGTATGGCTAAATGTTGTATCAGCAAATGTTTGTGTGTGTGTGTTAGTGTGTGTGTGTGTGTGTGTGTGTGTGTGTGTGTGTGTGTGTGTGTGTGTGTGTGTGTGTGTGTGTGTGTGTATTTGTGAAATCACTGAGTCAGTGTCTGTTCATACCTCTCAAGTGTACCTCATTAAAAGGAATGTTCCTGGTTCATGTTCCTCAAAGTTTCACATTGAAAGGGTCTGTCATACATTCAGTGTTAGCAATTTTTCATTGATATACATGACACATAGAAATGAGTCATATTATTTAATTAAAATAATTATTTTATAATTAAAAATATCACATTTTTAACTATTCTGTGAGCTTCCTTGCTGAAGTTGTTGGTCGGCTGTTAGTAAGTTTTCTACATTTTGCCCATGGTCTGTGTGTTAGTGCAAGACTGGCAGACAGTTTGATTAAGAAGTTCCTCTTTTATCTGATCATTGTACAGTCTTTGTGTAGTCTGTACTAAGTTTCAGAGTTGTATTGGATGCAGCAGGAGTTGTCCCATTGTATAAAAACACAGTATTGCCTTAGTTTTCTGCAGAATGTGTTGTTAATGAAAAGTTGGTTATGTTATTTCAGAGGAAGGTTTTCTTTTGAGCAACTCTGTCTCTCTCACTCTCTTCTTTGGCATATTAAGATAAAGTATCTTTTATACCTTTAAAGTTTGTTAAATGGACTTCACTAAATAAGACAGAGAGAGAGGAAACATTGGGGTGAACTCAAACTCTGATGAAGGAACAATAATTTATTATCAATTTGAGAGAGGTGTACTAATATTTTCCAGTGCTGTAATATTCAGCTTATATTATAAAATGACCCTCGATTACTCCATTTGAAGCTAGTAATTATGTTAACATTACACCCTTAGATGCCCTATACTGACCACCTTAAAAAACTCCAGCTATACTCTGTCACATATCGTCTACTCCGAGGCGATCTCTGCTTAACATACAAGGCCATGTCAAACCCAGAGCTGTTGGACATGCTACACTTAAAGAAATCCCAATCCCTCAGAGCCACATGCCCCAGGGATCTAAACCTTGTCATCACAATAAACAAAACATGCTGGAGGGATAGGATCCTGACCCAGAGACTCCCCAGACTCTGGAATAGACTGCCCATACATGTCAAGCAGACAACCTCTTTGGCCCTCTTCAAAAGGAGCCTTGATGACTGGATGGGAGAAAGGAAATTCACCCCAGGAATCATGTCAGTCGTCCTGCTAGATAGGGGTCCAGGGAAGTAAATAGTGTGGGAAGAAATAGCCAGGGAATTGTTATGGCTAGGCTTGTATAGGACCTAGGGCCAATAACCTAGTACCAACCTATGAACCTATTACATGAATTGCTTGCACTAATATTTCAAGCAGACCATAATCTTGCATATCTACTTTCCTTTTTAGTTACAGGATTCATAATTTTAACATGTTATGTCTGTAAATAAACAAAATTGACCCTATTTTTATTTAGATTATGCTGACTGCAATGTTGATATTATGTTTTCATTTACAATAAAGACATATCGGTCAAAACAACAGACTTGTAAGTAATGTTTTGAATAGTCATTTCCTTTGGAAGGAGAATACTGAGACCTTTAAAATAATAATGGCCTTTCATGAAATAAATTGTCTGCAAAAGCAGTGTGGTATTTTTTAAGCTACTGGTTGCATGGTATATGACCCTTTCTCCTTATGAAAACACTGCAGTGCTTCCTTAAGCTAGCACCCTGCTCAAGCTGTCTAATGTTGGAATCGCTGTTATACACCAAGGCCATAATCAGTGTTTAGTTTCCGGTAAGATGAACTTGTGAAGATTCCCTGCATGGTTAATGTATGTGAACCTTAGTTCAAGCATTTGAAGAAAAACCCTTGGCTATCACATACAGGAAACTTATACCTAACATAAGACATTATATAAAGTGGCTAGATAAACTTCCTGTAAATTCCAACAGCTAGTCAAGCATTAGTGCAGTGAGACAGGCAAGTAAACATTATCTCTGGAATTGTAACACATTCATGGAGATTTATCACTTTGGGAACACAATAGCAGACTAATATAATATTTAAAAAAACATTAATTTGCGTTTATTTGAAAAACTGTTTCAGGTCTTTTGTGTCACTTGTAGAATGTTGTTAAGAATTGCCAAGGAGTACAAGTCTATCAAATTTATTATTCAACAGCAGAAATAAAATATTCCTTTGCTTACATATAACTCAGCTCTATTCATTTGTCTTCTCTTACACACACTAGCAAATTGATTGCCCTGTGGTCATAAATGATATTTTGCTTGGGAGGCTAATTTAGGGGAAAATGCCACAATGTTTACTTACAGAATTCTGATAAAACATATTAGATTTTTTTTTATTTATCTCCCTCCATGGCGTCTAGTGATGTCTGAACCAATCATTTATTCCACAGCTGCATTTCTTGCATGTTTGTTTATTCATCTGAGGCTGTTTTTATACCACAGTTGTAGAAAGCTGTATGTTCCTACGAACCAGTGGTCAAGTGCTGATTAAATTTTGGCAGAGAAAATAAAGATTTAGTACAGTGACCACAAAGAATTCATTATACATTGAGAGGGTACTTTAATGTGGTTGTCTACGCTGTTCACAAGAAGCAAGTGATGGTCTTTTTTGTAGTCTAAACAAAATACTTGTTGCAAACCATTTTCAACAGGATGGCATGTATACAAATTCCAGTGGTCTGTCAGTTTAGGTGTAGAAATGGTTCAGAATAACTTAGCATTTTACAGCTCATTTTACAATAAAAGATCTTTATAAATTGTATGCTTTCCTGTACTGCTGTTCTCAACATGCTTAGTTGATTTTCATCATAAAGGAATGTAAAGACAGAAAGACAAGTGAAGAAAGCTGTCTGCGGAAAAAGGGCAGGACAGGACACTTGACTGTAATCTTGATTCAGCATTAGTTATCTCCACAAATCAGACAATCACTTCAACATATTTGGATTTAATAGGCTTAAATGATGCACTTGTCTGAAGTGCTAAATGAATTTCATTAATATGCTTTTGTTTAACATTGATACCATTAATATACAAACATGTTGAGACAAAGGCAGTTTTCTTATGTTGATACCACACGAATGGATGCTTGCTCTTCAAACATTTTTGTTACTGACTGCTAGTGTTGGGGGTTATTTGCAGCTTTTATAGATATGAGTAGGAAGCTGCATGGTGTACCAAGGATCAGACATCTTGAACTTTAATGAGGTTATATATTTAACTTATCTAGGAAAATATCTTCAGGCACTATTTCCTGATGCAGGTGCCTAGTCTGCATACATTGCATGTAGTGCAAAATGTGCTAGAATATATTTCAAGTGAGATACAAGTTTCACTGATTCATTTGTAATGCATCTGCCATAATCCGAAGCTGAATCCTTGGAAATAGCATGCTTATGGGAGACAGGCTGTAACAAAGAAGGTGTGTGTGTGCCAGTAAATCTGTGTACCTGACCGTATCAGCAGAGTCAGGGGCCATTTGATATTTGCACCTACTATAGGTATAAAAAGCACGCTACACTCACTACACTACATTTGAACAAGCTGGAGTAGAACCTTTTAGAGTGATATGTCCATTTAACAAATGGATGCAGCAGAACAGATAAATTAAAGACGTGTGTGCAGTGAATCTGTGCATAGAGATGTCACATTTTTCATGGTGTACTTTAGGTCATAACTTTTTCAAGTTTCATCAAACATTCTGTACTGTCTAAAAAAAAGTAGATATGACTCACTAACAGGAGGAAGCAAAGCAATTAAATTTTCTTTGGATTTATTTGCTTTCACATCTTTTTTAATACAAAATGAACACATGGCTAAGCAGATTGCCAGAGATGGTCAATAAAAAAGTAAACATGCAATATTATCAGAGATAAGGGGAGAAATGGTCACCTCATTTCCTATTTTAATGTATCAGAATTTGATTAGATTCACAGCAAACAGTAAAGTTCTGACAGGCAAAATGTATCAGCAAGACAATTTGCTGTAACCATTTATTATACAGACCTAGACTAAACTGCCACAAATAAACTCGGGGAAAAAAACACTGAATAAAGCACCAGAGCAGAGTACTGCAGTAATCACAAAATAAATCCAACCGGTTAAAAATCACGAACACTTTTAATCACGTTAGCAGTCAAGTTAAAGTGCTTTTCGTCTACTTAATCAGTAGACTTCCTCAGAACTTCACAAAATACTTCATTCAAACAGCTTAAGTAACCCAGTAGTGTATGTTAACAGCTGACAATAATCCAATGCAATCATTTCAATTTAACTTTTAAAGACATACTCACATAAACGTGAAAACAACACAATTGACTCTTAAAAATACACAAATGTGTTTAAAATGCTCTTTTGACCAAACTTTAGCTCTACAGACACAGGTAATTAAAAAGTAACTATGAAATTAAGAATCCGATACTACCTAACATAGTAACATTACCTTCTTATACTTTTCAACTTTTTAACCGGTTGGATTTATTTTGTGATTACTGCAGTACTCTGCTCTGGTGCTTTATTCAGTATTATACAGACCTAACAGTATTTAATACCATTTTCATGTAAGTGCATTTCAGCAAGTAAAAGTATAAAATGTGCAAGTTGTTTCAGCAGAAAGGAGGCAAGCATATTTAAAATAAATTAGAATAAATAAAAAAATCTTAAACATATATATTTATTATAAATAAACTTGTTTTCAGGCAGTAGATCATAAAAGGATTCATAACCCAGTGGATCCTCTACTCTTGCTTTATGTGAAATTGTTTCTAATTGTGGTCCAGCAATGATTCACTTGTTTTGGGAGATTTTTCTCTTCTTCAAGTTGTTGCGACTGTGGAGTTGTTATATATAAGTTTGGGGGGGGGGGCTTGCCCGCCTAAAAAATAAATAAATAAATAATAAACTTTTTTTTTTTTTTTGCCCTAACTGTACCTAAAATGAAAATGATTGACTTACTATATCCATTGCAATATTTTTGAAAGGGCACATTCAATGCAAGTAGTGTCTGACATAAACTATGTTATAACAAACAGAATGCAACCAAAGTTAGTCCTAGAAAATAGTTTTTTTTTTTCCAGACAAGCTTTATTCAAGGATGGATATACACAGTAGCCATGAAAATGGCTTTTTCTTATATGAGTACTATAGGCAAACAGCACGAGTTTTTGTAGCCACTAAAGCAGTATGTGGGTTCATTGAGCAAGCTTTTGGTAGGATGAAAGCTATGGCATGTAATTGGTGGAATAGTTTTACTCTATTTGAATTGGTCACTTATCTGTAGTATTCAGACAGGGTAAAATTAATCATTACTTTTTTTGTCAGGCTAACAGTTTGGCAATTATATAACTATTACACAATTACTTATCTACGCTAATCCAGCATAATTAGAGCTGGAACCCAAAGTGGGATAAACACCTTCTAGCTGACCATTAACATTAATGCTATAAACATGGCTCTGTTCATTTAGGCTTCCACATTCAGAAGAAATCCTTAAAACTATGTCATTTAAAAGCTGAATTAACAAACTTTTTTATACAGTAGAGTATTTGCATGCATAAAGATGAATGCAAACACTTTTTTTGTGTTAAAAGAAATGTTTGTTTCATGCCTTTAGATATGATCTTTAAAGTCCATAGCATGGATGTTTGTAGAGGCACTGGTTTTGCAAAGAAGCAGAGTTAAACAAGACTGAGTATTTCATGGCTCAAAAAGCAAAGTGCATGTCACCTTGGACAAATATGCAGGATACTGAGTATAATGAAAGTTGTGTTACTCTGTCAGGATAGTTGAAGGATTTTAGGCCCTTGATTTTCTTGGTATAGTATTGTTGGGGCCTTTTTGCTGAGCAATATACTTTGATTTCTACATACAAAAGGGGCATTGTGTTCAGTGATGGTGCTGATAATATAAAAGTATGCAGGATGATTTCTTTGAATCTTGAAAATATTCCTTTGGAAAATAATTGGGCCAAATGGAAGGATTTCTTGACTAAGGCAGAAACATAATAATAGATGTTTGATGATGTATTCCATGCACTGGTCTTATATGCAATATCATCCTTTTTAATGTTAAAAAATGACATCAGGATCCTGAAATTAGTTTAGAGAAAGAAAGCTGCATGGAATAAACCAAAGACTTGAAGAGCTGCAGCTTTTTTCAAATCAGGCCAGAAAAGAGAGAGAGAGAGCAAGAGAGGGAACAAAGTGCTGATGTAAAGTATCATGTCAGGGATATAATGGAGGAGTCATCCAACACAGGAAGGACAGAGGGGGATAGAGGGGCACATGCAACAGTTTGTAGAGATGAACCATTGTTGAATCTATGAACGTGTTTCTTCACAGACACAGCTGTAAACCCATGTACTGGAATCTTTGAATGGGTGGTAGGATAAGAATCCTCAAAGGAATTCAAGGGGACATACAATAAATGGAGAAAGTGAGTGTACGTAAGAGGAAATATAGAATATCAGGTATGCTAAAAGGATACATTAGACATGCCTATTGTCTCATTATATAGTTAAACTAATGCAATATAATTATTGTGCATTAGGAGTATCTGTAACATAAAGAGCAGGCTCAATAAAGAAAGAAAGTAGAAGGAGATGTTAAGGGTGTCCCAATGTGTGCATGATGGAGGAATGACTAGCCTAAAATCATTACCAAAAGCACACAGCATAGAAAAAGAGAGCTGAGAAGGAGAAGTAGACAAGACAGCAGGGTTAAAGTGAAGCAAAGTGGAGTTGTGGTTGTAGGATGAAGGGTGAAAGGGTACAGAGGGAAAGAGGAGAGAATGAAATTAGGTAATAAATGTAGGTCCAATTTAAAGTAGTTCCCAAGAAGAGATAAAATGTTTGTGCAAGAAAAATACAAGATGATTAGATGAAGAGGATACTTATAAATGGTACTCTTTAGATGTATACAAAACTAAAGAAAAGGAATAGATGGAGCAGATATTTATAGAAGTGAGAACATAAAAGGTAGGATAATAGAGGTTGGCAAGGGGAAAGAGAACCATGATATGCAGCTTTTAAGAAGAGATAGTGGTGTGATGTAGTTATGGTTGGGTACTGTTGCTCTTGTTGCTTGCATTAGGAAGACGTTGAGGCTTGGGTGTTCATTTAAGTAGTTTATTGCATACAAATGCATCAAGATGGATGGCAGGAACATTAAACTTAAAGTTAAACTTAACTAACTGACTGACTACATACTTGCATGCTCACACTCTGGCTGCTCACTCAAAATGGCACTCTTGCTTGCATTTGCTTGGTACTTATGTGCATGTGATGACTCACTGGAAAGCTGCTTAAAGGTATATCATACACACTGATCTACAGGTACCATAGAGGAAAATGAATGCAACTACAGTGAACGATACTGAGTGGTGCAGGTGTTAATTGGTCTGGCATGGGTAAAGTGGGTCTTGTAGTTATCAAAGAGGACTAAAACCCTGAGCTGTTAATGAGTTGCTTCCTGTGCTCAAGGTACAGGGTTAGATTCCTTCCATCTTACTTTGCCTACTTTGTGACCCTGAGCAAGCCACTTAACCAGATAGTGCTTCTGGGTTGCCATTGGAAAGGGACATTCTGTCAAGCAGGCTTACTCAGTTAGCAAATAGAAAAAAAGAATGTAATCAGGAAAGGAAAGGCAGGAGGCTGGTAAAGGAAACACTGTGAGGAACAGGGAAAATTTAGTGTTATAAAACTGAGTTAAGGTAAGAGAGGGGGAGTCAGAAAAGATGTGTAGTTAAATGGGTTACACATTGGCAGAAGTAGAAGTGGAAGGTATACTTCTTTATTGCAGATGGTATTCGTCATGTCAAAGAGAGATTTAGCATTTCCAACTGTAAGATTATGAAAAGCCACATGGAGAGCACAAATGCTACACAGCATTGCAGAGAATATGTCTCAGAGGGGATGTGGCACTTAGTAAGAGAGTTTACAGACAAGCCACCAGAATGCTTGCAAACTTTGAGGGATTCATCTCTGAATTTTGCTATGAAAACTAGATAAAAGAGTATATAAGAAGACAGAATATCACAGATATTCTGATTTATAAACACCATGTTGAGATAAGCAAAGTGACTTAGTCATTCTTGAGGAGATGGTCACATCTTCATATGGGAATAAGCCCTGTCCGTAGACTACAGGATAGATAAATGAGGAGTATAAATCACTGGAATAACTACACCAACCTCAGTTATGAGCATAACATACTAACATGTAACTGATTTTCATGGTTTAGTGAAAATGTTCCAGAAGTTTTAATATGACAAATTCAGAAAGCCAGGAATGGTTAAGTATGATATTTATCTAAGGGTAGTGCAATCCTAAGGAGAACTGGACTGTAAACAGAAGATTTAGAGCAGACAACTCATTCATTTAACAATGCAGCATGTATACAATCCTTTAACTATGTGGCATGTATACATACATAGTCCAGTGTTTTGTATTATCCTTTTTTGGGATCCTGCTCTACCAAACAGAGGACTACTGCCTTTATTTTTATTTAATTCAGTTTCAGAGTTTGTACTCCACCTTTAGAAAATAAATTTCAAGACTCATTGGAAATTACATAAATGTATATTTACAAATGTACATCAAAGATTAAAAAGAACTTCTACAGGTAAATTTACAATATTTCTAGTGCAGACTTGGTTGAACAGTACATGTATGTAATTAAATGAATATATGTATGTGTGTGTGTGTGTGTGTGTGTGTGTGTGTGTGTGTGTGTGTGTGTGTGTGTGTGTGTGTGGACAAAGAAAGTAACGAGAGGAAGCAGTGGAAATTTATTGTTTTTTATGTTGTATGTAATCTTCCAGCGGGAATGCAGTCTGGTGAAGAACAAACGCAGGATTTATTTTAGCATGATATAATTTTTTCTCTTTTCCTGACAATCTTCTCTTTTATGTTTTAATTGTAACAGCAGCATATCCATGCTACACATCTCAGCATCCATCTGACACCAGTGGAGCCAAGGACAACTGAGTCTTGGAAATTGCTTTATGGCATGTAGCCAGTAACAACAGCAAAATTGATGGAGATACTTACAGTTACTGTATCCTTCCAAACTGTATCAAAACACCATAAGGTTATTATGAAGGAAGAAATGTCAGCCTGATTATGTCACAGTATTGCAGTGTCTGTTTTCTTCTTGTGCAACCTTCCAAAATATGCCCTTCTCTGCACATTAAAATTCACAAAGTACCTAGCATTTGAAAAACACTGCACTTTGTTGACTGTCATCCTGTTTGGGTCAAAGCGAAGTCTGAACTAGCCGGTCATCATTTTAAAATAAATATTATGCAGCAGTGAGCTTGTTCATTCTGCGGTCTGTGAGTTAAGGGTTTCATGTAATATTTTAAAGATCTGACTGCCATTAGTTCCAATATTTTTTACTCCTGCTTAAGTAACGTGGTAGTCATGTACATGGGAGACTTAAAATGGGTCCCTTCATAACATCAACTTACCATTTAATTGATGCTCAAAACAGTGAGACAAAAACATCGGATGTCTGCAATCACAAACTCCCGGAACTTCGTATTTCCTCTCTGGGAAAGCAACAACTTGGCCACCACTGTGAACTTTGCCCTATTGTCTCTGTAGTGCAGTCTGGGAGTTGGTATATTTAAGTAGGGGGTGTAATTTACTTCTGTTTGTAATGTTATCATTGGTGGCCAAGTGGTTACTTTCCTGGGGAGGAAATATGATGTTCCTGGAGTTTGTCATTGTAAACTTCTAACATTTTCATCTTGCTGTTTTGAAATTTGATAAAATAGTAAGTCAGCGTTTTAAAGTATAACCCATAAAACATACAAGTTGATAGTCACTGAAATGGGAGTCAGCTTTTACTGGCACAACTGTAAACAGTTTTCTAAGATGAAAGTCTGGTGCCAGATTTTCCTGACCTCTTACCCATGAAAATTGCTCCTGACCACAAATAACAAGCAGAATAAGGTTCTCCCTACTGTAATAGATGGGTTATAAACTGCAGACCACATGCTAGCTAATACAAACTGATCATCCCTCATGACAACTGTTGAAAAATAGTTAGATTTAATTAAATCGACAGCAAACATTTTAGAATGATTTTCCTGTCTTAGCTACATTAGAAATAACAGAGACAGTCTCTTTATAGCATGCATGCAGTTGAGTCTGTTCTAACATGTGAGATTCAGTGGCTAGATTTCCAGGCTTCATAATAAGTAATATGAATGAACTATGTCATATCTAAGTTGATCTGGCAACTAAAAGTTCCAGTTTAGTGCAGAGCAAAAAAAAAAGCAACATGAAGACTATGGGTTACACGCAGGCTTTTTTCATTACCTTAAGTCTTAAAGCTTACCTAAGGTGCAGTTCTGGACTGTGCAAGAATAGGTGAAAACATTTACTGTGTTATTAAATCATTATTTCATGAAAATGCCACATTTTTGGTATACCTAATATGTCTTCATACTTTTGACTCATTTTATTTTAAACAGTTTAAAAGCACAGAAAAAAATGTTCTGTTTGGGAAGTCTACTATTTATTTATTTATTTATTTATTTAACACAGATAAATGGCCAGTTAGCCGGAAAAAGTATTTACAAATGCTTTGATGGATGGTGGCAGATTGCAGAATATGGAGTTTCCATTTAAATCTAAAACATTCTGTATATATATATATATATATATATATATATATATATACTGCGCAGTGTGATGTAACATCTCCAAATTTGTAGTTTTTGGTGCCGACATGCCAAGGTAAAGACTGCCTGAGGTAAAAGATATTAAATATCATATAAATAGTTATATTCATAGTTTGATCAGCATTACATGTAACATATGGTATTGCTTCACATATACAGTGAAATAAGTGAGATAAAGGACAATCCTATTGCTAGCTAAAAACATGGACAATGCTTATTCAGACTGAAGTTACTTTACATTCATCTTTTTATTTTAGTTATGTATTTGTTAACCAGATAAAGTAGTGTCAGACCATATCCAGCCAGGACCCATGCCATTGATACAATGGAATACACATCTAAGTCAGGCCACATGTAACTCCAAGGATATATGTATAATATGTAAAAACAGCACACATGCAAATGCACAGAAAAGGGTCAGTGGTTTCCTTTCTTGTTCAGTTGTAAAAATAATACCAAATCAATGGCTCATACTGAATTTGAAAAGTTTTGTATAAACAAGAACAATATTACCATATCGGTGGTTCCTACATAAAAGGAGAAATAACTGTTCTTAGGGGAACCAGGCATCTAACTATCAAGGGAATTCGTGTTGGTCCATTGGCAGTAAGAACCACACAGAATATGGAGGATGGCATTGCTCTTCACATGTCAATACATGCAAATGCTACCATATATACAACTGTACTACAAGAAATTGTTAGATATCCTTCTGCTGTAAAATATACATGGTTCTGGGAAGTCTGTAATGCTGCTGTGTAGAGCAAATAACTTGGGGATTATCTAAATTATATGTCTGAGTGGTATATTATTAATCTGCCTAGCCCATGCTCCTAAAACATTTATAATGGCAGCTATCCATAAGGGATGACGTAAGGTTGTTAGGTAAGTTAATGTACTTGAAAATCACTTTATGTTTGCTTAGGAAGTGCATTCCTAGTAAGTAGTGTAATTTTTCACAAGGCCATTCCTGAGTTTGCTAGACCAGAAAAGGGACTAGCAACCGAAAGAAAAGTGCTGTATGTATGTTGATAAAGAGTAGTTTAAATTTCAACTAAACCTATTGAGTGGTGGACAGTAGTACATGTTCATAAATTTGAAAACTAGTGAACTAAGAAGTAACAATGTATATGCAGTAACTGATGACCAATCACATTTTTATACTGATAGACAGAGGTCTATGGGGGTCTTTTTTAAGGGGATTAAGTAGGTAGAACAGCAGATTTTAAGGACAGTGTTTTGAACAAATTAAGTTTTATATCCTAGATTTAGAGATAAGAGGAAAAACATATTCAAAGTTTTGAATTGATTGATTCAATTCAATGGTGCTGCTAGCTCCAGAGATGAGAACATTTGTAAGCTGTAAGAGAATTTGACTTACTTGAGCTTTGTATCAGTACCTAAAGGTCCTAAGAGTGAAAGAAGAGCCAAAGCAGGGACCTTAGAAGATAATGTTGATCTGCTAAGATGTTTAAAGGGTTTTGATTGTTATCTTGGTATTATCTGATAATCTCTAAATTCTATCAAATAGCATAGCTCCTGTATTCCATTTGATGACTATAAGCATATCAGCTTCCAGACAATTGCAGAGTTGTGTTAAATTCTATTTTATTGCTTTTTGAAATGTATGATTGGTTCCATCTGCTTTACAGTGTAGCATGTGGGTTGAGTGTTTTGGAGTCTTTGTGTCAGATCCTTAAAATAATGGGTCCTAGTACACAAAATGGGTCTAATTACAATCCTCATGGTCTATGGTAGTAAGTATAGAGTTTGTTACCATGAGGCTAACAGCAATTTGCCACCCTGCATGCATGAATGTAAGTTGCACTTACTAATGTGCCCAAACACTTGATTCTAATTCCTTAAAGTTACTTGGCAGATGGAAAATATTGGCTATTAACTTGAAATCTCAAGGTGATTTGATGATAAGGTTGTAGTTTACTAGTGTCACTCCTACCTAGGTCCAAAATGGATATCAGTGAATTGAACATAGTTATCTTGAATGAATACAGATATGAAGGAATCATCCTTTAACCATGATTCAGTAATTATAATGAAATTATGTCTTCTTGGAACAACCATGAATACAACATGGTCTAGTTCTGCTTCATACTACAAATATTGATCATTGCTTTTCTAATTCGTTTTACTTTTCTGGAACTAGAAGAGAGACTGATAGTAACTGGATTTAATAGCAGGCTGAATGTCACTAACCTTAAGTAGTTTGATGATGTGGAGATTTGTTGTGCCTTTGAGGTGGCATATGAATATTCATCAGACTATGAGAGGATCACATCTTCAGGTATCAAGCAGTTTTCAGAAAGGTATCCATCACCAATTTGGGAAAATGTGATAGTTTACAGAACATGCATCTAGATTTCTGGATGCACATGTTAATAGAGGGTACTTACAAGAATTCTTTTTGTTCACTCCTAATGTTAGTAAATTTATAAAGAATGAGAGGGAACTGGATGAGATAGTTCATAGTATAGGCATTGTTAAGTATAAGCTGGAAAACAAGGATACGTGTGTTATAGTTTGAAATGAATTATATAAGCTTATGTTCATTATAGTTTGCAAGGAATAAACTACTATAAACTGCTGACCTGCTACATATGAGTTGTATTTTTCTCTTGCCTCTACCCCACCGAAAATCAAGTTCTGTTCTCCTAGCTTCCTTCTAGACTCCCTTATTCCATGGGTAAGAGTCAAGCTCACTGGGAGTGGAAGCAGTCATTTCTGCTCCAGGCACTTGGGAGCTGTATTTAAAACATGCCCTTCCTTCATACATGCTCAAAGAATCCAAGGAGCTGACATACAGTGGTCAGTGTGATATACATACATGCATCTGCATGTACATAACCAGTGGCTCTCATTCCCTTGTAGTCAACTTATGTATGATTTTTCATTCTCCATCATTGATTGCATCATGGAAAGTGTTCCTAGGCACATGACCATATCACCTGCCCCCCCCAAAAAAAAAAGCTGGCTTAACTACATTGTTTCTCTCCACCCATGTGCCAGCTCCACTAGGTGCTTCAGCTGCTAGCCGAACTTAGTTTTCCCACCTCATAATCAGCTTTTAGTCCTCTACAACAATTTAGCTAGTTACTGCATCTAAGTTATTAACTGTAAGCTAGCTTCAAATATAAGAAAAGACTGGCTTGTAAGGCATCACAGTCTAAATACATGTAACTTGTTTTATTAAAGGTGTTGACAGGAAAAGATTAACATTTATCATTCTGAAGGAGGATGAAGGAATGGTCACTAACTGAGATGCAAGGATATTTGAGGATTGGTGGATGAGTTGAATAGGGCCCACAGATGTGGTGCTGAGGTTGCTCTAAGTGCCTTGATACTTTCCCCCGGATTTAATAAACTCCATGTAGGAAAAATGTAATCCCTACACAAAGTGAATGGTGTCCATGTCTGCATGTCGCCCTCGGCAGTGCACCTTGCATATTAATGAAGGCACGCTACTGAGAGGGAGCTGTGTTCTGAATCAGTGCTGGGGGTGTGTTACATGCTTGGAGATGTGTAACACATCCCTTGCACTGTCAATGTGCTGTACAGCACTTAAAAGATTAAAGTAAAGTGTCCTTGGACACTTACTTACAATTATGTTTATGTACTTCACACAGGGGGTGCGTTACAGTGTCCATAACACATCCCCTGGACTGTCAAAGTGCCATTCAGCACTAAAATATTAAATTGTAATTGTGTCCTAGCCAGTATGTAAAATAAATATATAAGGGGCATGTTACAGTGTCTGTAACACACCCCCTGCAATATCCAAATGTCGTATGGCACTGCAACTAAATGTGGAAATGTCATTTTATCCCTGTGTATTTATTTTTATTAATTTTTTTTGTGTTTGTGCAATGCAGCACTGCACTTAGCAATAAGCATGTGCCAAACATCTAAAAATAGAAACCAGATGCTTTTAATTTTTGTCCAAAAGGTCAAGTTTAACCATAGCTGAGCTGGTTTGCGCACTGAGGTGCATTGTTCATCAATGCTTAAACGTAACAGAAAGCTATATAGAAATGTATAGCTGAAAACTTCATGTCCTCTTTAGCTGAGTGAGTCCCAGTTTTGTATGCAGTAGGTACATGGTTCGAATACAGGGACAGGCTATTTAGCTTTTATATGCAATAGCAATATTTTATACATTATTATCTTCTTTTATTGATGTATTTAATGACATTTATTTACTGGGTTAGTCCAGCTGATCCACAAGCTCATTTTCAGTGGAGTCCAGTGGAGCAAAGCTCGAATTATACTCGTGTCCAATACGTGACAGACACACTTCAAGATAATGTAATTAAAATACATTAGGTTAGGGGATATAAAGTAAAAGGCATACATAATAATAAAAGCAGCCCTTATGAAGAATGACTTTCAATAATTTTTCTTCGTTTGTAAAATATGTAGTTTGCCTGTAGCTAAGCTCTGCTAAGCACTGCTAAGCCAAGCCAAGCAATGGTTAAGCAGTCTAGGTCTAAGCAGTCATCAGCTCAGCTAAGCGGGTTTGTGCACTACTAAGCAGTGCTAAGCATTTGCCACATTAAGCACTACTCAACTAAGCTTAGCAGGTTTGCACACTGCTAAGCTTTGCTTAGCTTTTTTAAGAATGGTCCAATCATGGCAAAAGGTGGGAACGTAGCCTTATTTAAGCTGCACAGGTGGGAATACAGCCAGAATCTGTTGGGGTTTTATCACTGCAGGATCTATGGCTGGAGTCAGAGATGGTGGGTGCTTTCAGGTGCAGAGCTGGGGCATGTTGGAGTCCAGGGTCATGGTTGGACTCCTAGTGAAAGACCATAATGCCAGATTGCTGCAGGGCCAGTACCAGGGCTCAGAACACAAGTTTGAAGCCTGGGACAGTCTGGCACATGACCTCACCAATGCCACTAGAATCCCCTGCACTGGTGAGAAGGTGCACCATTATTATGATGACCTGAATTGAAGGGAGGGGGCTCTTGGCTCAATGGATCCAAGATGCTTGGGACTGGAATGCCCCAGAAGTTTGTAAGTATAGCAACCGGTGATTTATCAAATTGTAGTATGAATATCTAATAGACAGGTATGCATAATAGTGTGTTTCCGCCCACAGATGCAGAGGAGAGGGCTCACAATTTAGAGGCCCACACAGAGTACCTAGCAAGGATGCACCAGCAGTGTGGTGAGTACAGATATATCTTGCAATATATAGTACAATAAATAAGATAGAGTACATTGTTTATTGCCACTAGGTATAGCGTGTTCTGAGTGTACTGCAATAAATGTGTTCTTAGAACCACATTAATATAAGTGAGTAATGTCAGGTACTGTGCAATGCATGAAGGCATCAAACATGCTACTATTGATGTAAAAAGGTAATACTATAGTAACAGTGTGTAGGAATGACATCAGTATATACTGTATTAATGTTAAGGATCTTGTAATAAAGTACATGTTTGAAACTATGAAGGTAATAAATGACATTCATTCACCATCTACAGGATATACAGTACAACTGCAGTCAGAATTTTGAATGTAATAAACCACTGTGTCATGTCACCCTCAATAAAGTTCTTTCCCCCGAGTGTTGTGTTTATTCTGGTCTGTTGTTGAAGAAACCAAATTGTACAGGTGTTCCACAGCAAATATGACTATGACACCATGAAGTGACTGGAGTCTGGCTGATAAAGAACTGTTATGCTAAAGTATAGATGTAGAGCTGTACAACAAGATAGAATGCAATTCGATATATGTTCTGCACTAAGTTCTGAACCATAATAGTAATGTGTAATGTATTATAGTGTGTTTTCCTGTGGATTGTCTTGTGTTAAACTTTGCATTTCAGCTATATGTATTCCTGAATGTAGGTACGCTGATGCAGGCAAGCATGAGACTGTAATAGCTGTACACTGCAAATATACCATACATATTTTCATCCACTAGGGGTTAAATGTGTACACCTGCATTCCAACTATTAACACACACGTCCCCTACTATCTCTGTCATGCATCAATCTCTTGCATGTATGTTCAACTGTCACTGTAGTCTGACACTCTACCTATATTACCAGGTCAGACTTTGTAACCAAGTGAGCTTTAGGCACAAATCAGTCAAACAGCACACAACAGTAGCCCAGTAGCTCTGTGTGATAACAAATAGTTATGTTGCTCATTTTTGCGCACACACACACACACACACACACACACACACACACACACACACACAGACCAGGGTTTGAATCCAGGGACCGGTACTAAGATGTATTTACAGTAACAGACAAGTAGTCTTGACTATTTGTAAAAACTGTCGTGTAGTGTTAACAGATATTTTCTCCACAGGTCATACAGGTAAAAAAATATTTGTAGTAGCTGTATGAAGGGTATACTAATAAACTTTGTCCAGATGTACTAGTGTGGAAACAGTACTGTTCAGCAAGTTGATAACACTCCATTAAATAAAACATCAGGGAGCACAGTAGTATTTCAACTGAATTAGACAAATTAAATGTACCGCTGTTGGTACAGCTGTATGCCTGGTGCATCTGTGAATGTGTGCCAATAGTCCAGCCCTATGCCTACAAATGACAGCAGGATAGGTATATACACCATGCACTGTGCCCAATGCATGTCTCTCAAGTGTCATGCTGTCATGGCTAGTGATCACTGCTGCCATTAACCTTGGACACAGATATAACTCCATTTGAAGTATGCCAGTACCACACTCACACATCAGTGCAGGGTACACTTTGTTAGTAATATATGTTACCCTGACATATACAAGTCCCTTGTAATTATGTACCTATAGTTCTTACAGCTTGGCCCATACCATTCCATGCCGACAGCTTTAGGGCACATGTAGATGTAAAGTAAGGGCGGACCTGTAGGCTATTGAGCAGTACTGTTGTGAAAAATATAGCCTATACAGTTGTTAATGGAATGTTTTTCTCTCCCTCCACCCCTTATCTGCATCACAATTATTATTGTTATACTACAGGCATGTTTTCATTTACACATATATTGTTCTCAAAACCTAATGTTGGGCATTGTATTGCATTATTGGTTATATATTTCAGTGGTTGCATACTAACATACCTTGTTGAAATTCACCATTGTTGGCCATTTGCCATAACTGTTACTGGCATGCTGTTAAAATAATGACTGTTATCCCATTTATGCCTGTGTTCCATATGCTATACAATTCTATTATTCTGGGTTAATTGGAACACCCATGCATGCTGTTATAACTAACATTGAAATGTTTTGCTCATGACTAACCAATACACTTTGACAAACCTCAAAGCCATAGCAAGTTTGGGTAGGCCGATCCCAGCAGATACACCTGTCCCACCTCATCTGGCCACTGCACTGGGTCCCAATACTTCTGGGACCCAACCTGGAACTGCCTCCCTTTCTGGGCCTGCACCACCCTCGAATGGAACCACCTCAGGGGACTGGGCCCGTCTTCCCTTAGGCTTGGCTGCTGCGAGGACCCTGTCACTCAACACCAGTTTCCAGGGATGGTGTACAGGGTCATCCAGTGATCCAGTGGGATTTGGATGGCTGCCTGTGCCAGATCGAGGGCAGACTGGTGCACCTCAAGGTGGAGGCTGGCCCCGATGCCCAGTCCCCAGCACAGCCACCTTCAGGGCCATGAAGAGGCAGTGGTGATTGCCCATGGGTGGGGACCTCAGTCCCACTGTTTCCATATGGGGGCACTTGGTACTCTGATTCCCAACCACCCTCCCTGTCCAAGGTGTTTACCCTCCTCATGTGTCATACACCTCCCCTATCTTCTGTCTTGTATGTCTTGTCTGTCTGCAAATGCAACCTCTCCTACCCAACCTACCTCCCCAAATGTACCTACAACCCTTCCCCAACATTCCACTCTCTCCTTAAAAGAAAAAAAAAGTCACGCACCTGTCCCACAAAAAATGCTATCCCATACATAGCTCTCCATTTTCCCCTATGTACACTGGCATCAATCAATCATCACAGCAATTAATCAACCAAGTTATGTCACCCACACCCCTCCCTGAGGGATGGGAGGCTCCAAATTCCAAATTGTCCAAACATGCACAGCTGTTGCTGTAGAAGAAATTGATAGATATAGTCCTTTCCTACACTGATCCTGCACACCCCTACCTGCCTTTCATATTGTTTTCCCCCTGCTTACCCCCATTTTACCACTTTCCTATCTCCCCTCTTTTCTTTTCTTTTTTTGGAAATAGCGCCAGTTTAAGCAGGGATAAGCAATGTTAAGTGAAGCTAAGCAGAGGTAAACTCTGCTTGGTATTGCAGTGCATTGTGCAAACCCATGCAAACCCACTTAAAACTGCTTTAATCACCCTATCAGGCACTGTTCTGCCCAAAATAACCAGCCCTGGCAAGTCTTGAACCCCTGACCCTCTGCACTACAGTCAGACCATCTCACCACTAGGCCAACTCATCTCTGGGCAATTACTGTTTGTTTCTAAATATATCATGCAGTACAGTTATGTAACATTAGGGAATAAAGACATCCCTGAAAGTACTGGCCCCAGGACCATCTAAACTACATTTCACTGCAATACACCTGTAGGTCAACTCAACTCTGAGGAATTACTGGTGTTGTTACAAAGATATCCTGAGTACCAGTGACACTACTTCTACACACAATGTAATAAATGACAGCGTACTTGGGCCTGTGATGCGGATACAAAACCAGTACACAGCCAAATCATGTTGATGACTTGACACCATATCAGGTACAGCTGACAACTGCACAGACTACTGCAGAATGTCCACAGTCATGTCACCTATTTATGGCATGGTTGTCATCAAAGCTATTCTCTGTGGTGACATAATGGCAAGGCAGTGCAGATTGATTTCACAAAAGCATGACAGGTCAGTGTCACACATCATAGCCATCCAAACACACATGTTCATGCCAGTCCTGTGTAACACACTGTATGCATGTACATATGTCTTGCAACTACACCGCCCATAATTACTCTGTAGCTCTATCTGTAACATTCCCAGCATATGTGACATCTGGACACCCACAGTTCAGGCCCACAGTCCAGTCTGTTGCATGACAACTACATGCTTGGCAATACAACCTAGAAATAACTGAGCTCTGCAATGGCCAGCAGACCTGCTTGCTGCTAACACAGTCACTGTTACCCACAGTAGCATGTCAAATGTCTGGAAGGTGGGACACATGTCACAAATATCAATATGTGTCCTAAGCCTCCCCTATCACTGTCTGGATGTTACCACTACTTAACATATGTACCAGAGGCACATGGGTCACCTGGACTGTAATGAGTACCCTCACCCTGGCCATGCTGTGACACAAAAGCTGACACTGCTCCCTCACTGACATATACAGCTTGCTGTCCGCCAAAGTCTTCACAATCCCCAATATGACTCCTGCCCAGAATGCAGCAGCTGTGGCCTGCCACACATACAGCTGTATGGTCAGCTACCTGCTACAGACCTAACATACCTCCCAAACACCTTGAACAGGACATCCACACAATACTCATACATAAAGGGTTGAGGGATGTTCAGCTGACAGGGACATGTATCACAGTCTCCCCTACAAACATACACAGCTGATACACAAATATCAACTGCAGCAGCATGCATAGTCAGATAAAAAGTATGTATGACACTCACATCTGCCTGTCTCCTAAGTGAGCCCAACACATATTGTTAAACAGTAACCTGCCACAGAATCACAAATTCTCTTAACAATGGCCAAACATAGCATGCAAAACTGTGGACATAACATGTCAATCCAAACAGTGAACAGTATTTCAACATACCCTCTGTGATGCTGTAGCCCTCACACCTCGATAATGTCCTCCTCACAGGCCAGGAAAAGGGCCAAGGCCTACATGAAAGCCTTAATTATAGGACTGTGTCCCCATGCCATTGGCTAATGGCAGTGCAACCCAGCTGTTCTAAATGCAATTAACTTGTGGGAGTCACAGATTGGTGCACAGACAATCGCTTGTTCATGAACACCTACAAAAGGCAAGCATCTATAATGGCAAACAGGTCTGATACTTTCTTCATGATGACAGACTGCGATTCTCTAGGAGACTACAACTGGATTTCCTCTCACAAAGGAGTACAACAATATACCAGGAATGTCATACAATTAAGCATATAATGGAATGCAGATGGGGGATGCAGTCATGGGAAATAGGGATTTACACAGTAGGTCTTAACCACATTTCTTGGACTGACATGTTGCTGTTAGTCTGATGTTCAGCAGCTATGGCCATTCCTTATGGCTCTATCTGCAGTGACATAGATCACAGCTCTGGCCCCAACTCACCCCAGCAATGGTCAGCTCACATATGACTGCAACTGGATTGTCTGTTGTACAATACTGACAGTAAGTACTGGTGGATACAGCTAACATATCACATCAGGTAGTTTCAGTGAGCCCCTCTCAGTCTGGGAATGTCATACAGGCTTAATTCAAAGATTGTCCAGGTGCCCCTGACAGTTCCTGATGTACTCTGAATAGGTCACTGTGTACTGCACACCTGTGCCTCATTGCCTGACACCTATGGCTAGAATACCTGGTGACACCCTGCAGCACAACAACAGGTTATAGACACTAACAGTGGGGAGGCACTGGCTCTGCCTCAGCAGCAGTGCATACATATTGAGCATACAGTGTAAGGGAATGAATAAAGTACCAGATATTAATGTACCATACTGTGATCCTAGGGGTCTGGCATGTCACAGACACATTCCCCAAACTCTGGGGACAACCATCATGTACTGTCCAACCTGTGTCTGGAAATCCACATTTGTCTGGCAGGGGGTCTACATCTATCAGGCACGTGTACACGAGTAGGACACCCTATACCACATATGCACTGCTCTCAGTTATTTTGTAGCACAACTGTCGCTGGAATGCCCACATGCACTTATACTACCACTCACCTGTTTGTCAGATGTAGGCTGGATGAAATGGTACTGTAATACTGCCCATAGGGGACACCCAACAGTCGATGGCAGTGATGGGTGTGGACATATAACACAGTCTGTCACAGCACTCAGTCCATATCTGGTATTCCTGGAACCATATGAGGTTACTAGGCAATGGGCCCTGAGCAGCCATATGCCTAGGCCAGATGTTAGCCCATATGTATGCGAGGCAGCACCTGATACCCCAGTCCAACAGGGCCACAGGTGGTGTCCTAAAGGTGTATGTTCAGTTAAACATCCATTTATCCAGGTTATGCCTGCAAAGGTGTAAATAGAAACACAGGTCTGTGTTTGTTGTGCTAGTTTGCAGGACTGAGCCCATTCTCATGTACAAGCCAAGGAGACATTGTTCCAAATTGGGCACCTGCCCCTACTGTGTCTCAGACAGCAGTATGTCATCCCTATTATGGACAGTATATATTGCAGATGTCCACCAGACAGATGTACATATCACCAGAGGATGATGTAGGCCTGTTGGATATACCTGACTACATGCATCTATACAAGTGCACATATAGCACTTGTATGTAGGTGTGTATATTGGTGCCAGTCCTTAATGAGAGATTGGGGGCTGTGAGGCTGTGTATACCTCCCAGAAGGACATATTCCATGTTGGAGGTGTATGTACAGTATGGCTGACCCTAGCTAGATGGGTATTGTGGGAGATGGTGACTGCAAACGTGACCGTATGATGGTTGCTTTGCCATGGAGGATGACACTGTAGGGATGCTGCAGTCCAACCCGTGGTGTGCAATGTCAACTGCAATACACCTTCACCTCATGTTTGAGTAACCCCTCGCTGCACCAAGGCATTTGTACATCCACTGTTGATGGCTGTTTGGCCATTTGTGTGCTGGCATGGGTACATAGGTTCATAGGTTCATAGGTGTGTACTAGGTTAATGATGCTGGAAACTTTACAAGCCTAGCCCAAAAAAATTGCCCAGGCATCGTGTCACCCGATGTTAGTTCACAGTGGCCCTGTCCAGTAGGGCAACTGGAGTGATCCCTGGGGTGAACTTTCTGTTACCCAGCCACTCATCAAGATTTCTCTTGAAGAAGCCCAGTGAGGTGCTCTGCTTGACATGAATGCAAAGCTTATTCGAGAGTATGGGCAGTCTTTAGGGAGACGAACCTGTCCCTCCAGCATGTTCTGTTAATTGTGGTAATGAAGTTGTGATATCTGGAGCATGTGGCATGGGGGGGGGGGGGAATTGGTATTTCTTTAGATGTAGCATTTCAAGTAGGGCTGGGTTGGACATGGCTTTGTACGTCAAGCAGAGATCACCTCTAAGTAGACGATAAGAGACTGAGAACAGCTGAAGTTTCTTTGAGTCTGTCCATGTAGGACATGTGTTTAAGACCTAGGATCCTTTTTGTGAGGTACTTTTGTGGCCTCTTCAGCTGTTGTAGGTGTCTGGTCATGTATATGCCAAGCAGGGTGTAATATTCAATGATTGGTCTAATGAGGGATGATAGAGAGGGATGATGATCTCTTTCTTCCTGGATGCGAAACGTTTGGTTATGAGATGTGCCATGTAGAAGGACTTTCTGACCACAGTGGCAATGTGCTGGTCAAAGGTGAGGTGGCTGTCAACCTGGGTGTCCAGATTTCTTATGGCCCCTTCAGTGTTCAGTGGGCTCCCATCAGCGTGGTAATTCATGGGAACTGAGTTTTTACAAAGGGGATGACACTGCATTTTTTGGCGATAAGCTTCAGGACATTGTTCCGACAGCAGTCATTGGTCTCAGATAGGTCCTTTTGTAGGATGTCTGCATCACTTCGGGAGCTGATAATGACTACTAGCTTGCAGTCATCAGCGAACTTAGTGAGCAAGAGTCCTTCTGTGTTGGCCTGGACTTCTGAGAAGTAGATGCCAAACAGGAGAGGGCCCAGGACCGAGCCCTGTGCGACTCCACTTGTGACTGGTCGACAGTCTGACTTGGAATCTGCAACTTTCACTCTGTGGGTCCTGTCTTGTGACCCAATTTGCAACCCACCTAGTGATGTATTGATGCCTAGTTTGGTGAGTTTATCAGTGATACCTGAGTGGGGAATAGTATCAAAGGCCTTAGCAAGGTCGAGGAAGGCTGTATGCACTGCTTTACCCTCATTCACAGCCTTGGTGACTACCTCGAAGAAGTCAACCAGTTTCAGCAGGCAGGATCTCCCCTTGACAAAGCCAAACTGTGTGGAGTCAAGAGTTTGGAGATTGCCTATATCTTTGTTAAGCAGGTCCATGATGATGCGCTCCATAGCTTTGCATACCAGACTCGTCAGGCTAATGGAGCAATAGTTCCCAGGGTGTGTAGTTGCCCCCCCCCCTTTATGAAGTGGGATGACTGTAGCAGTGCGCCATTCATTAGGGACATAATCTGAAGTAAGGCTGTGATTGAACAGGGCACACAAATGTGGTGCCAGTTTGTTTTGTAGCTCCTGTAGGATGCAGATAGGGATATTATCAGGTCCCATGGATGCTGTATTCTTGACTTTGGACAATGCAGCTTTTACCTGTGCCGCAGAAATGGGGGGAAACCAGGCTTCCTTCTGGTATTGCGATTAGCCCTTAGGGGGCAAAGAGGGGTAATGTTTGTACTTTCACAATGCAGCTTTTACCTGTGACACGGAAATGGGGGTACCAGGCTTTCTTCTGGTATAGTGACTGGGCCCTTGGAGGGCAGAGAGGGGTAAAGTTCCACTGAATCTGTCGGCCAGTATGTTGGCTATATCTGTTGGCTCAGTATAGAAGGTCCATTTTGCAATAACTCAGAGCAAATCTTGGTATTGTCTTGGAGGTTTGTGATATAGCTATAGAATGCTTTGTGGTTGTTTTTGGTGTCAGCCGCAATTCTGCCTTCATAGCTGACATTAGAAGATTTGATAAGGGATCTCAGCTTTTTGTTGAGACTGATAAGGGAGGTTTTCCAGTCTTGTGACTTCATTTTTTCTGAAACAGTTTCTTCCTTCTGTTATAGAGTTTATTAATGGCTGGGGACCACCAGATTCACTTCCTTTTTTGGAGGGAGAGCTTCTTTGTTCTATTTGGTATGGCAAGGTCCCTGCATTTGTGTACATGCTCATACAGTGCATTGGTATATGATTTGACAGTCATACAGCTATTTTCCATTGGCATGGCTGCTGAGAAGTTAGCCACCTCTGTGTTTAGCAGCCCAAAGTTAGCTTTAGAGATTTTTTCAGGGTGGTCACCTTAGTGGGGGTTGTAGGTGAGATGGAGATTTCCATGGTGATCAGTTTGTAGTCGGATTTAACCAGGGAGGAATTGACTTTAGGTGTGGAGCAATGGTCTCCTATGTTGGTGATAACCAGGTCGAGGATGTTGCTTCCTCTAGTAGGGGTCAGAATGAGCTGGTCCAGGGAATTAGAACTGACAAATTCCAGAAAGTGTTGGGCCTGTACATTGGTACTTGAATAGTTTTCCCAGTTGATGGAAGGGTAGTTGAAGTCACCCAGTATGAGAGTATAGGGTTGGACCTTAATAGATTCCTGGGTGCTTAGGAACTTGGAGTGAGAGTCTAGGGACATATTTGGGGTTCTGTACCAGGCTATAACTTGTATCACTATCTTACCCAGTTTTAGTTGTACCTGAAGTATCTCAGATGCATTATGCAGGGCTACCAGTCTAGAGTTGTCCGTATCCTTTAAGAATATGGAGACACCACCACCTTTGGAGCTTCTGGCCATATTCTGGGGTTGAAAGGAATGGAATGAGTTGTAGCCTGGGAGCACAGGGGTGCTTTCTGTCTTTTTAAACCAGGTCTCTGTTACAGCACAGATGTGAGCATTCTCCATTTTGAGGAGAGCTTTGACTGTCTCAGAATGCCCAAGTGCACCAGGTTAGCAGGAAAAAGCACAGGAAATTGCCCTACAATCATACCAGGAGGGTGGTCGTAACTAATAAGTACTGGTGCTGTTACTGCGTAGGAACAGCTAGTGCTGATAGCACCTAAGTGTGCTACAATAAATCCCATAAAAGCTTGTTGAAATGGAGCTTAAGCAAGTGCAAACCCATGCAAACATGGGCTTTTAAACCAGAAAGTTAAAAGAGATGAGAAAACTGCCCAAATGGCCAATATACTACAACTTCTGGGCCAGAAATCACTCCTCTTGTGGTAGATAGGCTACCAAGTGCTTACCACGCCCACTGATACGCTAGAAGGCTTCCCTCCAACACAGAAAGGTCTGGGGGACTCAGAAACTTACAAAACAGTTGGATACAGAAAATCTGTATCTGGACTAGACTAGTTACAGGAAAGGTGGGAAACAAGCTTAGAACTTTTTTTTTCCAGAAAAGCAGTTAAAACAGTAGCAAAAACACTTTAAATGCAGTACAAGCTAGCACACTTGAGTCTGTAGCAATATTAAGGCAAATGCAGTGTAAATAAATGCAGATAAATTAAAAATGACAAAAAACAAGTGCAGAGAGCAGTAAATTATGAACAAATTAAAATGGAGGCAATTAGAGTATCTCTTTCTCCTTCCTGTTGTTCTTGTAGTCTGCAAGATGCCAACTGGATCTGTGGAGCTTAAACAATCTCTTTTTTACAATGTATTTTAGGGTCATTTGACTGACCCAGGATCAGGGTACATACCCGACCACTAATACAGGTGAGGAGGTCCATATGGGCCAAATGGGCTTCCTGGTCACATGCGTTGACTGGTAGCTAGCTGTGATTTGAATAGTTGTGTGCTGGCAATGGTGAACTGCCCCTGCAGAGTCCCCTGTGCATCTTACTGCCTGCACAGTGTGGAGGTGTGTATGAGTCTCATGTACAGAAACTTCATGTCCCATGGCCTTAAGGGCTAAACTTTGGCATTTAAATGTATGAAAGGATGGTTGGCCAGTTAGGCTGGGCTGCTGTCTCCAGCTTTGAATCATGGTCTTTGTGACTGCACAAATGTATGCAGTTCTCAGGGTCATGACTGCTTGCAGTGAGGGCAAAGTCATGTGTATACCTCTAGCATTTAGCAGCATGGCCTTCAATGCGTGCTGCACTGGACACTTGTATGTTGGTAGTGATAACTTCACCACTTATCATAATGGAGTCACTATGGTGCTGGCGAGAACCAGTGCCAGACGCATGAAGACCAGTGAAGACAGATGGAGGCCATCTCTCAGAGAGCATTGTGGTCTGTTTACCATATCATCCCAGACTCAGGTAATGGAACCCCTGGAAAATCACAGGATAAATGTGCACATGTTAAGGATACTCATTCCCTGATAGTATTGTGGCATCAGTCTGGGTGACAGCATAATGCAGCATGAGGCTAGGGACATACCTGCCAATAACCATTGTGCTCACTCATGTCTCACTGTATATAGTCCACGGATGTACATGTGAGGTCAGACATACCAACATATACTGTGACTGACCCAGGACAGTACCTGTTGGTGAGAGACAGCACTGCATATGCAGTATGGTGGAGTCTGCCACATGACAGACAAGCAACTGTGACCATCCACATACACAGCTAAGTCAGATGCACACCAGTATGTCTCCACTGGAGTCCCCTATGTGTAACATATTTGACATGGGCTGATGCCTGCATGGCTGTGGGACACAGGTGTGTGGCCATGTGTGGTATGTGCTGTGTACAGCTGTGGCATTCATGTATGGGTCTGACTCTGAGATCCACTTTGTTTGTGGATGTGGATGTTGAAGACCACTGCAGATGTTTGTGTGTGTTGTGTAGGTTTGGGTGGTGTGTGGGGTGTACTGATTGTGTTGACAACCTGTTTGAGTATAGATATGCAGCCTTAACAGGGACAGATCGTGGACTGCAGGAGTCTACTGTCATTGCAGTTCTCATGCAGTGTGTTACTTGCTAGTGTTTGTAGATGGCTCTCCATCCAGCCACATGAGGCAGGTGCTACACAGTGCCAAGACACCCATATCAATGACACTGGCTCAAGAAACCATAGGACATTGTCAGCCATATAGTCCAGAATCTAAAGGAGGAAGGCCAGGGAGACCTGAGGAGTGGGTCTACAGACCACTTGATTACTAATACAGTAGGAGGCTGACACCACAGCAGACCATGTAAGATAGGCTATGAACAACAGTAATGCATGCAGCAGCTACATGCATTACAACATCTCATAACACGTGCAGCAAGTAGCATGAAACATCAGCATCAGTGGAGCAATTCATGCTGTAATGCCACTATGTTGCTGATACCCACAGTCATACTGTGCTCATAGATGGCAGGGTTATGATGTGGAGATTAGCGGTGGATAGTGCTGGCAAAAGTTGATGTGCAGGGTGTGTACATAATGGTGAGAAATGTATACAGTCCTGTGATGTGTTCCCCTGTTCACGCCTGTCAGGCAGGATATACAGATGTTGCAACCCACCCTTCTCAGAAGCTGACACCACTGCAGTTCTTGTTGCCCTGAGACTCCATCACTGGGTACTGTTGTCATGGATTCATCATAACCAGCAACAGCGCACTGCACTGTGGGTAGATCTGGTAACAACAGTGAATGATGCGGGCCACCAGGGCAGCAGCTAAGTATAGTTCTGACACCATGCTACTGATCTCATACACAATGCATGGCAAAGGGCTGCAGCTGTGGCCAGGGACTGTGCTGGCACAGGGGGAGGGCCATTGCACAACCACCACTGTCAACCATAGAGGAGTTCTTGGCACACCTGGGTTCAGCCACCAGCTCAGAGGAAAGCATCAGTACATATGTTGTGGAGGTGGGTGGCACAGATTCCACAGCTTAAGAAGCATCCAGGTAAGCCTCCAATGGTCATCACATTAATACTGTAACATTCATAGTGGCAGCATCTGCATACCTGTATGCATATGTGAGGTCAATCTGCATTTGTGGATGGGGATTTGGCATGTACATATGTGCACACATATTTTGAATATCAGCAATTTGGGTAGTATCACAGCTTGTACTGTACATGTTGATAAATGCACATATCCTGTACCAATGCCACGTGTATGTGCACTGAAAATACCTCTTCCCCACAAAGCCACAGGTACCTCAGGTGTGGCTGGGGAACATCAACCTGTAGCCAGTGAGTGTGAAACTGTTGTGTAATGGCTCTCCTATACCCTAGGCATGTTAAGGGCTGCAAGTTTGCCATGCACATGACCATTAAGCTTATCAATGTTGCAATACATGCATGTTCACTTGTGGTGGGGTTCATTGCAGTGCATCACACTGATAATCACAATAGCATATCTGCAGGAGCTGTAACATATTAGCACATAGTTTTGCATAGGTGTAGCCAGTCTGCTACACAGGGGTGCATTACTATTGTGCAAATGGGTGCACTGTGTGTTAGGTGAAGGTCCATCCCATACTCTGACATGTGACATATCTCACAGGTGTATAGTATTAGCAACACTAACTGCACAAAGCTGCACTGCATGTTGTTCAGGTCCTGTCCAGAGTGTGTCCGTTGTGGTCTGATTATGTGTTGTGGATGGTAACATTCAGAAGGTGTGGTGTGTATAATACCTGTGTGGTACCTCACATTTGTGTGTGTGTGTGTGTGTATGTGTGTGTGTGTGTGTGTGTGTGTGTGTGTGTGTGTGTGTGTGTGTGTGTGTGTGTGTGTGTGTGTGTGTGTATCAGCAAACATTATAGTGCAGGTATTCATGCAGTCATGTTGTCTTCCCCTCACAGATGTCCCTGGGGGCTGGAGTGTGTCCCCCTCACACCCTGATGTCAGTGTGCCATCAGACTCTGATGATGATGGTGGCTATTGGGAGGCACAGGTGGAATTGTTGGGGGCTGAATCTGTCCCATTGGTTGACATCCCACTTCCATCCCCAATGTCCCCACACATGTTCAGTATACCTACACATACCCAGTCTACAGCAGCCACAGATATTGGGCAGTCAGAGGGTGGTGGCATCGAACAGGGGAGTGTGGGAACTATGGCATCTGTGACTGTAGACATTAACCATAGACAGAGAGATGGTGAGGGCCCCACACAGGCAGATTGACAGGGGTGCTCAAAGGAGGACTACTGGCCATCCAGCACCTGTCAGAGGTGTCACAGCTTGTGTCACCTGATGCATGTTCTGGTCTGTCATGGAGGCACAGGCACATTGTGAACAGTACACCAGATGGATGCTCAGGGTCATGGATGCCACACTGCCTGGCATGCATGACACTCTCCACAGCATTGATGATGCCTTATGTCATTTTGCTGATGTAGTGGATAGACAGTGGGGTGAGACATTATCAGTCCTTAACCATGCAATGCCTCTGCTTGAACATGTGGTTGGAGTATGACGTCAGACACATGGACATAGGTCAGCAATAACATTAGCTGAGAGCCCATGTGGCCATGCACAGTCACACTCCTGTACAGGCAGTACCACCACCACTACCAACGGGAGGGTGCTGTCCACACCACAACATGGCAGGCCATGGGCACATGGTCCTGGGTGGTCCTATGAGGGACACAGACCCAGCAGACATTGGTCACCATCAGGAAGTAGTACCGCATCTGGCCTTGGGCATGATGTTGCCAGTGCCACCCCTGACAGAACCAGTTCCCATATTCATGGCTGGAGATGGTAAACTGTACATTCTGCCATTTCCGGTCAATGGCTGTCCAACATACCCTTGTGTAGGGTTAGCACATGGCTTGACTGTGTGCATTCACATACTCATACATCACTGTCACATGCACGTCACCGACAGATACACACAGCTCCTCTCCATGGCCCAGCTGACCAGCACCCCTCCAGACACACACACTTGATGTCAACTGTATGGCATAGTCTAGGCCTTTGCCAACCCCACACCACACTCTATGCATGTGATGACAGCAGTGCCACATCCCTGTTATCCATACCATCAATGCAGGGACATGCTAATATGTGTCTGATGCACAGGGTGAATATAGTGCAGGTAATGGCAGTTTGTAGTGTAGTAGTGTTATGGCCTGTAAGGTGCTGTCTGCAACAGTCATGCATACACATCAAAGCGTACGTACCTTTGTGCCATGATGCTTTATTGCTGTTAGTACTGTTGACTGACTGTTGTCTCACAGACCTTATTCTGTTTCCATTCCAGGTGTCTGTGTGTCTAACTTGTTGTGGGCTGCTGCCATTATGGGAGCTGAGGATGGAGGAGTGGCAACACAGAGATCTTTTGATCTCCAAGGGATGGCTGTATATGTCCATATTTACCTAGGTACGTATGCGTGGAACAGTGTGTGAGTGACAATGGGGGCAGGCAGAGTACCTTGCATGCATTCCCCTTGACACAGCATGCTACTCTTGATACATGTCACCTGGGAGTTCCTTAGGATCACAGGTTTATAGGTATAGAGGAGGTTACTACAGTACTGGCCCTGGGCCCCTTACAAGCCTATCCAGTACTATATCCTCAACCGAAGTATCTATTAGCACCTGTTGCCCATGGCATTGCTTGACACACTTTGGACCTCTGGGACAGATTTTTTTTTTGGCGTCCACTCAACCTTAATGCAGTTGATGAGGATCTGCATGGTACTCTGTTTGACATTTTTGGGGAGTGCGTTCCTGAGATAGGGCAGCCTGTGGGAGACAAACCTGTCTCTCCAGCTATTTTTTTTTTTTTTTTTTTTTTGCTGTGTCATATGTGATTCAAGCCAGTTGTGCCAGTAATGTGCATAGAGTTATACTGACATATATGGGGCAGCTGTTGAAGGGCTGAGCACAACATTGCCATCTAGGCATGCCACAGCCCACCTGTGAACAACCTGTCCATTACCTAGTGGGGCAGCACTGATTCAAGGCTGTATGCATGGAGCAGGTGTTGAAAGCCATGGATAACCTTTATGGGTGTTAACATAGCCTTTCCATTTGGTGCAGATGTCTGTATAGGTACATACCAGACCAGCCATGCTGCTAATGTATTGTTGTACTGACTGAGGACTATACAGAGGTAATGTCTACCTTTTGTCTGGATGCACTCCCTTTACTTCTGTGGTGAACCAATTCCAGGCCTTTACTGACCACTGCCACTTCTTGATGGGTGAATGCAGCAATGTTATCAACCTGAGTAGCCAAGTCTGTCAATGCAGTTTGTGCATTTATGGGGTTACTGTTGATGTGTGAAACAGTGGGTCCATGTTCTCACCATGTAGTATGATGGTACTGTTTTCTGCATTCAGCTGGAGGCCAGGACCTGGTCACCCTTCCATACCCACTGTATGACCCCATTGCAGAGTGTTAACATCAGTTTGTGGGTCAATGACAGACAGATTTAGGCAGTACCTACATATGTGGGAGGTGGAAGATAGCATTCATGCCTTCCTACATGTGGGTCATTGTGGGCGGAAGCTACTCACAAGGTGTACACATGTCTACATATTGCACACACATAGGCAACGCATGGTAGGGTTGTCACCTTATTGAATGTGGAATGTGGGACACGTCTTGCAGTATTGTGACACCTGACAGGACATACCATAACCCATGGCAAGTGCACCAGACAGGACTTCCCTTTATTTGCCAATATGACTACTTCGTTGTGTCACATCACCATAGGTTATGCTATTTCTCATGCCAGTAAGGTGCTTCTGATGTGAAATAACTGCTTTATGTAGGTAGTAGACAACCTTAGAAGATGTTTGTTATCCTACACTCTGGGGACCTCTGTTTTGTTTGTGACATTGCCACAGGTCACACCTGGCTAAACATGGACTGCAACCTGCAGGGTGGGACAGGTGGTGGGCATAACTCCCTCCCCTACAAATGTCTTCAGAGTGCCCTGATGTTTGCCACATATTTTTGTTCCATTTGGCATAACATTGTTGTTTTCTGTCAAAATAGTGTGAAATCATTAAAGATTGATGTTACACAATAATGACAGATATTTTCCTGTCAGACTTCATACACTTCAGAAAATACATGTGAATGCACAACCTGTTATGCTATGTACTGTGTATGTTTGTCAGAACAATATTTAAAGATTGACCCTAATATGTGGGCTTTGTTCCACTTTTCTGTATGGTTTTCTCCAGATGTCTTTCTGTAAGGGGTCGAGAGTTATGTTTGTGGCCCTAACACAGGCACACTGCTGCAAGGGGTTACACATATGTACAGACACACACACACACACACACACACACACACACACACACACACACACACATTCATGAACCAACCTTGTTGATAGTAGATCCCCTACCTGGCTAGTTATAGATAAGATAGCACAATATACATTGCGCTTATACAGTTTTGCAGTGTCTGCCACTAATATTCAGGTGGTTGACATCTGCAGGTGCTGTAAGGATTGTCACTGGGGGGTTACCATGCACTTAAAATGGTATAACCGTGTCACACACACACACACACACACACACACACACACACACACACACACACACTCACACAAACACACACACTGCTGCAGCTGGACATGGATTCCAACAGTCATGTAGAGGTAGTTTCCAGTTTTGGACTTACAACACCTATCTATCTAGTTATGTACAGTATAGTCCACTGAACATATTGCATGCGCCACAGTGTTATTATGTTTGAAATGTGTAACTCTGTATCTAAGGTGCATGCCATCTGTAGGCCATGAATAGGTTGGTGATGATGGGGTTAACAGGGTGGCACAGTCACACAAAATGGTACCAACATTGCACGCACACAGGCAAGACAGCCATGGTGCTACAGAGGATATGCATACACAGACACATACACTCACACAGTTGCCAGTATTGAGATTACAACTCCAACCTATCTAGTTGTATTTAGTATAGTGCTATGTCCTTATTGCATATGCCACAAAGCTTATATGCCTGGGGCATACCTCTCAACCTGTTAGAACAATACATGTGGACAAAGCCTTCAATAATGGCGGCATACAAGCCAAAAATAGGAACAGTTTTTATATATTGCTCTTACAAACATAGATAACTGATAGAGTGACCGGTTTTGTATTACCATTACTTTTGTGAAGGGTATGAAGTCTGACACTAAGATGTTTGTCATTATTGTTTGACTTCAGCTCTTAATGCTTTGCCAATGATTGGCCAGGAAAGCATACTTTTATGACACACAGACAAAATATATGAGGGAATCATCTGGACATTCTGCAAAACTGTATACAGTTGAGAGGTATGGCCTGCAGAGTGTGAAACAGTGCATCTAAGGTTGATGACATCAACAGGCCCTGTCAATTACTGCAATGGGGGAGTTAGCAGGGTGAAACAGGCCTCAAAATGGTATAACCAACCCACACCTACCCACAACAGATATGCTTCACACACATACACACACACACACACACACACACACACACACACACACACACACACACACACACACACACACACACACACACTCAGTTGGCATTGTTGAGAATTGAACCACTACCTATCTAACTGTCTACATTATAGCAGTATGTACGTATCAAATGTACCACGGGTATTACACATGTAGAGAGCATCTGACAGTACTGTTGTGGTGGACAGCATCAGTAGCTGCTGACAGGGAGACCATAGTCGCAGGGCCAAAACATGGGTGACCATTACACAGACATAGGCCTGTTGGATGTGTGCACTCTGCTGTACATGTAATACATACAAAAACACACACACATGGCAACTGGTGTGAGAATATAACCCCTCCCATGCCACTGGTTCAAATTGGTGTATGTGTGACTGTTGCAGTACATCACTGTATGCCATTTAGGGTCTCTCTCTGTTTCTATCTCTCTGTCTCTCTGTCGGTCTCCCCCCCCCATCTCTGCTGCTCTGTAAATGATATATTTGTATATGTTACCTATATAGCTGTATGTATATCACAATCAACAGATCCAGATAAATCTTACATGTATGACATATGGAAAGATGTGGGTAAACATGTCTGATGGAGCTGGAGGTAGACAGTTACAGTGTACATAGTTGGCTGTATGCAGAAGAGATATATGTACATCCCAGTTCTGTAGTCAAATGTGTGTTCAGATATGGGCTGACAGAAGCTAAGTGTAGGAGCATGCCCAGTATGACCATCAATAGTAAGAGTGGGACACCAGTCCAGACCTACCTGTACTCCAGTCCAGAATTTTGTGTGCTACAGCCAATTAGCTGATGAGCCCTGGAAACAGTCCAGTACCTCACTGATAGACTGGCTGAGGGATCTCCTGGCTGTCTGCTATTCTTATTAACTGAGTCATATCTAGGGTGGGTACAAACTGTATTGGGCTGAGCAGAGTTTTGCATAATATGTGAGGTACATTTTGCGCAGCACTGTGATATCCTAGTATGTCAGTGGTAGATCAGTAGAGATTAGCTTGAGGAACCGCTGACAGACATTTGTCTACTGACTCCATACACTGCAGGGATCCCATGCTACTGCATAACATGTTGCAGTCTGCACATTGTATGCTAGTGTGGCCAGTGGTTCCTCCTTCCCCTTATATGTGGCCCTTTGTCCTGCTCTGCTTCAGCCACAGGCTTTATCCACAGTTGCTGCTTTTATGTAGTTGTAGTACTAATGTGACTGGGGTAGACATCATAACATCACGCACAGGGTTACGGACTACACACCTATGACTGTACCTTTTAACAGGTTAGCCAGCATAGTGCCCCATTCATCTGCTGTGGTGCTTAGACAGTTTGTGTTGCACTGTTATTCTAAGGCTACATGGTGGCCATACCTGTCTAACTGTTACAGGCAGACATCTTGACAAGGCCATATATCACAATCGGACACAGGCCCAGACATGGGGACAGCAGCTTAATATTGGTCTTTCAAATGTAGACAGTAGACTGGTTTGTATAGGCTTGCATTTTCTTATGGGTATGAAGTTTGCATCTCCACTGTCTGTCATTGATGTTTTCACATCAACCTGTATTGTTTAGCCAATAGTTTGCCAGACAAATGCAATGTTATGACAAACAGAACAGATATATGAGGCATACATGTGGACATTCTCTGAAACACCGTCATTCATGGTGTATGGATGGTGCCCACTGACTTGTTGTGAGTAATGACACAGTTACATGACAGTCTTTGTATTCTGGCGCTACACTGACTTGTCACAACCGGCTGTTCTAGTAGGCACCATCTAGGTTACTCAGAGCTGTGTATTGTCCATATCTGTGGCCCACTGTCCCTCCATTGTCCAACTTTCCTACAGTAACAAATATCGATGTCTGGACAGCCTGTAGAACTCCTACTGTAGGTGTAGCTGACATGCAAAGTAGTAGGCACAACCTGTCTCGAACTATGGACCCTGTCACCCACAATAATGTACTTAGCCCAGTGAGCTACAACAGCCACCAGTCAGTGCTGTGTGCTTCCTGACACTATTAACCACACACATACCTAGCAAAATGACCCCTGCATATGGTGGGAATGGAACATGTTAGCAAGTTGATTGGAAATAGCCCTGGGAATGTGTGGTCTGCTGCTATTGCCTTACAAACATAACTCTTACTGCAGTTCTATGAGAACACAGTTGTGTCAGGGATATTGGACCATACCTCTGAACTGTACAGATTTTTGCCAGATGTTTCCCTCACATTTTAGGTCCATTTTTCATAAATGTGTGGTTGGCTAGAAAATTACTGTCAAATCATCGAAGACTGAAGTTAGAAAGTAATGGCAGACATTTGAGTTTCGGACTTCTTACCCTTCAGAGAATTCATGCTACTGCAGCACCTGTTATTCCATCAACTTTCTATGTTTATAAGAACAATATTTCACACTTGCCCCTGTTGTTGGGCCTTTGTCCCATATTTCTTCATGGCTTTGTACAGATTTCTTGCTGTAAGAGGTTTAGAGGCATGTATGGGACTCCAACATTGGCATCTATGTAGCTGTCCTATGACACCACTGTTTGTAAGTCCCTCACATAACGCAGTGGATTTTGCTGGCTTGGGGCCTACTGCATATTGTGGGGCAGCCAATATTTGGCAGAATGTTCCTGTTGTCTGACATAGCTGTCCATTGTCTGCAGCTATCCCAGTAGCCCACTCCATTCCCTTGCGTACATGCAGCAATGCCACACATATGCGACCACAGTCTATTACCCCATTTATTTGTTGTTAAGAAGAGTGACTTACCTTGTGCCAGCAGCAGTTGAGAGGACAGTGCTTCACGGCTGACTCTGTTGGACACATGCAGTACACAGCCTATACATGGTAAGGTATAGGTAGTGTGATGTGGTTGGCATCCATTTTACTGTGTGTATGCGAGTCAGAGTGAGGTGTCAGTCCCTGGGTCCCTAGGTTGTCAATGTATGTGCTATGCATTGCATCTTTGCCACAGCCAAGGCATGCTAGGCATGCCTACATCTGCCTACAGGGACAGACTCAGGGGCTTCCTCCTCCAAGTCCCCCTATGCATGTGGGGACCTTGGGAATGGTGGGGGCTGTGTCTCCCTTCCCTGTGATGTTCCTCCTGCAGCTGTTTCCACAGGATCATATTGTGTAGCATGGCAGATACTATGAACATGTGTGCACATTTGGCTGGAGAGTACTGCAGGGCTCCACCAGATATGTCAAGTCAGTGGAACCGTGACTTGAGCAGCCCAAACACACACTCTACAATGTTCCTAGTTTGTGTGTTTGCCTCATTATGCCATTCTTCAGTTGGTGTGTGTGCATTTCTGATGGGTGCCATCATTCACGGTTCCAGTGCTTAGCCAGCATCCCCCACTAGATGGCCATATGGGATGTCCACCCTGGCAAATGGCAGGTAAAGCTGTGGGAATCATGATAACTGCCAGGGCTGCCAGCACACACATTGGAGAAAATGCCCAGGGCATTGCACATGACCTGGCAGTTGATGGAGTAATATTCCTTACAGTTGACATAGACTCTACCTTCCTCACATGAGTGCAGTCTATGGCACCCAGTACCTCTGCGTAGTGTGCTACATGGTGAAAGAAATGCATATTGCTGGTCCTCTCCTTAGGGGTGTTGGGGAAATAAATGTGCTCACTGGTATATGTTAGCATGACATCCAGGAAATGGTGGAGTACCTTGGATGCAGATGCCTGTGAGATCCCCATGATGTCCCCAGTAGGTCTTTGGAAAGTACCTGTAGCTACTATTCTTAAGGTTACACATACCTTTGTTTCCACTGGGATGGGTTCCCATTTGTTGGCTCTGAATCTGAGGTGATGGTGGCAGAGCTCAGTGAGTTCCTGTAGTATGTCCCTGTCCACCCTGTAGTGCTCTACAATCTCCAGCTCCTGTAGCCCCTGAAAGGTTACTCTGGGCCTGAACACTCTTCTCCTCCTCAGCCTGGGCCTATTGTCAGCATCATCATCACCACTGACCTCAGCCTGTAGTGCATACAGATGTAGCAAAGCAGCAGCAGCCCCTATCATTTTGTCTGTTAAAATTCCCAAGTGTGTACTCCAGTAGTGCAGAGTATACGGGAAAAATCAGATTGAAGGGTGCATGCATACTTTATACTGGTGGGCTGTAGCTGAAGTCTGTGTGATTGGCTGACTATGATACATTCCACCTTCCAGGCATATTATTGAGGAGTTTGAATGGGCCATTGTCAGAGGAACAGGGCTTATCAGTCATTTATGCTTGATTGGCTTTCCCAGGCTATTTCCCCCTTTTTTTCCATTTCTTCAACTACTAAGCCCTGCGGTGCTCCATGCAAGCTCACAGAGCTAGTGTAAACATTGCTGAGCAGAAAGTGCCCTCCCCTGTACACGGTCATGCTTAGCGTTTCTTTAACCAGCTAAAACATACAATGCGGGGCTAAGCACAACTTAGCAGTCTCAGACACACACACCCTGCTTAGCTGTACTTAGCCAAGTGCAATCAGGAGCTGCTAAGCTCCAATCTACTTTAACATACAGTGACACACCCCTTTTTAATGTTAGCTATCTGTTCTGCCTACACCAACACTGTTCTAGCCCTACCATGGTTAGTACCTGCAGAACACACTGGCCCTTTATGCTATTCAATAAACCTGGCTCATTTACATACACCGAATTACGTATACCCTGGATACAGGACTATACCATGCCCTATCTCCTTAGCTACCACTATAACCTGCCATTGTATGACTCTGTATGCTGGTCACTATAATGCAATTACTTTGCCTACCTTAAATTTCATATTTTACACATTTTTTTCAATAACATGTTTGTGCTCCACTGAGCACAGCGTAAACGTGGCATATGTATTAAAAAAAAAAGATTAATTTTGATATGGTGAATTACATTTTACTCTCAATGGCAATATATTTGGCCATTGGCATGCCTACTGTCACTTATAAAAGCTTTTTTTTTGGGGGGGGGGGGACTGTCACAGCCCCAGTTTTATTTTTTAATTCCATTACATGGTTACTAACTGTGTACATTTTTCCTGGAGACACAGCACCTACATGGATGCCTTTCTGCCTGCTGGATCAAAAAATCACCTCATTTGCATGGTTTTCATCAGGAGATGAGGTGATTTGCATTCTGCATTCACTTCTGTGTCCCCACCATGTCTGCACAAGCCCCCAGCCCTGTTTCCTGGATTGCTTGGTGGCCATATTTCATGTTCAGGCAGCAACACTATTCCTAAATAGAAAATTGCTCCATGTAGGGTTTATTGAATTACTCCCTTTGTCTTTTAATCTCAACCTGGACTGCACATAACATTTGATCAAACCATACACAAGGTAGTGGCAATTTATTTCAAGGATTTCTTATCTTTTCTATGCTGCCACAAGAGCTAACTATACTTCCCTCGCTCCCGCTTTTTAAACAAAGGCTCACGAAACACCTTAAGACACACTGGTTATGCCCCTGTTCCAACCTTGACTAATCCTCTGATTTCCTCTACTCTACCACTGTACTGCATCATATGGCTAAACTATTATGCTATAGCCCTTTTAAGTAGTGAATATCTCAAGTGATATTCATAAGTCTTGTCATGAATGTTATGTTTCAATCGTTCTGTATATTTTTTTCTCAAATAACATTCTGTAAAATTACCTTTCCTATTTCTGTATAATCATTGGAAAGAAATGTATTCTTTCCTCAAGAATTAGCTGATACTTAGCATTATAACATCCTTTCCTTGTATTATTGTTGCAGAATATATATATATATATATATATATATATATATATATATATATATGTATATGTATATATATATATATATATATATATATATATATATATATATATATATACACGTGTGATATGATCAGATGAAAAAAAAACATTTTTTTGTATGATATTGTGATGTCTTTACTGTATCTCTGTGTTCACAAATGGAGCTTATCTCCCCGGGCATCCACTGAAAATGGACATAAATCCAGCTGGACAAGCCCGGTTAACAAATGCAAAATAAAATAAATAAATCAAATACATTTTCCTGTTGCTTTTAAATATTTATTTTTGGAAAAAATGTAACTAGGCATTATATTATAGTCGCATTGCTACTATAATTAAGACATAAAGACAATTATTCAAAAAGACCTAATTCTGATAATAATCTGAATGCTAAACACAAATACCCCATGATAATATATTTAATCAATGTGTATATTGTAATTGAATAATCTTGCTAATTGTTTGGTGTTGAATCTCTGTACTCTTGCAAAATGGATCACACATTTCTTCTAAAAATATTAGAAGTCAGCATTATGCATCATGGTTAGCATCTCTAACAATTTAAGTAGCAGAATTAGAATCTGGACTTGGGTAAAATTAATACCTGTCTGGCTTTAATACATAAACTCAAAAGGTATCCTTACTGCACTGAACTATTACAGTAAAAAACAAGATCATTATCTGTGTCTGTTGTCTCTTCTCTCAGCTTGTCTTCCTTTTCTCACTCGGTTGGTAATCTGTGTACTTATCACTAATGTCTCATTAATGACATTACTAGGGTCTTGATTCCAAAAGGAGCACAGTTCTGTGCATAATATTCTCTGTCTCTCTAGCATGTGACCATGGTTGAGTAAGGATATTAAAAGGTATCACAGTTCTGTAGCAGTTATCATTATTACTTCACAGTGCTTTGTTCCCCATTTTGGGTCTCAGCTGAGGTACCTCTTATCTGGAGACTGAACATCCTTCCTACGTCCATATGAGATTTCATTAGATGATCTGATTTCCTCACACATCCCAGTCTGTGCTACAGTTGAACTTATGGTTCTTGTGCCTATAGATGTGCATTCTCTACATGAGTAAGTGTTGAGTAACTATGCATGTGAGTGCATTCTGTGATGGCTCTGTGCCCCATTAAAGATTAGTTTCACTGACTTGCACCAAGAAAGTGTAGGATAGACTGTGGCTCTCTTGAGACAATGAAATTGACTAAACCATTTTAAATATCTATATTAAGTCATTTCATTTCAAATCACAACACGAGTTCACATACATTAATTGAAAAAAAAAAAAAACTGCTTCCATTATTACTATTGTGCACATCTGCTACCTTTTTGGCAATGCCATTTAATCCAACATTACATAAATTAATCAATTGCTCCAACAAATTCCATTAATTACTTATGAAATTGGTCCCTTCCTTTTTCTAAAGATCCCCTCTCCAATTCTTGTTATTTACTTTACAATACCCAGTACTGCTATTACAGTTGGCTTAGATTTTGATTTCTATTTTAAATTTACTTTTTTGGCAGCCAGTAGTATTACATTTAGTAAGGCTTTACTGTGCCTAATCAATTCAGATTCTCTATTCCTTCTTAAAAGAGCCATTTATTTAGTTTCTTCCATTTGATTCCACAACACTACTATTAAAATACTCCACAAGGATTTATTTTTAATCTGTCAAGTCATTACATTCATAAAATACATGTTCTCAGTTCCCCACACTTCCCTGTCACATCTCCAACAATTCTGAGAAGGAATGAATTAATGAAGGAATGAATGAATGAATGAATGAATGAATGAATGAATGAATGAATGAATGACAAGGCAATCTAGTTACCATCTAAACATGGCAGTGCACACCAAAGTTAACATTTAATATGGCTAGAAAAGTTGTATATGTCTAGGTCTTGACATATTTCAAGACTGTGGCAATATTCGATTAAAACTAATATTAACATTTTGCATTTTCCTTCCAAATATTAAACTAATAACTGTTACATATAAGCACCTTCCCATGGTTGGATTCAATGGCAACTCCCCAATAACGATTTCATCATCACCTAAGCCACTGATGAAACTGCATTTGTTATCAAAACTTTACAGCTTCGCAACCCACAATAAACATGCACACATAAAAGCATTGCTCAACCTGCACTTCTCATATGTGAGAACACAGCTGCTTGTATGTGCTAGGTCACACAATGCAGAGGGTAAGGGATTATTCAAATTGTATAGAAACCCAAGTACATCTCTACCCCAGAGGTCACATAGCCTTAGGCTTTCTGCACTGAATCTATGTGAAGAGGACGTTTAATTTTGTACAACTATTTCAAATTTGACAAAACCAATGTCAATGAACTTATCAGTCCCACAATGATTCAGTTTTATGCTTCTGTCTGAATTATTAATTCTAAGAAAAGGTAAAAAATTCTCCCATTACAAAATTGAAATACTTATACATCTCACTCAAGTAGTATTTAACAATTATTCAAATGTATTTCTCTGTGTGTGTGTGTGTGTATATATATATATATATATATATATATATATATATATATATCTATAGTGATAACTTTACAAATATATTTCTAAATATATATACTTTGTAGATTAGCATCATATATGCACCAATTTCAAGGATTAGGCTGTGGATGCTTCTTAAAACAAGAATGAAAATTGGCAAGATGTACAGGAGAGATAGAGTAAATGCAAGGTCTCTGCTGATGATGAAATACTACAGATTTTATCATGTTTTACTACACTAGTAAGTTGGAAGGGGCCACACTGGGTCTTTACTATTGCTTCAACAGTCTAGTCATTTTGGCACTACCATCTCCAGGAAGAGTGGCAGATGGGATTTCCAAATGAAACAGTATACATGTCAATAAATAAATGATGGAAATATCCTAAGGTAAGCTTAACTCACAGAATAACAAGTTTCTGCAGATATTTGTAAACATAACTGTACTTATAAATGTTCAACAGTGTAGAATGTGTAAACATTCAAGGCATTTTTGGTTTGACTGCCCAGATGAGTTCAATAATATAAGACAAAATGCTGAGGAGATTAATATAATTAATAAGGAGAATGGACAGTAGAAAAATAAAGATTAGAAGGTTGGTGAAAACTGAACAGCAAAAGAGTATAGAGTAGATAACGTGTTTGAGGGTTTGGATGATGAGCAAACAGAAGTGGAAGAAGAGAAGGAAAAATAAAGTTTTTGTCAGACAAAGGATGAGAATAAGAAAAACAAAAGTTAAAAATGTACCCCTAATGTTAAAATGGAAAAGGATAATGAGCGATAACGTTTAATGAATGTTAACAGTGTTATAAATAAAGTAAGATGGCTAATTATTTTGGAATGATGCTGTACTTTAAATGTTGATATAACATATTTACAGGATATAACCAAATAAACAAATATGTATTACTGTCCTTTATATCCCTCCTAGTGACAATATAGCTATACTGGAAGATATCCTGCATTGGATATCCATAACATTTCCATAAGAAAAAATACTACTAGGTGATGTGAATGTCAATTGGTTGGACATAAACTCTAACTCTCCTACATATAATATGAATGTATATCGTTTCACACAACTAATTAATGACCCCACACATTATAGCAAGACATCAAATTCCTTATTAGTCTGAATCCTATTATCAGATCCTAGCAAATACTCCACCACAGGTACAATGTCAGACTCTTTCAGTGATCATCTCCCAATCTATATGACCAGACATCTTACACATCCAGTTAAACAGCATCTTTATAAAATAACAACCTTAAGTTTAACCTAGAAATGTTCATTACTACACCCTCATCTATTACCTGGAACTTCCTAAAAAGTATCCCCTTAGACAATGTTGTAAATTTATTCAGTACAACTTTTCTAAATATCCTAAATAGCCTTGCATGTCCTAGAAGGAAGAGACTAAAAACAAATAATGCAATTTGGCTATCCAAAAAAAGAGTAAAATGCTAATGCAAGACAGAGAAAAACATGGAAAGAATAGCAACAAATATAAAACACCTCAATATCTTGAAAACGTCAGAATGCTTTGCAATCATAGTAAAAAGCAAATAACTGAAGACAAAAAAATATTATAATAACTTTCAAAATAATATTAAACACAGTAAACCAAACAGATCCATAGCAGGCAACCAAACACAAGCAGTGCAATAACTCCGCAGTCTACAGTAGTCTCTGAAAAAGAGCAGTTTAATAAAATCCACAAATAAAATCCACAGATAAGCACTTTCATTCCAATACTAAACACAACCCTAAAAGCTTTTGGACATTCATTAAAGAAATCTTACATCCCAGCCATAAATTTAACACAAATCCCTCTCCTGATAATTCACCACACAAAACTGCAAAACAGTTCAACTCTTATTTTATAGATAGTATAGTATCTCTAACCAAGGATTCCTCAACATCTAATCCCAACCCTGCCAACAGTCACGTATCACCACATCCACTTTCACTTCAAACCTGTGCCCCCATCCTATATGAAACTACTCTTAAACAGACTTAAACCATGATCTTCTTCAGATGATGACCTTCCAAGCGAGTACCTAAAAATAGCAGCCAATAGCATTGCCTGTCGTGTCTCAATCTTTATAAATAGGTCAGTCCAGAAAGGCCATGTTCACTCTGTCTGGAATAAGTGGTAAATCATCTTTCTGCACAAAGAAAAAAATTCAGCAGACATTAATAACTTTAAACCTATAGTCATCTTATCTTCCCTTGTCAGAACACTTAAATGTAATCAAAAACAATTGTTAGACTATCTCTTACAGGAAGAACACCTGTCCCCTACATAATATGGTTTCTGTCCTTCCTACAATATTAACACTGCCTGCTAACCTATATAGATAGTGTCAATAAAACTAGAGATAATGGCAAACTAGTCTCTTCCTAATTTCTAGACTTGTCTAAAGCCTTCGACACAGTTTGTCACAGCAAACCTCTGTTTCAAATGTCCTCAGAAGAAATCTATTGCTGTTGACGAAAGCAAGAAATAAAGTTGCAATAATGCTAAAGAGTTGTTTTAAGGCTTGTCTTCTGGCTTAACAGTGGTTTTAAGTATTTTTTATCTTTATTACATTATCACGTATGCCACTGGCAATCTTACATTTATATGAATGAAAAACAAACAACATTGACACCACTTTAGTTGCACACATTATACATCACAGACACCATTAAAATAACTGTAGTTGCAAACTTTATACATCACTTATAATCTATACAGTCATTGTCAGTTAAGCATTATATGGCTCCTTCAAATCCTGTCTCTTAAACCTCATTCCTTCTCTGCATATATTGTTCCCATAATTCCCATTTTGTTCTATGCAGTTTGCTCCATCCCTTTTCTAAAGGTCCCAATTCCAGTTGTTTTATCTCTGTTACTGTATTCACTACTTCTAGTAAAGTTGGTCTAGACTTTGATTTCCATTTTCTAGTAATTGCTTTTTTGACAGCCACCATAATTAGACTCAGCAAGGTTTTACTATGTCTAGGTAATTCTGATTTTGTATTATACATCAAAAAATCATTTCCCCAGTCAATCCAGTCCACTCACTCAGCATCTCCAACAGAGCAGTCTGCAGGGAATCCCTAAAGTCTGCCAGCTCATTACACTCCCCAAAAAATATGTTCCCAGCCACCTTTTTTCTTGTCTGTCACACCTCCAACATTTGCTATTCACCTGAAGAAAAATTATTTGGAGTCTACTTGGGGTATAAAAATACCTATGTAAACACTTCCAGGCAAAGATCCTAAATCTTCTAGACTTTAATTGCATATTTGGAGATATACATATATTCCCCATTGTCTCTTTGTGAATTGCTTATCCAATCTCTCTTCCCAGTGCTTTCTAAGTTCCTCTGATTGATTCTTACAATTATCATGCAATATGTTATATGCTTTACTAATTATTACTTTTAATGGCAGCTTCTGTACTAGGTCCTATTAAAAACTCTACCAGTGCCGGTCTTTCATTTAGGACCCCCTATTTCTTTTTCTTTGCCTATACTCTAATATCAATCCTTGATTGGGAAGGCAATCTCTAACCTGCAGTCCAAATACATTCTTGGCCTCTTCCCATTCTATTACCTTTCCCTTTCTAGTTATTTGCTCCCAATACCTTGGTTCCTTTGCCAGGTTTTTCCAATAAATTCCTGCTCCCTCTTGCCTATTATCTGTATCCCTGACTGCAGTCATCCCTATCAGCAAAATCTCTTTTCTCCATTCTCAAGCTGGTTTAGTTCTTAGAATACTCCCTGTTATTTTATGAATATAATGCTCTATATGATTTTTGTTGTTCTCCTTAAGAGTCTGCATCCAAAATACCAATCTCTCCTTAATTCTTGAGCCTCCCCATATCATCATCATGCCTTTCCACTTTGAATTATAGTTTTCTGCTTGTGCTATATATAAGAACCTTAACTGTGTTGCTCTAAAATACCCCCTCAAACTGAGTAATCCTAGTCCCCCTAGTTCTATTGGAAGAATCAGCTTATCCCACTTGACCCTTGCTGCCTTCCCTTCCCAGGTAAATTCCTACAGCTCGTTTTTAATTCCTATCTACAGCTTCTCTTATGGTTGATAAACATATGTCTGATCTGTGTATAAGACTAAAGGGACTAAAACATTTTAATTGCTTGTATCTTAGTATCCTTATTCATATAGCAAAGTTTCTAGTTTCTCACTTTTTGCATTATCTTCTGTTTAGTCTCTTCCCACATATCTTTAGTTGCCACAACAAAGTCATTTGTAATCCATACTTCTAAGTACTTCATTTTATCATGTCCCCATAAATATGGATATTGTTGGACCAGTTTGTGTGTGGATATATAATTTACCACTATTGCCTTTGTTTTAGCTTCATTAATTTTGCATCCTGAGAAGATCTGAAATTGTCTTAAAATGTCCCTCAGCACTGTAACATCCCTTTCTGATTTTGTAATGCATAAAATAATATCATCTGCAAATAGAGCCAGCTTTTTCATGACTACCATACCAATTATATCTTTACATTTCTAAGTCCATTACTTTCTTTGCCAATGGCTCTAAATATAATGCAAACAACAAAGGGGAAAGCAGACAACCCTGTCTGGTTCCTCTATTCAAACAGAAGTTATCAGAGAGGACCCCACTCACTTTAATTTTTGCCTCCGATCCCTCATATATACTCCTAATCAATCTTACAATTGCATTAGGGAAAGGAAATTATTCCATTGCCCTGTTCATGAAGTCCCAGTCTAATCTGTCAAATGCTTTCTGTCTATCAAGACCCACCAACAACAGTGGTATTTTCTTACTTTCTGCTACCCTCTGGATCATCAATGTTCTGTTAATATTGTCAAATGGTTGCCTCCCCTCCACAGAACCATACTGATCCATATCTATCAATTTTGGTATCACTTTTGCCATTCTTTTAGTCATTCTAGACATAAACACTTTATAATCATGGTTTAGTATTGAAATGACCTTTATGAAGCTGAATCTGATGGATCTTTACCCTCTTTAGATATTGCTGTTACCACTGCTTTCTTCCAGGATGTTGGTACTTCTCCTCCTCTTAAAATACTGTTAAACAAAACCTTCCAGATCTTTATCAGTTGTTTTCCCTCCTAACTTCAGAACTTCCACAGGAATTTCATCTATACTTGGGGACTTTCCTGTAGATTGGTTATACAAAGCCATTTTCATCTCATATATTCATGTCCTGTTAGTAATTGAGCCTCATCTACTTCTAACCTTGGAATATTTAATTCTTCCCTAAACATTTCAATTTGTACCCTTTCCTGATTTCTATATTTCTCTGCTTTAAAAAAACTATCATAATTTTTGAAATATTTCCAATACTTCTACAGGATCTCTTGTTATCTTCCTTGTTATAGGCTCCCTAAGCTTAGTGACAGCACTTTCCACTTTCTGTTGCCTGAGTCGTTTTGCTAAAAGTTTTTGTGCACTAAAAGTATTATCAAAAACAATTGCCTAACAGCAGTCTTTCTAAACTCATCCCTATTATCAAGGTAATCCCTTATTTTCTTTTTAGCATTCTGAGGTTGCTCCTTTTCTTGTTCTGAGAGATTCCCCCCTATTTTGCAGTACTTTAACATTTGTCAGTCCCTCTAAATAATTATTGTTACTTCTTAGCCATATCTCCCTTTCCTTTATTTCTACCCTAGTTTTAAACTCCACTTTAATTTTTTCCCACTCACTAGCTATATTTTCAGAAGAAATTTCTATCTTCTCTAGTAGCTCCTGAATTAATTCCTAAGCCCATTCCTTAAATTCCTCTCTGTTCAGCTGATAGGTGGGAAAACACCAGTGTCTCATTTTTATTTCATTACCTTGCATTTTTATTTCAGTTATTATTGGTGCATGATCTGATATAGTTATTGAACGTGTTTCAAGTCCTTCAATTAAATACAAATGTTCCTATGAGATATAAATTCTATCTAGCCTAGCCTAGTTTTTGTATCTTGGAGCATAATATGCAAATCCACTCCAAACTCCTAGTACTGAATTCACATCTTCCGTGCCAAATACTTTCATAAATGTCTTCAAAAAATTACCCTCCTTTGTTATGTTTTCCTTTCTAGGTTTCCCAGACAATTCTTCACTGTTGTAAACCAAATTCCAGTCTCCACCTATAAGTAATATTCCTTGCTGAAAGCTGATTATTTCTCCCAGAATTTTCTTAAGCTCCATTATAGCAGTTTTAGGTAGAATATAAATGTATGCCAGTGTAATCCTCCTTCCTTGCCAGTAGCCCCTTAGTACTATCTATATCTTCCATTAATTATCTTTTTGTTTCCTCTTCTATCACTTTTGGAGCTCCTCTTGCAATTAATATAAGTACTCCTCTTTTCCTTTACCCCAGATATTCCACTGAATAATCATCCTGAAAACCTTTCTTTATCAAATTCACATGTTCATTTCTTTCCAGGTGTGCCTCCTGTAGCATAACTATTTGCACTCTCCATGTTTAATATAATTCACTACTCTTTCTTTTTAATATTTATCTGTAAAACCATTCAGATTGAAAGAAATTACAGAAAGCATCATTTTCTTATGCAGTTATTATTTATTTATTTATTTGTTTATTGGCATTTGATTACTGGGAAGCTCCACTGGGCTAGTGAAAGCCCATTTTTGGTGGAGGCCCAGGAAGAAAAGCTCCAGATTATAAAATTACAGAAAAACATTTTTCAAATATTACAGAATGAAGTTGCTTAAGAATTATAAAATAAGATAAGATAAAATAAAATAAAATAAAAAAATGTATGAAAATTATATAATATAGATAAAGGTGATAGGACATTATATTATCAACAGTGTTAAACAATGTCAAAGTACAGGCCATTATCATGCTTTTTTGTTAAATATCTAGTTCCAACTTTTATGTTACATGCATATACTGTTTGGCAGGTTGTTCTTTTATACAGTTGTTTCTTGTCATATCCTTTTGAGCCTATAGCACATCTTAAAAACTTTTTTGTTTTTCTGAAATCCCTCAAACAGAACAATAAAAAAAATATTAACATAATAATAACACAGAAAACTATGCACATCTTCAAACATTTAAGTTTTTTCTTCATAATAAGAATAAAAGTTCTAAGTTGATAGCCACACCAAGAGGCTAAAGTTAACCAAAAAGAAAGATTAGTCATACTAAGATGCATTGTACAGCCTGTGCTATTAGTAAGTGCTATTTGATTTTGTCTATCTTTATAACTGTCCCAGCTGAGAAGACACTGGAATGCTTTCAATAAATACTTTTCTCCAAGCCATTTCTCTTTATCAAATTGTCTTCTAGTGACATGCAACCCAAACACAAAACTGCTAAGTGTACCTTGTTTACCAGAAAAAAAGCCTTATTATTATATGCTTTTTCATTTATAGGCTTTGTAATAAACTTGCTACTGGATAATGCCTCGGGTCTTAATCCAGTCATTTCTCTATGCAAGCATGGGAAAAAGCACACTGATTTTTCTTTTGTCATGCTCTCTTAACTAGACGTTTCCTCTCTCCCCCACTTATACTCTCTCCCTATTTTTTTTTACATTGCAGTGCCTACATTTCTTAAAACTGAACAAAGAGAAAGAGAAGAAGGGAGAAAAAACACCTGTTTATCAAGATCTGTTAATTCTTATGGCAAAAAGATGATGGTCAAATCAGCTGGGTAATTCTGAAACATGAAGAGCTGCATAAATAGAATGGAAATGAAAATAGGTGCTATAAACTGAGTTAGTGGATATGTGAATATATAAATATGTAAATATGTTTAAGTGTACATAAACATAAGTGTAGATAAAGAGCCCCCTACTGTTTTCAATGAGTTCCATGTGATCTTTTGCATCTGCTTGAGTTACAACTAGTTCAGGCAGATGAGATGTCAGTTTAGTGTCTCATCCAAAGGACACCACATTGAGGAGTGAAGCACCCACATTATGCTGCTGCAGTGTCAGTATTGAAGAATTAATGCAACTACCTGGTGTAGGAATAAAACCCACCACTTTCTGATCTTCCTGCACAAAAGGCAGTTATATTCCCTGATGAGATACAGAACTTATATTTTTCAGTTTTTATTTGTTGGTGGTACTAAGAGGGGTATCTTTATGACATAAGATGGTAGAGTACTTCTCACTATAGAAATGGCAGGAAAAGAAGTCAGTTGAATGATACAGTACAGTAACTTCTGTTTTTAGGTTTATATTGATTATGGTTTTATGTATTACTTTTGTGAAATATTTCATTGAGACCATGAATTTTGCTTCAAGTACAGTTAATTAATGTTTTATATTTTATGAGGCTGTATGACTGTTGTTATGGTGAGCTAAAGTATTTTATTATGCAGTATATTTAAGCTGCATGGAGATTAGTAGAAACCAAATGAAGATACATCACAGGTGTTTATATTTTTTAATAAGAATGTTTTAGTCGTATTTCCATTCAAAGTTTTCTGATAGTTTGATATTTCATGCTGTGATGTGTTTTTTGCTTTATATTTTCATTTTATTCTTGTAAATGAACAGATGATTGTAATACTCTGAAATTCTTTCATAATTCAGTAGGAATTATAGGTTCATAGGTTGGTACTGAGCTATCTGCCTGAAGGCATGTATTAGCCCAGCCACATTGTGCGGTATTCACCACCCCTTTAGTAGTTCCCTAGACCCTTTTACTAGCAGCTAATACCCTTGGCCCCTATCTAGTAGTGCTGTTGGTGTGATCCCCGTTGTGAACTTTCTGTTACCCATCCACCCATCAAGGTTCCTCTTGAAGAGTGATAGTGAGGGGCTCTGTCTTATGTAGATCGGGACCCTGTTCCATAGTAAAGGAAGTCTCTGCGAAGGGAATCTATCCCTCCAGCATGTTCTATTCATTGAAGGCGAAGGCCGAGACGTCAGAGAGACAGAAATTCTGCATTAAATCGTGTTTGGTGAATCCAACTGTTGTGCTTTTTCTACTTGTTTTGGTGCCTTGTTGTTGTTGCATGTTCTATTCATTGTTGTGTTGAGGTTTATATCCCTAGAGTGTGTAGCTCGAGTAGATTTGGTTTTGCTAAGATGGAGCATGTTCAATAATTCTGGGTTGGACATGGCTCTGTACGTTAGACAGAGATCACCTCTGAGAAAGCGGTATGCAACAGAGAACAGTCTTAGCTTTTTCAATCGTGCTGCATAGGGCAACTGTTTGAGGCCAGTAATTCTCTTGGTTAGGTACCTCTGTGGTCTCTCCAGCTGCTGGAGATGTCTAGCCAGGTAAATTTCAATTGGTGCATTGTACTCAATAATGGGTCTGATGAGGGAAGAGTAGAGGGGCACCATTACATCCTTAGATCTTGATGTGAACCCTTTCATGATCAGATAGGTCACATAGAAGGATTTTCTAACCACTTTGGCAACATGGTTATCAAAGGAAAGCTGGCTATCTACTTGGGTCCCTAGATCCCTTATTTCTTCTTCATATTTCAGAGGATTACCTCCTATGTTGTAGTTTGCGGGTACTCTGTTTTTTCCAAAGGGGATTACTACGCATTTTTTTGCATTTAGCTTGAGACCATGGCTTTGACACCATGCATCAGTCTCATTTAGGCCCTTCTGGAGGATCTCCATGTTGGCCAGAGACTCTATTATAGCACCCAGTTTGCAGTCATCCGCAAACTTAGTCAGCCACAGCCCTTCCGTGCTTGCCTGTACTTTTGAGAAGTATATGCCAAACAGGAGGGGCCCCAGGACAGAGCCCTGAGGCACATCACTCGTTACTGGTCTGGATTCGGAAATAGACCCCCTACTCTTACTTTATGGGATCTGTCTGAGAGCCAGTTTGCAATCCATCTTGTGACGTAAGGGTTTATGCCCAGGCTGGTGAGCTTATCAATAATACCCGAATGGGGAATGGTGTCAAATGCTTTAGCAAGGTCGTGTGTACCTTCTTTCCCTTATCTATAGCCTGAGTAACTGTCTCAAAGAAATCCACCAGGTTCTGGAGGCATGATCTGCCCTTGATGAAGCCGAACTGTGTGGGGTCCAGCGACTGGAGGTTCCCAGTTTATGCTGTTCCAGCAGGAGTTACTGTAAGATATTTCCCACTAGAACTTTTGTTCAGATTGTAATGTCTGATTATTTATCTATCTATATCATTATAAAGTATATTAATTGTCACAAAAATGTCTTGTCAAGAAAATTATGGACCCACATTAGTGAAATCTGTATTCTGGACTTTGGTATGACTTCAACTTTTTCAAGCACTACCATCATTCCCTTTCCTCACTGATATGCATTATATGAATGGTTAGTTAAAAATTGCATTAGGTTACATGTAATACACATGTTCTCTAGTCAAAATAATAAACATATCTTTGAAGAAGCATCTGCCACTGTCTAAAGCTGATTTGCACTGAATGTGAACTGCAGCAATAGTGGTAAAAGATTTGTGGTCAATAAATACTGCAGAAGTTAATTTCGTTCTCAAACTGCTGGTGTGGAGGTAGGTAGACTGCTTGCTTAATGAAGTAAAAAAAAATGTCAGAATTTTACATTACATCATGTATTGGCTCAATAAGGTACCATGATATAGTAAATGTACAACTGTTTTGATTTTATAAAGAAAATAGCTGAAATTTGAGTTGGCTTTGTAATGTACAGGTCCACATTCCAGACAGTTAAATAGTTATGCTTCATATGCTCCATACCTTACTTTATGACCCTTTTCATGTGGTAATATTACTGCAGTTGTTTACAGTGACTTTCATAGTGATTTAACTAAATAGGCAACACACTAAACCCGTTGAATGATATACATAATCATGTACAAAATAAGGGGAAATCATTGTTCTAACATCTGTTACATTTTACAGCTGAAGTCAACTGCATCTTTGTGCAAATGCATTTCATTATCAAGTTCATTCCAAAAACCATTCTAATATTAGTTATCAATTACTTACTACAAGTTTTATTTTTATTTATTTTTATTTGACATTTGTTTACCGGGAATGTCAGACTGGAACTAGGTCCATTTACAATGGAGGCCCAGGAAGAAAAGCTCCAACAACAACAATTTCATACAGTGTTATATATACAATCAAAAAATATTTCATACAATGGTTCTTCAGATGACTCATTAAATAATACATTCATCCACCAGCAGTCTGTTAAAACATCAGATACATAGCAGTCCATTATACAAGCTAGGCCATTTCATATTTGTGAAAATAAACTGAAACAACAAAACAATTACATTGCAAAACAATGCTTCAGCCACTATGTAGTAAGAAACCATGCCTATATGGTTAATTCAGAATATAACAATGTCTCTTACAATACCTTACTAACAGAGTAAGAACATAATTCCACACTACCTAATCCCCGCCTTTATTAAGGAGTAAAGTTGATATTCCATATTTATTTATTTTTTTTAATTTATTGACTTTTATTTATCAGGATAGTCCAGCTGGGCACAAGTATTATTTTCATTGGAGGCATGGGGAGAAAAGATCCACACAATTTTTTTTTTTTACACTGAACACCAGTAAAAAATTAAACATTTTATGAATTGCTTTGTAGGTAATATTGAAATGTAAGTGGTAAGTACCTTTATCATGTACTTTAGAAGTTACATTATTATACATAAATCAAAAACATGCTAGCATGTAATATCTGGAGATACACATCAATAATAATGCACATAGGCTGAGTATGTATACAGACAAATGAGGGTGGATGTCACTAGAGCATAAACAGAAAATAGAGGAGGAGCAGGAGGAAGGTTATACATAGAAATAATCAAGAAAATATAAGTAGAAAAAGTTCTGATAGTGGAGAGTTTGAGATAACAGTAGATAGGTAAGGAGATGTATGTAAGGAGGGGGTATTATCAAGAGAAGATTAAGGATATATGTTAGTTGGAGGAGCAGTGGTGGGGGTGAGAGAAAGAAATAAAGAAACAAGAGATAAGAAAGATGAGAGAGTCAGGATAATTGATAAAGAGATTGATAGTGGAAGAGAAGTAGAAAGAAAGGTGGGTGGAGCCGGGATGTCAGCATGAGCATAGCCATGAGCAAGTTAGGTGTTGTTTTAGGTTGTGCTTGATAAGTGTGGAAATGTTGATTTAGGGCAGGTGGGAAGGAGTTACAGTGCTTATCACCAAAGGTTGAGTAAAGATAGTCACCTACATTGGTCTGACTCTTGGTATTGGTCAGGAGATATATGTTCTCTGAGCAGAGACTTCTAAAAAGGGTGTAGTTTTTGAGGATGTTGTGCAGTGATGGGCAGATGTCAAGTTGGTATATTATTTTGTGGGCAGTAAGTAGTTGCCAGTAGATAAGATAATTACGTAGCTTGAGCCAGTATAGGTGACTTAGTCCTAGGTAATGGTGTGAACTGTTAAGTAAGTTGGATTCAAACCTAGCTATTTTATTGTAACAAATCTCTAATTTATATTTTAAGGATGGAGTGAAGATTAGTAAGGATGGGTGCTGCATAAAGAAGTGAAGGAAGAAGGTGTGATGTACCTAAAGAATTCCTAGAAGAGTCAGTGATAAAGTTTTTTTTTTTCAGAAGAGGAAGCCTAGCTTTTGATTTGTTTTCTTGATCACTTGAGTGATGTGTTGATCATATGTTAAGTTATCACCAATTATGAAACCAAGAAGCTTTGCAATGGAAGGTATTTTGACAGTGAATTATTTGCTGATGTGATGTTGAAGGATTGTTTCTCTGCTAACAGAGAATTTTGTAAAAACAGCATTTTTAGCAGTTAAAAGTAGTTGGTAGCAATCTAGCCAGGCCTCAACATAGGAAAAGGAGTCCTAGGTCATCTTGTTGAGCAGTGGTAGACTTGTCACAGAGCATATGAGAGTGGCATTGTCTGCATATTGTACTATGGATGCTACTTTGGATGCTTTGTGAAGATTATTAGTGAATATGTTAAATAGTAAAGGCCTAGAATAGATCCCTGAATTATGCCAACAAAGATAGACAGAAAGGGTGAGAGATCTCCTTCCAATTTTACAGAACAGATGAACAGATCAGGTTCTAACTCCTTAGGGCCAATGCATTGCCAAAAACAATCAGCAGAATTGACACTGCTACCGTTTGCTCATAAGTAACTAAGGGTGCTTACCATTGTAAATGCAATAAGTAACTCTTAGTTTATGTAGCATTAAAAGTAGTATAATAAAAACAAAATGGTAGAAAAACATAATATTAATAGACTAAGTAATCAATGACTCTTTAGGGCACGGAAAAGGGAAAAAGCAAACCAACATAGAACTGCCTACACAGGAAAAGAGGAAAATTCACTAATACAGCAGCTGGAAAGAGAACTTAAGATAGTGCAGGCTGACAATTAGAGTAGGGTATAGCTCATTAATTCAGAGGGATTGGGGAGTAGGAAATTAAGATCCAGAGGAGTAGTGGAGGACATATTTTATTCTAGTTCTGAAAGACAGCCAAAAGCAGACCACTAAGCACAGTCCAAGCACAGGCTAAGCACAGTCCAAGCACAGGCTAAGCACAGAAGAGACAGTTTGAGGAAGGTCATCAGCAGCTGGCTTACTCAGGGTAACAAAACTCCAGTATCACATTTAAACACACTGGATTCTAGTCTCTTACTTAAAATCATGATATAAACTGGATTGGCTTACTGCTTTTATCTTTATTTTAACAAATACTTATTCAGAACTATCAGCAGCAATATTACACACAATATACATACAATTAAAATCCCATCCCACTTTCAATAAACAAATCATTTCTATTTCTCAAAAAAAAAAAAAAACTTGGAACCTACCATTAATCATTAGCATTTAACTTCAACAAACATTTAACAAACATGCAGTATTAATTTATTCATTCAGTGATTCAGTGTTGATGGAGGAAATACATTCAGTTTAATTTGTCAAATTCCTTTTTCTTCAGTAAGGCTATTAAATGTCAACCAGTGTCTGATGTATTAACAGAATGTAATACCATGAAAAACATTTTTCAAATCTTTGTAATTCATTGAATGTTTAACATAAGATATTAGACCCAGTTTTATTTTATTAGTACTCACATGTTCCAAAATGCAAGCACTACATTTCTTATGTATTTTCCTCATCTAGAATGCATCACATCATATGAAAGAAGCTAAAATAAACTAAGCTTTCTGAGTTAGTTAAACATATCCTTTGAATTAATAACTGTCATTGTTACTAATTATAATTTATTTACCAACATTTATGAATATGTATGTTTTATAAAAAAACACACTATAACTACCAAGTAACGTACTTTTGTTCTTACGACACTTGATAGTCCCATATCCCATTTCAAATACTTGTTTTAAATTACAATTTGCTTAATCAATAAAACCTTTCTTAAGTCAGGATTACCTTGAGATAACGTCCAATTATTCTTAATAATGTTCTTCCTTGACAAGGCAGGAGTATTATACTGCACCAGACAAGCTAATGCATATGTATTCAACTCCTCATTATTACTAGTCTTTACTGGCAGCCATTATTTTCCCGCGGTGGTGGTGCTGCGGTAGCATTGTCGCCTCACAGTAAGATGCTGTCTGGTTCGAATCGATTTTCAGATAGAGCGTTTTCTGCGTGGAGACATGCGTGAATGAGTGTACCTTCGTTGAAGGTTGTGCATCAGGGCTGGTAACTCGGCACGTAAAAATCAACTACTAATCATTAGCAGACCGGAGTTCTGCTGTGGTGACCCCTAACCGGGAAAAGCCGAAAGACACAAACAAACTGGCAGCCATTATTTTAATACTGGGCAAAATCCACAGGTCTTCTGTTTTTCTATTGCTGTAATATATTATTAACTTAATGTGTATCATAACCCCATCATTCAAATATTTTGCTAGGACCATTAACTCCCATTCAAATTTATCATCATTAGCTGTTAAACGTAAAATTCTAATTGCCTGACTTGTACCAACGTTACATTTCAGGTGTGCTGAATGTTGACTGCCATCATGTTAATACAAAATTAACAAATGCTAGTTTTCCATAAATACAAGATTCATTTCTACCATTTATACTATCACCTATAACTGTAACATCCAGAAAATTAAGGCCTTTTATGCCATTGAGAAGTTAAACTTAAAAACTTTGTAGTGGAATTTTTATATTTCACAAATTCATAAAATTCAACTTTATTTACTTTCCATATCACAAAATGGTATATAAATTATTAGGTAATCCATAAATGCATCTTTCCAGTGAACCATTGTTAAATTTGCATAAGCTGGGGCCATATTAGCTCTTACAGCCACCGACATTATTTGATGCATAACCCACTAAATAATTTCTTAACATATCAATTTCCTCTTCTAAGGGGACAGACCTATATAAAGAAACTATATTAACAGTTCCAAACAAATAATATCCCTTCTTTCTAATTGCTCTTATACTATCCAAAAATACCAGCTATCTTAGAGTATTTGTCTAAATGAATACAAATTAGTTTTGTATTTGAAACATTTGCAGCAATAATTGGTCGGGGGAGGTCTATACACTTATGGAATTTTGGAATTCTGAAAAAATACCCACTTTAAATAATTCAACTTGCAAAAATTAATACATGTCCATTGGGATGTTTCCACTGTGGGCAAAGTTCATTGAGCTGAAAATCAATAAACTGGTATTCTTTATTCAAATTTCTTTTTCAATTCTTATATAACATATCTAATTAGAAATAGTTCCTCTTTTTTCTTTTCATAGTTACACGCATTCATCACCACAATCCCCACTACCTTTTCCACTTTCATTAACCTTAAATTAAATGTACCCTGCAGGTTTTAGAATGCCCTATACTCATCTTCAATTAAATAAAAGCATTCCTATTTGTTCTCTTACCAATAATTTCCCAAACTTCATTTATGCAAATTTGTTCAAAAAATTCAGAGAAGGTTGCAGTTATAGATTAAAAGTACTACATATTTTAAATGTAACAACTGCGTTATTGGTAAACCTTTTATTTGATAGTAAGTAATTAAAATACACCCCAAAAGTGAGATAAATGGATCAAGTATAACACCTTGGCTGACAAAGCACTGAAAAACTATGGGGGAAATGCAATAAAGCCTACACGATAATTTTGACCATGTGTGTATCACAGCATGATGTGCACATGGCTGCAAAAAGTTTTAGATTCAGTAAACTCTGCATAGCAGTGTGCACTCACTTGCAAACAAGGAAACTTTTGTAGCATACAACTTGCAGTGTAAGCAGATGAACTGTATGCTAATGAAGGAAATCAACATGGTGGAGCAAAGCAACAAACTGTAAATTAACCGTGTAGACTCCTTGCTTGTGTTGGCCATATATGCAAAAGTTTTCTGAATACAGCCACCCAAAGGAGTCTACACAGAAACTAGAGCAAGTAACTGTCCATACATTTGTACAGAACAGACCCTAGTATGCAATCCCACACACATTATGACATTCCCAGACATGTTGGATGCTAGAAAAGTATGTTAAAAATAGCAACAATTCCTTATTAAGTGCCATGACATAAATGCCACTTTCTACCCCACCCCAAATGAACAATGTAATCATAACTAATGTAGACAGTTAAAAGTGTAATCCCTATAAAGCATAAAATCCCAAACCTGAATTTCACTGTGCAGATATATACACCTGAATAATACCCTCCCTTGACTGTACAAAATTGGGCAACCTTCAGTTTCCCTGCCTACATGGTTGCCAACCATGTAGATTCAGGGCTGCCAACACAGTGAAGATGCAAATGAGGTCAAAACACATTAGAACTGCGGAATCCGAAAACATGTAACTGTGTAGGGGTGTTCACTTTGTGTAGGCACGTCCGCAGTGTTCATGTTGAATAAATGGCAAAATGTTGTGAATGATGACATCAGGGGGTGTGTCAGGTTACACTTATAGAGGTGTACATATAGGTCTGGGAAGTGTAAAAGTGCATGCAACCGGTGCACAATACACAAGTTCTATGTCATCCTTCAGTTTCCCTGCCTACATGGTTGCCAACCATGTAGATTCAGGGCTGCCAACACAGTGAAGATGCAAATGAGGTCAAAACACATTAGAACTGCGGAATCCGAAAACATGTAACTGTGTAGGGGTGTTCACTTTGTGTAGGCACGTCCACAGTGTTCATGTTGAATAAATGGCAAAATGTTGTGAATGATGACATCAGGAGGTGTGTCAGGTTACACTTATAGAGGTGTACATATAGGTCTGGGAAGTGTAAAAGTGCATGCAACCGGTGCACAATACACAAGTTCTATGTCATCCTCTTTATTGTTTGTTAAAATGCATCGTATCTATCCACATTACATTAAAATTTATTTTTTAATATACGTCCTTGTTTGCATGATGCGGTGCTTAGCTCAACCAGGGGAAACAGAGGAATGAATGGCAGGTTTCATGGTGCTTGTCACTTAATTATTCCTGTGGCAGCATGTGTATGTGTAGGGCCAGAGTATGGGTCTGCAACCTTCCCTTTACTTTTTGATCTACATGTTTGTGCGATATCACAGGCATGGACAAAAGTAACAACTTTCCTTGTGCTCACCTTATTTCAGTGTTGGTGCCTACAGTGGCATGTAGGTGTGTGCAGTAGCAGTATGTAGGTGTTTATATATTCAGTAAAGTCACAGATGGTTTTCATAGCTGCATACAGCATACGCAGGTGATTTCATTACAGTGGAGCTCTTCAGCAAGCTATAAAGCATCCATGTAACCTATATTCTCTTTTTTCAAGCATACTTCCTTACCATGGGAGAAGACATAAAGAAATTATAGGCCTGAAATAAAATTGTCTCAACTGCTGCATTTGCAAGAAAAGTCCTTAACCTAGAATGTATTCTGTAATAATATTATCTGTCTTTATATATCTTAACTTGATGCAGTAATGAAGTATATAGTGGTGGATTTGTCCAGAAAGTACCTTAACATGTGATTGCAGACACTTATTTTACTCATATGTGTCCATTACTAAGGTTTTATTTCTTATTCCTCTCTTTCTTATTGCCCTTTTTGCATGATGCACCACATAGCACATATAGTGTAAGCAGATAAGGTCTGTGTTTATCAAGTTTGTGCAAAGAGCAGCGGATCACCTATGAAACAGATGGCCAAAAATAGTAACCAGATACATTCAATTAATGCCATTGGACATCATGAAACATCTGGCCTGAAGTACAGATGGTACTGGGTTCTAGTACAGAGTGTGTGACCTTTGATTTACTGTTGTGACATTGCAGTTTACAGCAATGAAGTGCAACATAGACAACTATTTCCTCTACACTCTTGTGGCAACAAGTGAAAGTGTAGGACTGACATACACATGGTCCTCAGCTTGAATACACTATATGCTATATAGTATTTTTACTGACATTAGCAATGTGGCTCGTGTTTGCGCACCTCTTACCAAAGAGCAAATGGGTGTAACTCAAATGAGTGCACACTTTGTTAACCATGTTGCAAATCAGCTGCTCACTGCGCTATGGAACTGTATATCTGATGCTTTCTTCTTAGTGTTTATTGTCCATTTCCTTTGTATGACATAAAACTATAAGTGAAAACATTACAAATTCAGGGTTCATTATAAGTATATCTCATATATTTACAATATGTGCCTGTGTTGCCCCCCCCAACAACCAGTACAACCCAGAGGACTCAATATTTTATACACACATATATCAACCATACTACAAAGTACAATATATAATGTTGTGTGCTCCCACATGGACAGGGCCAGTTAGCGGTGCTGACAACCTTGTTCTGCTAAACCCAGACATCCAACTATGCTCAATAAGGTTACTTGTGTTTTTATACAGCTAGACTTCTACACACCATGGACACTGTACACTTATATGAACCTATGAATCTATGTGTCTCTGCAGACCTCCCAAGCTGTTGTCCCCCACATGACATTCTGATGTTATCTACCATAAGTTAACCAGCAGCCATGTAATAAAAGTCAGACTTGTGGCATGGAACATGCATAAAGTACTGTGTTCTGTAGTCTGTATACTTAGGTAGGAGTTCTGTTCTCACTACAGTCAACTATGTGTGTGTGTGTGTGTGTGTGTGTGTGTGTGTGTGTGTGTGTGTGTGTGTGTGTGTGTGTGTGTGTGTGTGTGTCCAACCAGAAGAGCAAGTGTGTATCCTGCAGTTATCACCCCAATCCGATAAATTGACAGTATTTTGATACTTGCACCTGTCTACACAGCCATTTCAGGCAGGCCTCTCACATTCTTCTCTACAACATGCACTTCTGATGTCATCCACTATAAGTTAACCTGCAACCACATAAATGTCAGACTTGTACTGTGGTGCTTGGATAGATTACTGTGTTCTATAATCAGTGTGTTTAGATAGGTAGGGATTATGTTCTCACTGTAGTCAACTGGGTGTGTGTGTCTCTACTCAGCAGAGGATACTCGGTATGCTACAGTTACCCTCCAATGGCATGGTTTGCCAGTATTTTGATACTTGCACCTGCTTACACATCTATTTCAGGCAGGCCTCCCACCTTCTTCTCTCCAAAATGCACTGCTGATGTCATCCACTATAAGTTGACCTGCAGACATGCAAAAGTCACACTTCTGCCATGGAGCTTGAGTAGAGTACTGTGTTTTATAGTCTGTGTACTTAGACAGGTACGGGTTCTATTCTCACTGCAATCAACTTGTGTATGTTTGTACTTCTACTCAGCAGAGTAGATGTGCTATTCTACAGTTACTTCTCCAATTGCATGGCTTGATAGTCTACTGATACTTGCACTAAATGCTCAATAGACAATGTTGATGTGCCACCATATGCTCAACAGGCAATGCTGATGTAATCATCTATATCACATTATTGCATATGCAACCAGCCCACCAGGGCAGGATCAGACAATGGCCTCGAGACCAGGCAGATGTCACTTTAGGTTCACAGGAGTTTACTAGGCTACTGTCCCTAGGGCCTTTATATGCCTAGCCATGTTTATTGACCGACTTGTATGGTCCATATTTCCAGCATCAAGTGTATGATCAGCACTAACTGCCCATATCAAAGAGGGACATGTGTGACATAACTATGGTAAATGTATGGTCTCCTATCCAGTTATGTAAGTTATGCTTAAATAAGATCATTGCATAGCTCTGTTTTACATGAAATGGGAGTTTGTTCTAGAGGAGTGGCAATTTCTGGGAGACATATCAGTCTCTCCAGCATGGCCTGTTAATGTCACAGACTAGGTGAACATCCCTAGAGTGAGCGAATCTTGTCCCATGTGACTTGTGGATGTGCAGCATTTCCATTAGGGCAGGGTCTGATATTTCTCTGTAGGCCAGGCACAATTCCCCTCTCAACAGCCTATAAGATACAGAGTACAGTGACAGGGCCTTCAGTCTGTCCATGGTGGTCATGTGTTGCAGGCCCTGAATTGTCTTGGTGGGAAACCTCTGAGGTGTCTCCAACTGCTGCAGGTGTCTGGTGAGGTACATACAGAAGTCAGCATTGTACTCTATTAGTGGTCTGATGGGGGAAGAGAAAAGGGCAGTTGTAACATCCTTAGCTCTGGATATGATATCCTTACTTATGAGATGTTCAACATAGAAAGCCTTCCATACCACAGTGGACACATAGTGATCAAAGTTAATGTTGCTATCAACCCGTGTTCTCAAATCTCTCACAACAGGTTTTCAGCTATGAGGAGTACTGTTAATATTGTAATGTGCAGGGACTTCCCCTTTGCCAAAAGGGATGATAATGCATTACTTGGTGTTTATTTTGATCCCATGGCTTTGCCAACAATCATTTATCTGTGTAAGCCATTTTTGTAGTATGTCATCATTGTTGGGGGACCCAATGATTGCACCTAGTTTGCAGTCACTGGTGACATGGTAAGAACCACAGGCCATCTCTTTTCCCCTGAACATCTGCGAAATACAGTCCAAACAGTAGGGGGCCCAGTATAGATTCCTGTGGTACAACAGTGATAATTGGTCTGCTGCTGAGGTAGAATCCCCAACTTTGACTGTATGTGTTCTGTTAGTGATCCAGTTGCCTACCCATTTAGTGACATATTGGTTAATCCCCATTTTTTTTTATTTCTCCAAGTCTTTTTAGTTTCTAATACCATGACAGGAATGGACCCAATTCATAAATCAAGGTATAAATTAAGTTCATGAAATTACTAATATTTCAATCTTTGATGTTAGCTAGAAGTGTCTTCTCAGCACCCTCAATGTGCTCAGTAATGACTCCTTCTACAGTTCATACGGAGTTACATGTATCGGTACCATACCTAAGTAAGATTGTAAATTTGTTTTATAAGACTCATTGATCCTACTACTATTGGAACTGTCTGGGTATCTTTTTTCTACATTAACCTCATTTCTTCCTGTAAATCCTGGTACTTTATGACTTTGTGCCTCTCTGTACATAAGACACTGGAGTCATTGGGTGTAGCAATTTCAATAATCAATGTTGCTTTTGTCTTCTTTTCATGGACTACTATATCTGGTTTTCTTGCATCTATTTTTTGAACTGTTGATAATGGGTGATCCCATGTGATATAAACTTCATCATTTTCTATGATGCTTTGTGGCTAATGTTTCCAGTGTTTTTCAGCTACTTCAATATTATTATATTTGCACAATCCCCAGTCCAACAATTTTGCTACATTGTTATGCTTTTCAGTATACAGTCCTTCTGCTATTAGTATATGACAACCAGCAACAAGATATGCATTTCTTTTCAATTCTGTTTTGCCCACGTTTAATGGACTTTGTAAACCTACATATACATAGTCCACTATCGTGAGCCACCAATATTAACCTTTCGTCTTTTAGTTTAAATTCACCTCTCCTTAACCATTCCTGCATTTGATCCTGATCAACATGAGGTTGTTCCAAGAGTTTCCTATACTTGCAACTATATTTATACATTTTCCACATTTCTTGCCTTCTCATCATATCCTTCACCTTATATTCTTTCTTTTGTTTTTTGGCACATTTAGTTGCTACCAGATTTTTATCTACTTCTGGTTTGATTTCCATTCCAACTTGACACCAATATGCTTCTGCTAAACTAAGTAGGGAAGTCATCTTAGACTTGTTCTCCTCATGTTTCAAAACTTTCACTACATTTGGGTATTGTGAGGTCAGCAGATATGTATGAAGTCCCACTATCACAGATCTATACATGTAATCAATTTCGAGGAGACCTATACCTCCTTCAGAACAGGGAATATACAGTCTTGGTATGCATTGATTTTTATAAATCATTTGATGAACATGAAGCATCCTTCTTGTTTTCCTGTCCAAACTAACCATCCCCTTTTGGGGCCAGTCAATTATTCCAAAACTGTAAGTTAGGACAGGAAGAGCAAATTGGTTTATAGCTTTTCCTTTGTTCCTAGATGTCAGTGCTGTTTTTAGCATGTGAGTTTCTTAATAATACCTGAGTGGGGGATTGTCTCAAAAGTCTTGCCGAAGTCAGGATAGGTTGTATGTACTGTTTTGCCTTCATCCAGGGCTTTGGTGACATTCCTGAAGAAGTTCATCAGGTTTAATAAGCATGATCTACCCTTAACAAAGCCAAATTGTGTCGGGTCAAGAGTTTGAAGGTCACCTATGTCTTTGTTGATGAGGTCCATGATTATTCTCTCCATGGCCTGTCAGATAAGGCTGGTTAGGTTTATGGGTCTATAGGTCCCGGAGCCAGTTGACAGATTCCTTTTGTGCAAGGGAATTAATGTTGCTGTGCTCCACTCTGCTGGGACAAAGCCAGTACTTAGAATGTGGTGGAAGAGAGTGCCAAGTGGTTCTGCTAGGTCCTATTTAAGGCCATTTAGTAGGGAGCCTTGGATGTAATCTGGTCCCATAGAGGCTGTGTTTTTGGCCATGGAGAGTGCGGTTATGATCCACTCTTTGGAGATACTAGGTAGAGGACTGGTGACAGGTATGCTTTGGGGTATGTCTGGTAGGGACAGGGGAGGTGAAGTTTGCCCCAAATCTGTCTGCTGGCAGGTTGGCGATGACCATAGGGTCAGTATGAATGGTACCATCCACTACTAGTTCGGCACAAAGTTGGCCCTCCCCTTTTAGATTTCTGATGTAGCTAAAGAATGCCTGATTATCTTTAGCTAGGTATTTCAGTTTAGCTTCATACTTGGCTTTAGAGGACTTTACAAGATAACTAATTTGCTTGTTCAAGATGCGGAAGCTGTCCTAGCTAAAAATGATATGGAAGGGGGTTTTATCTAGAGTTAGTTGGACTTGGAGTAGCATTACGGACTTGTACTGTTTGACCAGTCTTGGGGTGTACTTGTCTTTAATGAAGATGTATACATCTCTGCCTTTGGTTCTTTCACACTCATTTTGATGACTGAATGTGTGAAAGGCATTGTAGCATTGCATGGCTGGGGGGGCTGTCTGCGGCTTTGACCCATGTCTCTGTGACTGAACAGACATGGGCATCTTCCAAGGTAAGGAGTGCTTCCAGTGAGTAACGTTTCTGATTTACACTCCTTGCATTAAACAGCATAACCTTCAGTTTGTCTCTAGTGGACTTTTTATGTTGGAATTTAGTTTTTCTGACATTGCCTAAAAAGACCACTATGGTGGAGGCAAGTACCTTTGCCAGTTACTATAAGTCAATAGATGACAGGTGAAGACCATCTGTGGCATGCAGCATGGTCTGTCGATCATATCTGCCCAGGCTGACAGATACTGGATCCCCCTGGACTGACAACAGAATCTAAGTCAATTGTTGAAGTCATTCATGTTTTGTTTATCATCATCCTGGTTGAAGGTAGAATGCTGCTTAGGGCTAGAGACATACCTGCCTGGGACACATAATCTGAGAGGTCATGTCTCAGTTCATATAGTACAGTGAGTAGGGGGTACGAATGGAGAGATGAAAAGTCAGCAAGCAAGGGAGAGTAGTAGTGCTGTAATTAAATTCATCCTCAAGTCTTGGTGAGTACCTTCATGAGGTGGACCCTGTTTTTCACAAAATCTCAGCAAGGTGACTGATACATAAACTGTATTTATATAGCATATATAATGGACAGAAGTAGGTAAAACATTAAAAAAGATAGCTGGGTGCACAAGACCCAGGATAAAAAAGTGCCCAATCCTTGTAGGCACACTGTGCCAGGACTGGAAAAGATAAAGTGCAGAATTCTCAAAATACGGAAACATACCTACAATGGGGCTAGGTCAGTCCCAGGGGGAGGATGCCCCCCCTTTTGTAGAAGGAAGTAGCAGTCCACAAAAGTCACAAAAACGGATAGGCCAAAGAAGATCTAAAGACGATAAAGTGGACTACTGAGGATAAGAAAGAAATGATGTATTGTTACTATTATGCAAAAACCCTAGAATTTCCAGATATAAGATATACAAAACAGTTAAGAGAGAAATTAAAGGAAAGAAAAATACCTCCACGAGAAAAACTGTCAGAAGCTTTAAATAAAAATGTGTATTCATTAATAAAACAAATTTGTGAAAAAACAGTATATCAAGAAACATTGATCTGTTTGTAAAAATTAGCATCTGAGGAAGAGAGAAAATATAAACAACAAAACCTAGAGATTTTTGAAAAGTATAAAAAAGAAATATGGACATGGGAAAGAAAGAGCGATATGATATGGTGCAATATTTATGCAAAGGAAAAAGCCAAATTATTCAATATAAAGAAAGCAGCCCCAAAGATATCCAAAGAGAAATACAGACAAAGGCAACCAGATATGGAAAATTTCACAATAAAGAAAATAATATCACAAAGAGCGAATGGGGAAAAGAAGATTAGTAAAGTAGAAGTTAAAAAAATAGAAAGTGAAGTTATGGAGTGCCTGCGAAGTGAAGGATTTGGTGTAGAAGGTCTAACACAGGTTACATCACAGCAAGATGGAGTGAGTCCACAAACTAAGGAGAAGCAGGAAGATCAGGAGACATCTGAAGAAGAAATATTGGACATGGGAAAGAAAAAGAGATTAAATATGGTATAATATTTATGCAAAGGAGAAAGCAAAACTAACCAATGCAAAAAGAGCAGCACCAAAGATATTCAAAGAGAAATACAGGCAAAGGAATCCAGACATGGAAAACTTTACAATACAAAAAATAAAAAGACAGAGGAGAAGTAGAAAAGGAGATTAGCAATGGAGAAGTTAAAGAAATAGAAATTGAGATTATGGAGTACCTATGAAGTGAAGGATTCAGTATAGAAAGTCTAATTCAGAAAGCACTGCAACAGGATAGAGCAATGGATGTCCAAATTAAGGGGATTCCAGCAGAATGGGAAGCAATTGTTCAGGTACCATATGAAGATATTGTGGAGTGTTCCACAGGAAACCAGTAAAAACGTTCACTTGAAGCTGGACAGTAAGTGAAGGAACAGGAAACTGTGGAAACTCTGATGCAGTGAATGTTGAGGAGTGATAGGCCCATAAATTCCTATATGACAGAGCAACAGATGGCACAGGATGAAACTGAAGAGAATGTGCCACAGGAAGATGGTATAGAACTTTCTATAGAATGTCTGCAAGAAAGGGAAAATAAAAAATGTGCCCTCAGTTTAGAAGAAAATGAATTAAGAGAAGAGTTGTTTGATGTAATAGAGATAGATAAACATGGTAAGATCAATGAAAGAAATAGACTACAGAAGGTCAATAAAACAAAAAAGTCAGAAATTTGATAAAAACAAATGAACACAGTAATTAGGACTGTCCATTGAGATCCATGCAATAAAAAAGAAGTAACCAGGATATATTACTGTGCAGCTAAATTAATAACTGAAGAAGTCCTACTGCAAGAACACAGGTTAGTGAGGGAAAGGAAGAGGAAAAATCAAATACCACCATGGAAGTATCGAATAGAGAAAACTATAAAGCAATTAAGACAAGATGTGTCACTGTTAGAAGAATATAAAAGAGGGAATAGATCAACAAAAATATTAAGAAAATAGATGAGGGAATAGAGCAACAAAAATATTAAGAAAGATAGACATAATAAAAGCAATGCGCAGTATTAGAACAGACCAGGATCTATCATGCACTATCACTAATAACAAGAAAAAAATCTCAGCACAGGCAGAAAAACTTAGAGGATATACAGATAAATATAAAAGAAAAGAAAGCAATTTATTGATGACCCAAAAAAGTTTTATAGAGAGTTGGGAAACAAGGTAAAAGGAATTGAAAGACCACCAAAAAAGAAGAAATACATCCATTTTGGAGAAGTATTTATGAAGATCCTGTGGAACATAACAAAGATGCTAAATGGATAGAAGAAATAAAAGAAAGAATAAGATGTTTAAAGCTACAGCGTATGCAATGGGATGAAGTAACAGCCAGACAAATTGAGACAAAGTTAAGAAAACCCACCAATTGGAAAACCACTGGCCCAGATGCAGTACCTAACTTCTGGTTAAAAGTATTAACATCTTTGCAGAAAGATTTGGCTATGAGTAAGAACTATTTATATGCACACCCTGAACAGACACCAACCTGGCTAACAACAGGAAAAGCAATGCTACTACTTAAGAATGAACCTGCAAGGTACCCTAAAAACTATAGAGCAATAACTTGCCTTCCAATGACGTACAAACTATACACTGGAATTGATGCAGACAGAGTTCATAGTCATTTAGAAGAAAACTCAATTATGGCAATAGAACAAAAGGGCAATAAAAGAAAGTCATATTGAAAAAAGGATAATTTGTTGTTATATAAAATCATAGTGGAGAACTGTAAAAAGGGGTAGAATCTAAGTATGGCATGGATTGACTATAAAAAAGCATTTGATAGTATCCCACATTCATGGATAAAAGTGTGGTTAAAAATTGATAAGATACACCCTACAGAGATAGGCTACATTACAGTGACCATGAAACAGTGACAGACCACTTTGCAATTAAGCCATGATAAAGGACAAATTATTATTCCAGGGATAAAGATTCAAAGGTGGATATTCCAGGGTGACTCTTTGTCACCACTGTTATTCTGTCTTGCACTTAACCCATTAAGCTGTCTACTTAACAGCTTAAACCATGGCTATAATTTGGCTCCCGGAAAAAAAACAATGTGTAAAGACTTCTCAGCTTCTCTTTGTCGATGATTTAAACTGTATAGCTCATCAGATGAGGAACTGAAAGCACAACTTCAAGTTGTCAAAACTTTTTCAAATGATATAAGACTGTCGTTTAGTCTTGATAAATGTGCAAAAGCAACCTTTAAAGCAGGAAAACTGCAGCACCAAGAAAACATCAGTTTGGGACAAGAATGTGATATAAAAGAATTGAGCAAGAGGGGGTGTATAAATATTTGGGAATTGATGAAGGATCAACAATAAAACATGAAAAATGTGACTAAAACTTAATAAGGAATACTTTGGAAGACTTAAATTAATCCTGAAATCAGCGTTGACATCTAGGAACAAAATCCAAGCTATAAACCAATTTGCTCTTCCTGTCCTAACTTACAGTTTTGGAGGAACTGACTAGCCACAACATGTGTTGGATAGATTAGATAGGAAAACAAAAGGATGTTTCATGCTCACCAAATTATATATAAAAATCAGTGCATACCAAGATTATTTATTACCCTTTCTGAAGGAAAGATGGACCTTCTTGAAATTGATTACATATATAGATCTGCAATCGTGGGACTCCACACATATCAGCTGACCTCACAAGAGCCAAAAGTAGTGAAAGTTTTGAAACATGAGGTGAATAAATCTAAGATGAATTCCCTGCTTAATCTAGCAGAAGCATATTGGCATTAAGCAGGAATGGAAATCAAACCAGAAGTAGATAAAAATCAGGCAGCAACTTGATGTGCCAAAAAACAAAAGCAAGAATATAAGGTAAAGAACCAGATGAGAAGGCAAGCAATATGGAAAATACATAAATATAGTTGCAAGTATAGAAAACTTCTGGAAGAACCTCATGTTGATCAGGAATGAACACAGGAATAGTTAAGGAGAGACAAATTCAAACCAAGAGATGAAAGGTTAGTACTGGCGGCCCAAGATAGTGGGCTACGTACACACTGGCTTACAAAGTCCATTGAACATGTGGGAGAAATAGACAAATGTAGGTTTTATAAAACTGAATTGGAAACAGTTGCACAACTTGTTGCTGGTTGTGACATACTAACGGCAAAAGGACTGTATACTGAAAGTTATAATAACGTGGCAAGACTGTTGCACTGGGGATTGTGCAAGCATTAAGGTTCTCATGAGGCTAAAAAAACACTGGAAACATGAGCTACAATGCATCATAGAAAATGTTGAAGTGTACATCATATGGGATCACCCATTACCGACAATTCAAAAGACAGATGTCAGAAAACTGGATATAGTGGATCATGAAAAGAAGACAAAAGTAGCATTGATCGTTGAAATTGCCACACCCAGTGACTACTGTGCGTTGCATATAGAGAGAGAGACACAAACTCATAAAATATCAGGATTTGCAGGAAGAAATGACAGCAATATGGAAGAAAGATACCCAGACAGTTCCAATAGTAGCAGGAGCAATGAGTCTTATAAAAAAGAATCTACAATCATATTTAGACATGTTACCAATACATATAACCCCATACGAATTGCAGGAGTCATTACTGGGCACATTGCGGGTGCTGCAAAAGCACTTCTGGCTGACATCAAAGATTGAAACAATACTAATTTCATGAATTTTAATCGTACTTTGACTTAGGAATGGGAACCATGCCCATCATGGTATCAGAAACCCAAAAGACTTGGAGAAATTAAAAAAAAATACAGTGATAGTAAACTACAGCACTAGGAAACCATCAGTTTGGGACAATAATGTGATATAAAAGAACTTGAGCAAGAGGGCGTGTATAAATATTTGGGAACTGATGAAGGATAAACAATAAAACATGAACAAATCTGAATAAAACTTATTAAGGAATACTTTAGAAGACTTAAATTAATCCTGAAAATAGTGTTGATGTTTAGGAACAAAATCCAAGCTATAAACCAATTTGCTATTCCTATCCTAACTTACAGTTTTGGAGTGATTGACTGGCCCCAAAATGTGTTGGATAGATTAGATAAGAAAACAAAAAGGATGCTTCATGCTCACCAAATGATTTATAAAAATCAGTGCATACCAAGATTATATATTCCCCATTCTGAAGGAGGAGTGGACCTCCTTGAAATTGACTACATGCATAGATTTGCAATCGTGGGACTCCACACATATCTGCTGACCTCATAAGACCCAAATGTAGTGAAAGTTTTGAAATATGAGGAGAATAAATCTAAGATGAATTCTCTGCTTAATCTAGCAGAAAAATATCGGTGTCAAGCAGGAATGGAAATCAAACTAGAAGTAGATAAAAATCAGTCAGCAACTGAATGTGCCAAAAAACAAAATAAAGAATATAAGGTGAAGGACCAGATGAGGAGGCAAGAAGTGTGGAAAATGCATAAATGTAGTTGCAAGTATAGAAAACTTCTGGAGGAACCTCATGTTGATCAGGAATGAACACAGGAATGGTTAAGGAGAGACAAAATCAAACCAAGTGATGAAAGGTTAATACTGGTGGCCCAAGATAGTGGGCTATGTATATGCTGGTTTACAAAGTCCATTGAGCATGTGAGAGAAACATACAAATGTAAGTTTTGTAAAACTGAATTGAAAACAGTTGCACACCTCATTGCTGGTTGTGACATACCAATGGCAGAAGAACTGTATACTGAAAGGCATAATAATGTGGTAAGACTGTTGCACTGAGGATTGTGCAAACATTATGATATTGAAGTGGTTGCAAAACACTGTAAACATGAGCCACAAACCATCATAGAAAATGATAAAGTTTACATCACATGGGAATAACATTACCAACAGTTCAAAAGATATATGCCAGATATAGTGGTCCATGAAAAGAAGACAAAAGTAGCATTGATCATTGAAAATGTCACATCCAGTGACCACAATGACTTGTGTACAGTTAGACACAAAGTCATAAAATATCTGGAACTGCAGGCAGAAATAAGAGCAATGTGGAAGAAAGACAGTTCCAATAATAAGGAGCAATGGGTCTTATAAAAAAGGATCTACAATTATATTTAGATATGTTACCAATACATGTAAACCCATATGAATTGCAGAAGGAATCATTACTGGACATATTGTGGGTGTTGCGAAGAGCACTTCTGGCTGACATCAAAGATTGAAATAATACTAATTTCATGAACTTTAATTATAATTTGACTTAGGAATGGGGTCCATTCCCATCATGGTATTAGAAACCCAAAAGACTTGGAGAAATTAATACAGTGAGGTATGTCTCCAGTCATTCACTGCAACATGGACTATGACAGAGTCATAACAGTACTTGTTGTTGAGAGACTTGAGTGCCTGCGTAATGTGACAGACCCTGGCACCTGACAGGCTGCTGACCGTGACCTTCTCCTTGTCCAGCCTGGTGAGGGGGACATCTGTGTGTCCCACTATGGAGTCGCCTATGACCAAGACCTTTGGTTTTGAGGTGTTCTGTCTTAGGGACTTATTGGCTGAGACACTGTGGTGTGCATTATTATGTGTAGTAGATTTTGTTGGGTATGCAGTGTGTGCAGTAGGGTTGCGCTTGGGAAGCCTCTGAACTTTAGATAGGCTTGTAGCAAGTACCTCCACATGTGTGGGTTTATGTGTTGTGAGCTTGTTATGTGCAAGAGGTGATTTGTGTGTGCTGACAACATATTTGATATCTGGTTTGTTGTTAGATGAGAAAATTGATTCTAAATTCATAGTACAGATACAGCTCTCACATGTTATATTAGTTTGTTTTAGCAGTAACTGGTTGTCAGTATACATGAGGAAATTGCTACATTGCCTCAGGATGCCCGTGTCAATCAGGCTGCCTGGAGAAATGGTGGTGAAGTGTCTGCCCATTATGGAAGGTCTATACTGTAATAACTAATGGGAAAAGGGCTACATCGACCAGGCTTTGCTGTAAGACTAACAAAAAGTGTTGCTTCTATGGAGGGTTAGAGGTAGAAAAATGTGTCAGTATTTCACAATGCAAAACTGAGCTGCTTGCAGGGCAGCAGTGCAAGTTCTGATCAGCTCCAATTAAAACCCGACCAAACATGATGATGGAATACAAGCAAAGTTAAAAGATTTTAAACAGTAAAGCAAAGGGAAAGGCCGAGATTGAGCCTTATTCCACCAATCCCCAAATCCCATAGGTCCTTGGCTGCACACCTTGCCACAAGGGTTCAGGGAAACCTTCTTAATGTAAAAGGGCTCATTTATGTGCTCATATAATACCAAACAGTATGGATTCAGCAAGCCTGATTCGAGCATATGCTATATAATGCAGAAGCACTAGAAATTCAAAGTGTGGCCGATCAAAATAACAATAGCAGAAAAAAATAGTTTAAATAAAGCAGGAAATTCAGTAGAATACTCCAACAAGAGTGTAGACAACAAACTTTTTTGGTGTGAAATAAGTTGTCTGGAACCCAAGTGCTTAAACCCTGACTAAGACACTTTCAGAATAATAGACACAATAAGACTTCAATCAGCAATTCCCAGATTAGAAGGGTGTAGACTATCCTCTCCTGCCACAAAAGTCTACACCAGAAACCTTCCTTATGTAAAATAACTGACTTGGAGGCCAACTGCTTAAACCATAACCAAGACACTAAGGACAGCAGTCACAATATGCATTCAACCAGCAATTCCCAGCTCAGAAGGGCAGATGCTACTGTCTCCTCCCATAACAGTGTAGACTACAAACCTTCTTAATGTAAGACAAATGCCCTGAAGCCCAAGTGCCTAAACTAAAAGTAAGTGGCTGACAATAGCAGTTACAATTTAATGTGATACTAGACAGATGACAGCAACATATCTTTTAGTCTACCCACATAGAGCAAGTCTTGGTCACTAAGCCCTGTGTTATCCTGATGAGAAAGCCCTGTGGTCTGTCCATCTGCTGCATGTGTCTGGTGACATTCATGCAAAAGAGACCATTATACTATATTACTGTTCTGATGAGTTTTACTACAGTGCTGTCATACGATCCTGAGATCTGAATGTGATGGCATGTCCTATGATTTGCACTACATGTATGTACTGTAAAATATTAAAGAGAAAAGTTATAAAGTAAGGAGATGCATTTCAGTTCCTGACTTCACAACCCTTACAAGAGAATACACTAGAAGGCATTGACATGATGATGCTATCCACTGTATCATTTGGCAAGGCAAATATAAGTGACAGGTAAAAGTAACAGTTCAACAACACACATGCAGATATAGTAGGCACAAATGTTACTATGAATCCTGTGCATCAGACACAAAGCTTTTGTATCCCTGAATGCAAAAGAGAGAAAACAGGGATATGGCACAGTTATTATCACTTGCACAGAGTGCTGGGGGACAGGAGGCCTAGGCTGACACAAAATGTCAGTGAGTGTGTTAGGGACAAAGAGAAGCAGGAAGGCTGTGTGTGTGTGTGTGTGTGTGTGTGTGTGTGTGTGTGTGTGTGTGTGTGTGTGTGTGTGTGTGTGTGTGTGTGTGTGTGTGTGTGTGTGTGTGTTTGTGTATGTGTGTGTCTATAGGAGTCCTCCATGTGAAAGTGGTGTGTGAGACCCTGCATGAATACATCCAACTCAGTGGTATCTCTATGTCATGGCAAGTTGGACAGGTGTGAGCCATGCATGGAGGAGGTGGCAGTTCATCATTGTCATCCCTGACTACGAGAACTGGCTCTGCCAGAGGATGCACTGGCACCTCCACACACAAGTCCAGATGCAGTGCTGCTACCTGAGCATGATCAATGTCTGCTGGATGTGCTCCCTTCACAGGAATGCCTAGTACCATAACCCCATGGCCTGCCATGCCTGGGTGTGGACAGCCACTCACAGATGGACCAATGGAAGTACTGCTACTATGGGAGCATGATCAGGCACAGCTATGTTGGCAATCAGCAGATGTTGTGGCTGACCTTCGCCCAAGAGGACACTGTTCCCCTCCCAGCAGACATTCCATCATAGACACTGCTTGTTCCATGACAAACATCTTTCCGAGCATCACAGAGACCCCTCTTTCCAACGTGTCATTCATATGATCCAGGGAATGACAGACATGGTAGTCAAGCAAGTCAGACTGTGTAACATCCACAACTTTGAGCATTTGTCTGGAGTGCCTTTCTGAACATGCCTGAGCCTCTATGATGGCCCTAAACATATATTCAATGACACAGGAAGACACACCTGTACCAGGTGAAAGATGGACAGCAGGCCCCCTCCATGCACCCCTATCAACCCTCCTGCCTGGAATATCAGCAACACTTTGGCTATGGCCAAACTCAACAGGGACTGAAGCCACAGTAGCCACACTTCGCTGCTCAATGTCCTTGCCGTCCACCTGTCCTATGTCTGTGGGCTCAGTGGACTGGGTAAGCTTAGGTCTACTGACTGTGTCCAGAGAAAAACAAGGGGGTGGTTGGATGTCAACCTCTGTGTTAGATTCAAACACTGCACCCCCTAACTGTACCTCCATTTCATCGCCATCATCAACAGTGTCTGACGAGACACTAACATCAGGTGGCGCAGGGCCCACACTCCCAATGTCATGATCACCTGTGATAAAAAGGGAGAAACATAGGCATACATTAATACCTGTCCCACTATGATGCAATATATGCTAAACTAACAGTCCTGCCACTATTACAGACAGTAAAGCAAAACACCCAACAGACCTAAAATGACACATTATATGATATTTCTAGAAACTGATCTGCAGTACTGAAATAACTTTATTTGGTTTCCATCTGGAGGAGGCATACGTTGTTGGATTTCTGATGTTCTGAAATAATTTAAGCAAGAGGTAAGGGAACATTATCACATTTAACAGTAATACAGGGGTACTACATGGACTAGTCTATATCTATGTGCAGTTTGTATTCAACAAGAATATGGCTAACAACTACAAATTGAGCTTATCACTGTACCAATCTTCAATCCCCCATCAAAAAAATAGATGTGACACAGAAGTAACTTTTATTTCAATTGCTTTACAATACAACAGTATTCAGATGGTCATATAACAAAGCCTACCTAGAAGTTCTTCCTGGGACTGAGAAGGAGGGGTGCCCACATCAATCACATGTTGTGGTTAACTCTGCTGTGAGTTGTCTTGTTGTAGAAGATTTGCCAGAAATTCTTCATTGGGGTGAGAGGTGGTTTTGCAGCAGGCCCACCCCTAGTTACCCTCTGGTCTCAGGCAACAGCAGCTGCATACCTCCATGCAGACATTAACATGTCAGTGGCCCTGTGGCGCACCTGATTATATTTCCATCCATGGCCACCCATGGCATTTATGTTTGCAACAATCTGCTGCCATAATCTCAGCCTCTCTGGCATATTGGGATTATCTCTTCTGAGAAGAAAAGCCCCATGGTGATAGATGCATCAACAATGATTGTATTCTCAGCCTCACTGAAGGGGACTGTCTGTGCTCCAATGACATTTCTGGTCCTTAAAGACAACAGAATGATAATACACATAAGTATCACATAAGTACAAATTAACTGTTAAGGTAGGCAGTCTGTATTACCTACTAGAAAAACATAAACCATACAATAGAAATGAAATAACAACAACAGACAGGATGCAAAACAAGGAGAGTAACAAGAGCAACACATTCTTGAATGTTCCATAGCAGTAACACAACTGTGTTCCCCCCAAAAGAACAGTCCATTCTAGCTTGTGACATAAGAGTAACTTCTCTTTGCTCCCCCCACCCACAATAGAACAGGCACTTTAACCATTGTGCTAATAAAACACATTTGAAATGCTAAATGTCCATTCAAAGGATGTGTCCCTGCAACATTTGTATATAGGGGTTCCCCAAGTATCCATCCTTGGACCCCTACTCTTCTCTGTTTTCACCAATAATCTAGCCTCTGCCACCAAACATGGCACACTCATACAATACGCAGATGACTCAACCGTCATCTGCTCAGCCCAGTCCCTACCCAAACTGCAAAAAGTCACACAGGAAGCCTTTTCCTCTGTTGAAACTTGGTTATCCGATGCCCAATTAATACTCAACCCAAACAAAACTAAACTACTCATCTTCCAACCCACCAAACATACTCAAAGCAACTCTCACTTTAACATCACAGCAAAAGACAACACCACTATATACCCAACTGAACACACCAAATTGCTAGGAGTGGAAATAGACAATAAACTAAAATTTGACATTCACATATCCATGACCATAAAAAAAGTCCACAAAAAACAAGGAGCATTATACAGAAATAAGCAACTTCTCACCAAAGCAGCAAAGATTTCAATAGCAAATTCCCACCTTATCTCCACCCTACTTTATGCCTCTCCAATATATACCAACCTAAGGCAATGCTATCTAAACAAGCTAGAGACCTGCTACAACAAAATCATCAAATTCGCCACAGGGACATCCTACCATAGTCACCACTGTCTCTCTCTTGCTGAACTGGGCTGGCTTGAACTCCCTCACATCCTTCAATGGTATCAACTTTCACTCGCCCACAAACTAGTAAACCATCCTCTAAATGTCCCATCCCTCCAGAATCTACTCCAACCCTATCGCACCACCAGACCACTAAGATCCAGCAACAGAAATCACTTGCAGATCACTAAAGGCAATAACTCTGCTGGTGAAGCACTATTCTCTTAAACCATAGCCAAATTATGGAACTCCTTCCCACCCACAATTACCTCCATACCATCATGCACCCATTTCAAAACTTTACTAAAAGCGCACCTAAAAACATGCTGGCTATGCCCTTGCAACTCCCACTCTAATATCACCCACCCCATCCAACCACTACCTTTCTTTCCACTCCACTAACTACCTTGATTATAGCAAGCTCAGATGCTCATAAGCCTAGTACTTATTATACAGCAGGAACTTCTTATTGTAACATTTGTTAATGTCTGTTATGTACTTCACAGATAAAGATTCTAGTTGTCTACTGATGTACTATGTTCTTCATCTGTAAATATGTTGTAAGTAATTGCTATGTAAATTTTTAATCGCTATGTAATCCAATGTAACTACTGTCTGTTTATTTTAACTGTGGAGCTTTTCTCCCCGGGCCTCCGCTGAAAATGGACCTACGTCCAGTCGGTCACTCCCGGTCAACAAATATAAATAAATAAAATTAAATAAATAAATAATATGTATCACATAGCTTACTATTTTCGTGTATTGTTAATCATTTGTACCTCTGAAGTGACTTGACAAACATGGCCATGCCATCAGTACACGTCTAACTAATGCATACACATAACAGTGTAAAAGCCTTTGCTTCACATTATTCATTAATATATTCCATCATATGCATTATGTAGGTAACAAAATGACAGCAACCCTGCTGGAATTAAATACTCCTCTGTAAAGATAGCCTTGGAAATATTCTGCTTTTCTGAACATGTAGCAAGTATCCTCACCATCAGTTTGGCTAGCTGCACATTTGCCTTTTTATAACGGAGTAGATTATTAATGGATTGCATCTGTCTAGACTGTGTTTTGGAGATGCTAATTACAGCATAAGCAGCTGAACTGCATGCTAATCAACCAGCCTGGTGGAGCTATTCAACAAGTTATAAAGCAACCATGTAGACTGCATGCTGTTTTTTCCTGTGAATTTCAAACATAGTGGAGTACAGACACAGAAAGTCTGCACAGACAGAATGTCAGGAGCTGCTGCTGCTTAATTCCATTTGCATGTGCTTCAGACTGCAGGCAATGCTGCTGCTGCTGCCAATAGGCCTAGACTGAGATGAAGAAGAATTTTCAGGCCACATTTAACTTATCACAGCATACATGATATGGACATTGTAGAGTGCTACAGGGTGGACAGGGACACAGGACAGGAACCCTGTGACCTCTGCAATCCTCAACTCAGAGCCACATCCTTTACCTCCCCATGTATTGGCTGTGTATTGCATGCATCATAGTCAGCCGTGCACTAACACTGTGGCAGCTGCTGCATTTACAAGGTATGCCCTAAACGGTTTACTATCACAATGGTGATCGCACTGTCTGATAAACAAATGTGCGAAACTCAGGTAGCAGAACTGGAAGTGTGATTACAGCATTGTCGAACCTTACAATAGCAAACAATCGCTACAGAAAGGTTCGACAATGTAGTACAGATCACACTATAGTGGGGATTGGGAAATGTACCCTTTCCTCAGTGTATTGCGATCTCGGAGTTTGTATATATAAGTAGGGGAGGGGGCGCAGCCTCCCTGCAAAAACCTGTTGTAGAATGTTGAGCAGGTTTGAGCATTTCAATGTAGTCAAGTTGTTCGACATTCTACTTCACTGAAATGCTCAGTTCGGCATTTACAGTGTGCAGTGTTCTGATTTCCGAACATTTTGTTTGGACATTTGTACACTCGAACATCGTACTGTCGAACATGTGATAGTAAACCATACCGAACATGTATTGTATTGTACAGTAACATTATGACATGTCCTTTTATTTCATCACTTGATACAGTAAGCAATTACAAGGTGGGAGATTTGTACAGAAATTAATGTCACATGTGGCAGCACAGACATATTGGTCTTGTATGTTTCCATTAGCAAGTAATAGGCCTCAGGCCTCAAAGATTCACACATTGACACCTCCCCAAAGTAATGATGACCACTGCATGCCCTCAGTTTATCACCATACATTTGTAATTGGAAATCATAACAGAGAGAAGCTCAAAAGTAATAAGATACATAGCAATTTTCGGCTTCACCACCTTCACAAGATCAAACCAGCAGGATGCAAAACAAAGAGAGTAACAAGAGCAACATATCCTTGTTTGTGTCATAACAATAGCTCAGCCTGGGTCCACCCCCATCAAAAGAACACTAGACCATTGCATATGCCATGACAGGAACCAACCTTTGCTCCCACCCCAAAAACAGCAGTCTATGTGTGTTTGTGTCATCCACGTTCCATTAATTTGATGGCAACTGCATATCATAGTGTTCCCAGTTAATGTCCTTACACATTCTAAGGTAAGTGATATAGACTGGCTTACACACTGCTTCTCTATGAGGACTGGTCAGATAATTGATGAATACCCAATAAACACAGAACAGTAGGACACAGGTGTATATTTGCAAGGAATAATCATAGCAGGTTGTGTGATCACTAAGTGCACTACATCCTAATATATTAAATAGAATACATTTACAAATGACAAGCCATGCCTTGATATCAGTGTACATTCAGTTGCACTTGGTTTTTTGAGGAATTATGTCATGTATTTGCTGCAAAGCTCTTTGTGGACAAAGATGGATAAGTCCCCCTCCTGTTTTCTGATGGTGCATTGCAGTGAGATTTGGGATCCAGACCTATGTAGTCATATCTCACATGTACTAAAATTTTCTACTGTGTATGTCATAGATTGATTTTCCACATTTCAACTAATTCTCTTTTTATATATTTTTTTCTTTTTTGGGGGTACTGTTTTCTTGATACGCCACTTAGTGCAAACAGCTTTGGCTATGCAAATTCTGTTTGCACGTAGAGTGGCAGTGCAAAAACCAGATGAATGGGCTAACCAGGTAGCAGACAGGATCCAGACAGCCATAAAATACACTGGACGCATTCAATTAATACTACTGGTCATCGCACAAACACATTTCCCAGCAGCGTGCACTCTTGCTCAATATGTTTGCTCAATGTTAAGTGCTGCACAACACTTTCAAATATTGCAAAACCAGAAAGTGCACACTCCCAGTAAGCGAGTTATCTGCAGTTGACAAGAAAGCATTATTCTACATTGGTCTTGATGTGTGCTAGGCATGGCAGGCATTCCTGCAGAGTTTTTGAGATGACGTGCTCAAAGATGGGGTGTCCAGAAGTCCAAAGTGTTGTTGGACTCCTAGTGAAAGCACATAGGCCCAGGCTTTTGCAAAGGGAATACCATGGCAGTGATTACAAGGCAGAGGCATGGAATAGTCTGGCCTGGGCTCTCACCAGTGCTACTGGTGTCCCCCACACTGATAAACAATGTAGAAATCACTACAGAGACCTCAGGTTGAGGATGAGGGATACCCTCAACCATTGGATCAAGGAATGTAGGACTGGGGGCACCCCACAGATGTGCAAGTATCACTTTCAGAGACTACTTGTAAGACTTAAAAGCTGGATATAGTCAGGATTGGTATGCTTAATTGTATTCTGTTCTGCTTTGTTTTTTTTCTGCAGCCATCACAGATGGAGAATTGAATGTGTGAACCCATGCTGCTAGATTGGCATAGATACAAGACACATGTGATATGTATGCATCCCAACAGTAAAGTTATTTTAGTATTAAAACTTATGATGCATTTATTGGTTAAGTATACATTTGTATTAAATTGAGCATTCATTTCTCAACTGTAATAGGAAAGTGTGCATGCATTATTTGGGTGCCAAAACAACAGTTCAGTATTACAGAGTAGTCATAGTTTGTGCCTTCAAAATCTACACTTCCCAAATATACAATACTGTTAAGTTTTTATCAGTATTGCAATATAACATCAGAGCTCTAAAGCAGTGTTACCACTGGCTTGCTGTAAACTGTAATCATTATACTTGGAACATGCTTATGTGCAATGTATGCATACATCAAGGATTGCTTACTGCAATCTGTAGTATATTGTGCATCTGTTAGGAGCTGGGTAGACTTAACAGTAAACAAAGATATTTGTTAGGAGGTGGTACTGTTAAAAGCAGTGGTCATAGAATACAGTCAAATACTTGTATCAATGCTTAACATGTCACATACAAAGTTACTAATGTTCTCTCTTTTTTTTTTGTTACCCCAACCATTTTCTCTTCTTTTTTCATTTTTAATGTTTTTCCCCACAGCACAGTGGAGCAGGCCTGTCCCATGGGATCCTACTGCCCCCACTCCACTGGCTACAGCACCGATGCCCAGCACATCTGCTATACAACTTGGTAGCACCCCATTTTCCACCTCTGCACTACCTGGCCTCTCAGCAAGTTCTGCCCTTCAGGATAGGCCAGTGGTTCCCTGCAGGAGCAGTGACAGAGGTGGTGAATTTATCACCTGTGATGAACTGCCAGGGTTGGTGCATAGGATTGTGCACTCCATTGTTGTATTAAATAACACAAGGAGATGCAGACATCAGACATTGCAGCCATTGGCACAGTGAGGTGACAGTAATGACAGTCCAGTGGGTGAAGACTCAATTCTCATTGTTACCCAACTTGATGTCCATGGGTTTACAATGTCCCTCTCTCACCTCAATCATGATATTCACCCACCTCATTTGTCCTTTACCATCCCTGTCTCTTATCTTGTTTGTCTTGTCTCTCAGAAATTGCTTCCTCACCTGCCCAAGTTACCTCAACCAGACATTCCTACAGCCCTTTCCCAACATTCCTCTCTCTCTCAAAAAACATGGGAACCTGTCCCACAAAAAAAATTGTCCCATACATAGCTCTCCATTTAGCACATGTGTTTTCATGACACACATGATTCAGTCCAATTCCCTATACAACAGATTGTGTTGTGGTCACCCCTCTCTCTGGAGGTGACAGTCCAAATTCAGCAAAATTTGTGTATATATGTTCATGTTTTATTCTTGAAGACATGGATAGTTATGGTTCTTTTCTACGTCCTTTCTGCACATTTCTGCCTTCCTTTCATGTTGTTCTTCCCCCTGCTGTGCTCCCCATTTCACTACTTTCCTGCTGTTCCCATTTCTTTTCAGTATAATTGTGCAATGGTGCACATCACACACTAATGCATGGCTACAGCAAAATGGGTTATAAGTATTACATAGTTGTATTAGAAACCACTACTATCTAGCCATACTTTAGAGACTCCATACCAACTATCACATTTCAGAATTTGGTTTTACATGTAAAATTATTTGAAGCTGTAACATACACCTGGATTAAAACTTAGTACCATCTGAACAAAAAATGTAGCACTATATAAAAGGAGGTGCTACAGACTCAGTAGATTGGCAGGTATATTTTATAGACTGTATAGCAAAAGGCAGACTTAACTGCTGTTGTATACACCTATTACTTAACTGAATCTCTAGCTGCAGGAATTAATGCACTTAATGCAGTGTTAAGTTCCTTTCTGGGACAAACGGTACAGCTATAGGTAAGACATAAAATTATTTTGGTAGTAGCATTGCTTATCGATGATGCAGGATGCACACTATTGTGCAACATCGCACAGTACTGCTGTTCAAAACTAAATGAGTATCAAGCAACTATATCTAATTATATTGCTGCCATTTACTGTTGTTTCTCATTAGTGCTTGGTGCTGACCATTGCACAATAATTCTTTAAAGAAAATAAATGTGAAGGGTGGGAAATCTAGGTTTCATGCATATCAAGGCAGTTGAGAGTGAGAATATAGTCCTCACCCAGTGGACTGTCATCACTGTCTCCTCACTCCTCTGCTTACTGCAGTGCCAGACGTCTGCATCTTCTACTATTGCTCTACACAAGGATGGAGAGCAGGCACTCCATCCAGTGTAGACATGCACACACAGTGAGGTGCTCAATCTTATGCACCATCCCTGGCAGTTCCTGTCAGGTGATGAACTTACCATCCCCACCACTGCTTCCGGAGGGAGCCATAGGCCTTTCCTCAATGGCAGGTACTTGGGGGACCAGGTAGTGCAGGGGATGCGGAGGGGGTGCTACCAGGTTATGCACCAGATGTGCTGGGCAGCGGTGCTGTAGCTGGTGGAGTGGGTGCAGGTGGATCCTCTGGGACAGGCCTACTCTGATGTGCTGTGGGAAAATAGAAAATAAAAAAAAAATAAAAAAAAGAGAGAGAAAAAAAAGGAGAACATTAATAATTTCATACGTGACATACAAAGCATTGTTACAATTATTTGATTCTATTCTGTACCTTTACTTTTAACACTACAAGTTTCTTTGTTACGTTTAAGACTACCCAGTTCATAACAGAGGCACACTATAGTACAGACTGCAGCCGCCAATCCTTGATGTGCGCATATATTGCACATATGCATGCTCCAATTGTACTGATTACAGTTTACAGCAGGCCATTTGTGCCACTGGTATAGAGGTATGAAGTTACATTCCAATAATGATGGAAACCTAACAGTATTGTATATTTGGGAAATGTGGATTTTGAACCCACAACTGATGACTACTCTTAAATACCATACTGTTCTTTTGTCCTACAGACTACAGCAGGCATACTTTTCTTTTACAGTTTAGAGATTCATGCTCACTATTAATTGAGAATATAACACCATTGCTTTGTGCTACAGACTTAGGCATGCATAGTTTCTTTTATAGCTGGGATATGCATGCTCAGCTTGATACAATTGTATTAAATACCAGCGAAGTGGTCCTTAACTTTTAATGCTTCAAAATTAATGTGCAGATTATTATTATTATTATTGGTTGTATTAGTATTGTTAGTATTATTATTATTATTAGTATTATTATTATTATTATTATTACACTATTTAGACAGTAGTGTTATGATTCATACATACCACATGCTTCTCGCATCCTTACTATATGTGTGGTATGGGACCTGAATTTTGAGGCTCAATCTGCAGCAGCTGTGGAAAAAACAGAACAGAACATCATTATGAATAACAGGCTGTACTATATTTAGTTTTTAACTCTTACAATTACTAAAATTGGTACCTACACATCTGTGGGGTGTCCCCCTGCACTAAATTCCCCAATCCAAAGGTCAAGGGTATCCGCTTCCTCCTCTGGAGGTCATCAAAGTGATATATGCATTACTCACCAGTGTGGGGAATACCTGCAGCACTGGTTAAAGCCCTGGCAATACTATTGCAGGCTTCAGACTTGTGTTCTGAACCTGTATCGTCCCACTGCAGCAACTAGGGCTCATGTTCCTTTACTAGGAGCCCAATAAACACTTACAACTCCTGGACACCCCACCTCTGTGCCTGAAAGCTCACACCCTCTCCAGCAAATCCTAACATGCTTGACATAGCTCAAGCTCAATGTATAATGAGTATTGCTCTCCAATTGCATTTTATATGCTAATGTTTTCCTGCCTATTGCAGTTCTTGTGCTTACTAGGAGTGTGCGCAATTTGGTTTTGCAACATTTGAAAATGTTGCACATCACTTACCATCACACAAACATGGTAGGCAAGGGTGCTCACTGCCAAGCATAGTGTTTGCTTGATGGTAAGCGATGTGCAACAGTGGTCAACAATGCACTTTCTAGATTATTAGGTATATAGGCACTTGTGTAACTGTGCTAGTCAAATCAACCATGTCTACAGTTCTCCTAAGGAGGTTGAGAAAACATTTCTGCATGTTGCACTTCATTGCTATAATCTGCAGTCTCACAACAGTAAAATGAAATTTACACACTCTGCCCTAGAACCTCTGACCATCTGCAATCCACACCTGTCCTTAGCACCTGCTACCATGGGAATAGTGACATGATATGCCCTACTTTAGTAGTTAGTGTAAACTGCTCACTTTATCTGACGTGGCTTAGTGGTAAATCACTCTGGCTATGGAGTGCAGGGTCCTGGGTTTGAGCCTTGCAGAGGCTGTTTATTTTAATTACCAAACACATATGGTTAGGCACCTTTTGTCTGTTTTGGGTAAATTGGGCAAGGTGCAGTGTGACTTTCATGATTTAGAAGCTAAGACATCTGTACTTCCTTACTAAATTCTACTAGACATTCCATTAAGTGTAGTTATGATACTGCAGATGCCTCTTTTATGGCTGCTGCCCCTGGTTCAGTTTTTCATAAATTCTTCTGGCTTAGACTTCAGCCAGGATGTTAAGGCAAAATTGCTGCATTCTCCCTTGGCCAGAAGTAATTGTTTTGGTTCTGTAGCTGCAGAGCTTTTCAAATCCTTGCATGAAAAAGGTAAAGTCATGCAGGACTTGAAAGAAACATTTCTTCCTCCTGATGCTTATGTTTCAGAGAAATTACCATTCCACGGTGGATTGTTTTCTCCACAAGGACGTGAGGTCTTTGCAGACCTGCAAAAGACTTCAGTGTAGGAGATTTCTGGAGACCTCTCAGCCAAGTTCAAGGGGCCTTAAGTCTTTTTTTTTTCTGGACACATCAACTCCAAATGATCACGTCAGACAAATAGTTTATGTTCCTCATTCAACAGTGGTACTAAATGTATTGGAAAACCTTTCTTTTCTCTCAAGAATTTCTCAACCTACTTCAAGCCAGGTTCATCCTATTCTGCCTCTTCAAGACCATTTTTCCTTCATTTCAGTTACAAAGAACAGATTTCTACTCTAGGATGTTTCTAGCTCTCATAAAGGAGGGAGGTTAGAGACCTATTTTGGATCTTTCCTTCCTCAACACTTTCATGAAGGTTCTAGGTTTTAAAATGTTGACTATTCAGTTTTTGCCTATACTAATTCTTCCTTGGGCTTACATGGAGAATTTGGATTTGAAGGCTGCTTACCTTCATATTACTATTCATTTACATTTCAGGAAATACTTATGCTTTTGTGTTTCCTTATATCACTTTCAATTTTCTGCATTACCCTTCAATTTTTCTTCTGCCCCAAGGGTATTTACAAAGTGCCTAGCTCCTCATCTAGGTCATTTGCTCATTCAGGCTCTTTTTTAAGAGATTCTTCTGACTGATATGCAAATTTTGAAGAGTCTTCTGGACAGGTTGGGGTTCACTGTGAACTTAAGTCTTGCTTTATTCCATCTCAGGATCATGTTTTGTTGCAGATTCAATGCCATGTCAATGACAATTTTTCTCGCAGAAGACAAAGTTCTGTTTCCGAGGGACTACTTTCTGAACCTTCTAGCTTTAGACCGAATGCTGTAATTAAATCAAAAGGTGCTTCAACAAAGTATTAGTTTAAGGGTGTGCACACTTATGCAGCCAGCTTATTGTACATTTTTTATTTTTTATATTTTTTCCCCTAACAGATTTGTTTGTTTTTTCAATTGAATTGTACAGGTTATAGGTCACATTAAAAGTGGGAAACGTTTTGAAATGATTTATTTTAATAGGGGTGTGTACACTTTTTATATCCACTGAATGTATGTATGTATGTATGTATATATATATATATATATATATATATATATATATATATATATACATTTATACACACACACACACACACACACACACACACACACACACACACACACACACACACACACATAAATATGTGTGTATTAGGTGTGGGATTAATGACTTTTTAATATAATGGCACCACTTTCCATGTTATCTTGGAAAGTGAATAGTCTCACAGGTATAGACAAAAAAGAAAAAAAAAATCTTAATTATTTTAAGAAATCCAGAGTGCAAAGAGAAATGCTATATGAGACACATTTGAAAATAACTGAGCATATGAATTTGGTGAAGAAAGGATTTTAGGATGGTTATTCTGCAGAGTCTTCTGGATAAAGAAAAGACAATAAAAATTAATGGCAAATTTGTGGCAGTAAGATGCTACTGGCAGTGGATGAAGATTATACTGGCATGTATTTATATTCCACCTAAAACTGCTTGTTTGGAACTTAAAAGAAATTGGGAAGAGTAATCAGCTTTCAGCAGGGAATATTTCTTATACATGGGGACTGGAATTTAGTTTGCAACAATGAGGGTGTGCATCTGGGGGCCTAGAAGGGAAAATATAAGAAAAGAGTGTAGATTTCTGAAGAAATGTATGAAAATATTTGGTATGAAATATGTGAATTCAGTAACAGACACTCTGAGAGAATTTACATATTATTCCCCAAGGTGCAATAACTAGACTTGACAGAAATTATACTTCACTGAAACATTTATTTAATTGAGAGCTTTGATACATATCCAGTAACTACTTCAGAACATTTGCCAGTAATTACTTAGATAAAAATGATGGTTAATGAAGTAAAGATGTGACACTGGTGCTTCTCCATCTACCTGTTAAAAAGAGAGGAATTTAAGCAATGGGTAGTGGAAATTATCCAGGAGTTATTAGGGATGATAGAGAGTAATGCAGATGTTATAGCTAGTGGGTGGGATAAAATAAAAGTGGAGTTTAAAAATAGGGTAGAAATAAAAGAAAAAGAGATGTGGTTAAGAAGTAAACAAGAATTATTTAGAGGGGCTGACAAAGTTCGATGTATTACAGAGTAAGGGAGATCTCATAAAGCAAGAAGAGGCACAATTGTAGAGTGAGGAGTAAATAAAGGAGTATCTGGATAACATGCATAAGTTTTTAGAACGACTGCTAAGCAACTTTTTTTTTAAATAACCCCTGAGCTAAAGAACTTTTGGGGTAAGACTCAGGCAACAGAAAGTAGAAAGGGTTGTTACCAAACTTATTGAGCCTATAACAAGAAAAATTACCAGCGATCCTATAGATGTATTAGAGATATTTTGGAAGTTTTATGAAAATTTATGAAAATTTATATAAAGAGGAGGAGTGGAGAAATCAAGAAAAAGCACAAATGAAAATATTTATGGAAGAATTAAATATGCCAGGTTAGAGGAAGATGAGGCTCAACAATTAATAGTTAAGATAGGAGGAGATGAGATAAGTAAAAGTGATGATTTATAACCAAGCTGCAGAAAGGTCTCCAAGAATAGATGGCATTCCGGTAGAAGTTTGGAAATTAGGGGGGGAGAATGTGATAAAGATCTGGAAGCTTTTAACAATATTTTAAAAGGAGGGGAGGCACCAACATCCTGGAAAAAAAGCTGTGTGGTTGTGATGCCTAAATACCTATCTGATCCAGCTTCATACAGGCCAATTTAAATGTATGTCTAAAATGGCTAAAAGAATGGAAAAGGTGATGTCAAAATCGATAGGTATCTACCAGTGTAGTTTTGTGGAGTGGAGGCAAAAATTTAACAACAATAACAGAACAATGATGGTCTAAATGGAAGTATCATGTAAGAAAATACCACTATTGGTGGGTCTTGATGCAGAGAAGATATTTGACAGAGCAAGCTGAGATTTTATGAGTAGGGCAATGGAAGTATTTGCATATCATGATACAATAGTAGTTAATTAGAAGGATATATAAGGGTTCAGAGGCAAAACTCAAAGTGGGAGTGTTCCTCTTTGATAAATTGTGTCTGAACAGAGGAACCAGGCAGGGGTGTCCTGCTTCATCATTGTTGTTTGCATTATATTTAGAACCACTGACAGTGAAAATAAGGGACTCAGAAATTCAAGGATATATTGGTATGGTGCTAAAGAAAAGTTTGCTTTATTTGCAGATGACATTATTTTATTCCTGATGGAACCAGAAAATGACATCTCAGTGTTGTGGAATGTTCTGAGATTATTTTTCGGAATATAATATAAATGATGATAAAACAAAGGCTATAAGTATAAACTATGTACGCACATATTAACTGGTTGAACAGTATCTACATTTATGGAGATGTGATAAAATTAACTATTTGGGAGTATGGCTTAAAAAGGATTTGGTTATGACAGCTAAGGATATGTGGGAAGAGACTCAACAAAAGATAATACATAGACTGAGAGACTGGAAGCTTTTGCCTATGGAAATGGATAGCAAGATACAAGTAGTAAAAATGTTCTTAGTCCCTTTAGTTTTATACACAGACCAGGCATATTTTTATCAACTAGAGGGAAGTTGTAAATAGTAATTAATAAGGTGTTAAAGATTTTATTTGGGAGGGGTAGAGGGCAAATGTCAAGTGGGATAAGTTGATTCTCCCAGTAGAACAACAAGGTTTAGGATTACCTGATTTGAAGGCATATTTTAGAGCTACACAACTAATGCTGTTACAATACAAGCCAAAAGCCAGAATTCAAAGTGGAAAAGGGTGATGAAGTGGGGAGGGCAATTCAAGAAATAAGGAAAGAATGGGATTTTGGTTGCAGATCCTTAAGGAGAATAATAACAGTCATGCAGAAATTATACTAAGAACTAAGCCAACATGGGAATGGAGAAAGGAAATTCTACTAATAGTGATGACTGTAATTAGGGGTACAGAGAACAGAGAAGAGAGGTTTTGAATTTACTGGAGGAGGACAACAAAGGAACCAAGGTATTGGGAATCAGTAATTAGAGAGGGAATGGTGATAGAATGGCTAGAGGCCAAAAAGACATTTAGATTGCAGGTTAGTGATTGCCTTTCGTATTAGGGATTGATATCAGAGTACAGACAAAGAGAAAGGGATAGGGAAATCATAAATGAAAAGGTTGCATTGATTGAGTTTTTAATTGAATCTCAAACTGAAGCTGTTGTTAAAAAAGGGGGTAATTAGTAGGGCATATAATATATTACATGATAACTACAGGAATCAATCAGAAGAGGTCAGAAAAGATTGGGAAGAGAGATTAGATATGCAGTTCACAAAGAAACAATGGGAGGACATATATGTGGCTCCCAATTATCCAACAAAATCTAGAAGAGTAAGGATTTATGCCAGGAAGTGTTTGCACTGGCACTTTTATAGCCAAAGCAGACTCCACAAAGAAGTATTCCTCTGGTAGATGGCAAATGTTGGAGGTGTAATGTGGAAGAAGGGGGAGCATATGTTTTCTGAGTGTAATGAGTTGGCAGACTTTAAAAATTCACATAAAGATTATTCTGTCAGCATTACTGGGTGAGCAGATGAGTGTAACTAAGGAAATTATATATTTATTTGAGTTGATCATAGGACGTTACTAGGTTATTTGGCCCTGAGGCCCTTATAAGCCTAGCCAAGAGTTTAGCCCTTGTTTAGCCAAGGCAGCACCCCATGCCCCAGTCCAGCAGGGACACAGGTGGAATTCCAGGGGTAAGCCTAGCCAAGAGTTTAGCCCTTGTTTAGCCAAGACAGCACCCGATGCCCCAGTCCAGCAGGGACACAGGTGGAATCCCTGGGGGGGTATTTTCTGTTTCCCATCCAGTTATCCAGGTTGCAGTTAAAAAGGAATAATGAGGTACTCTGCTTGACGTGGAGAGGGAGTCTATTCCACAGATGGGGGAGTCTCTGCGACACAAATCTGTCCCGCCGACAAGTCCGATTGATGTCACTGACCAGGTTGGGGTTACTCGAGTGGAGCTTGACTTGCAGATATGCAGCAGTCCCATTAAAGCAGGGTCTGAGATTGCTTTCTATGCCAGGCAGAGGTCACCTCTGAGGAGTCTGCATGAAACTAAGTAGAGGGACAGGGCTTTTAGCCTGTCAGTGTAGGATAGATGTGTGTGGCCCTGGATTCTACTGGTGAGGAACCTCTGTGGTCTCTTCAGCTGTTACATGTGCTTTCCGAGGTATATGCCAAAAGGGGAGTTGTACTCAATAATGGGTCATGTAAGGGAAGAATACATGGATATTATGACCTCCTTGTCCCTGGATGAGATACCATACTTATGAGGTGGGCCATGTAGAAAGCTTTCCATACAACAGAAGCAACATGTTGGTCAAAAGTCAGGTTGCTATCAACCTGGATGCCCAAATCCCTCAAGACTGATTGCGTGCTTAGGCTGTTGTTATTAATGTAATAATTTGTGAGGACATCACTCTCCCCAAAGGAGTTGATGAGCATTGTTTGGTATTCAGCTTGAGGCCATGTATCTGGCACCAATCATTTGTTTGGGTGAGATCCTCTTGGAAGATGCCCACCTCACTAGGGGAATTGATGACAGCGACCAGGTTGCAATCATCTGCAAACTTAGACAGCCGTAGCCAATTGGTTTTGGCCTGCACCTCAGAAAAGTATATCCCAAGTAACAGAAGCCCCAAGACTGATCCCCGGGGGTATACCACTCATTACTAGACTATTACTTGAGGTGGCTTCCCTGTTTGACTAAGTAGGTTCTAGCAGTGAGTCATTTGCTACCAATCTGGTAACATATGGATTGATGGCTAGTTGAGGGAGTTTATCTATTATGCCTGAGTGGAGAATAGTGTCAAAGGCTTGGGCCATGTCAAGGTAGGTGGTGTGCACCATCTTCCCCTCATCCATGGCTTTGGTGACTGTCTCAAAGAAGTTGACCAAATTTAACAGACATGCCCCCCCCCCCCCCCACCCAACAAAGCCAAATTGTGTGGGATCAAGTGTTTGGAGTTTGCCAGTGTCCTTGTTGATGAGGTCCATGATAATCCATTCCATAGCCTTGCAGATCAGGCTAGTTAGGCTGATGGGTCTATAATTTCCTGGATTGGTGGACGGTTCACCTTTGTGCAAAGAGATCACAGTGGCTATCCTCCACTCAGCTGGGATGAAGCCAGTACTCAGGCTTTGAATAGGGCGCATAATGGTGCTGCAAGTTCCTGCTTAAGTTCATGTAGTATGCAGCCTGGGATGTTATGGGACCCATAGAGGCTGTATTTTTTGCCTTTGAGAGGGCAGTGATGACCTGTTCCCTAGAGATAAGGGGAGGGGGGCAGGTACTGGGGATGTCCTGATTTACTGATGAGGGGGGCAGTGGGGTGAAGTTTCGCTGAAACTGTCAGCCAGCAAGTTGGCTATATTTATGGCATTTGTGTATGTGGTGTCCTTAACCACTAGTTTTGAGCAGATCTGGGTGCTACCTTTGAGACTGCAGATGTCTGTGAAGGAGGCCTTATGATTTTCTGTAGTAGATGTGGCCAGTTTGGACTCCAGGTTTGCTTTGGAGGATTTCACTAATGCTCTTATTTGCTTGTTCAGGCTAAGGAGAGATTGCTTCCAATTGGGCACCTGCTCCTTCTTGGTCCTGGACAGCAATGTTTCCCTTTTGTTATAGTGTTTATTTATTGCCTATGTCCACCAGACAGGTTTACTCTTCCTTGTGGAGTTTGATTTCATCCTGTCGGGTATTCCTAATTCCATGCATCTATATAAATGCTCTTATAGTACTTGGTTTAGATTTGGACATTGGTGCCAGTTTTACAGAGGGGGACGGAGCTGTGAAGCTGTTTATACCATCCCTCAGGAGGCTGTAATCAGCTTTGGAAAACTTTTTTTGTTTGACCCTAGCTGGGGGGGGGGGGGGGGGGGCGAGATGGTAACTTTGAAAGTGACTGCTTTACGGTCAGATCTTAATAGGGAGGATGATACAGTAGGGATGCTGCAGTGGTTACTCATGTTGGTTAATACCATGTCCAAGATATTATCACCTCTTGTGGAGGTATCGACCAGCTTTTCCAAGGCAATTGCATTGACAAAATTGAGGAAACTCTGGGCATTTGTGTTCTGGCATGAGTAGTTCATCCAGTCTATGTTTGGGTAGTTAAAGTTGCTCAGGATCAGGTAAAGGGTTGAATCTTGATATATTCAAATAGGTCCAGATAGGCAGAGTGGGCATCTTGAGTAAAATTTGGGGGACTGTAGATAGCCATGATTTGAATAGGGGTCTTGTCAATGGTTAACTGCATCTGGAGTGCCTCATGTGTGTCATACTGACTGACCAGCCTGGAGGTGTATATGTCTTTAATATACTCCACCTCCTTTGGCTTTGATACCCACAGTTTGGGGTCTGAATGTATGATAGGATGAGTAACCAGGTAAGGCTAGGGTGCTGTCTGCAGCTTTGAACCAAGTTTTTGTGTCTTTGCAAATGTCAGCATCTTCCAGGGTTAAGAATGCTTGCAGTGAGTGCAGTTTCATGTTTAGACTCTTAGCGTTTAGCAGCATGACCTTTAATTTGCTTTTTGTTGAAAGTTTTATGTTGGTAGTTTTGACCTCATCACTTTTCCTAAAAAAGGCAGTATGGGGAGGCAAGAGCCTTTTCCAGAAGCCTGAAGCCCAAATGAGACAGATGCAGGCCATCTCTGGCAAAGTATCGTGGTCTGTCGATCATATCTTCCCAGGCTGTCAGGTACTGGATCCCCCTGGAATGATGCCAGAAACTAAGCCAGTTTTTAAAGTCAATCATTTTCTGTTTATATTGAGGCATCATTCTGGGTGATGGTAGAATGCTGCTTAAGGCTAGGGACATACTTGCCTGGGACACATATTCAGCGAGCTCAATCATGTCTCTCTTCATATAGTCCAGGGAGGTACATCTCAACTCATTCACGTCAACAAGGACTAAGAGAGAGTCATAGCAGTACCTGTTTCTGAGAGACTTGAGTGCATGTGTGATATGGCAGATTCTGTCACCAGATAAACAACTAACCATGACCTTTTCCTTATGCAGCCTGGTGAGAGGTACAACTGTGTGTCTCACAATGGAGTCTCCTATGACTAATATGTTGGGTTTATGGTTAAGCCTTAGTGGCTGTGAGATACAGGTGTGTGGACTATGCATTGTATATGGTGTGGAGGGTTGTGTGTTTTTTCCTTGGAGGTCTCCTTTGTTTGTTTGGGTATGTTTTTGATGAGAACATCTGCATATGTGGTTGTGTGTTGTGTAAATGTGGGTGGTGTTTGAGGTGCAGTGATTGTGTTGAAAACCTTCTCAGTGCCAGATATACTGGCTTGTGAGGGACAGAGCATAGCCTCTAGGTTCCTAATGTAATTGCATCTCTCACAAGTTGTGTTCCTAGGTGGTAGTAGTAGATGGCTGTCTGCATACATGAGACACTTGCTACACTGTCTTAGGATGCCAGTATCAACCAGACTGGCAGGAGAAACTGTAGGAAATTGTCCATCCATATTTGTCAGAATCTGAGGGAAAAAGGTCAGGGAGAGCTAAGGGGAAGACCTAGAGCCCAAATGCTTAAACTAAAACTAAGAGGCTTAGAATAACACTTACAATTTAAACAGGCTATAAACAAGCATTAATAAATGCAGCAGGAAAGATGCAGTTAAATACTTTAGAGAATAAGTAGCAGAAAAAGCAACATGAAGTAACAGAGTATGAAGAGGAAGCACAAATACAGTAAAAGCAGCTGTGTAAAGTAATTTTAGTAAAGTGGAAAGGGAGAGAGGAGGAACAGAAGATAATTCAAGGTTAACAAACTAAGGGGGTTGGCCTTCCCAAATGATCTCTCTATATTAGGTAGAATGAGATAATGAGATGGGACTGGGAGGAATGTCCCAGATCAAATTTATAGTAGGGGTGGGCACTGCAAAAGCCACCAAGTTTAAGAACACAACAGCAATAGGGTGGGAAAAACAAACTTCACAGAGGTTAAGCAAATATATAAATGCAGACACAGATAAGTAATAATTCAGTGAATCACTGAAAACAGTTAAATCAAATGCAAAAAAATATACATATAGGTTCATAGTTTCATAGGTGTGTACTAGGCTAATGGCCCTGGAGCCTTTACAAGCCTAGCCCATAGAAGTGCCTGGCATTGTGCTGCCTGACAGTAGTTCCCAGTGCCTCTATGAAGTAGAGCCACTGGAGTGATCTCAGGAGTCAACTTTCTATTTCCCATCCACTCATCAAGATCCCTCTTGAAGAGGGCCAGTGAGGTGCTCTGCTTGACATGTATGGGAAGTATATTCCAGAGCATGGGCAGTCTCTGTGTTATGAACCTGTTCCTCCAGCATGTTCTGTTGATTGTGGTAGTGAGGTTGAGGTCTCTGGAGCATGTGGTTCAGCGGGATTGGGATTTCTTTAGATGTAGCATTTCTAACAGAGTTTGGTCAGACATGGCTTTGTAAGTCAAGCAGAGATCGCCTCTTAGTAGACGATATGACACAGAGAATAGCTGGAGTTTTTTTAGTCTATCCATGCAGGACATGTGTTTAAGGCCTAGGATCCTCTTCATGAGGTACTTTTGTGATTGGTCCTTTTGGGGTGCTGAGAGGGGTAAAGTTGGCACTGAATCTGTTGGCCAGTATGTTGGCAATATCTGTTGGCTCAGTATAGGAGGTTCCATTGTGCAGTAACTCAGAGAAAACTTGGGTATTGCCATAGGGATTCTTGATATAACTATAGAAGGCTTTTTGGTTGTTTTTACTGCCTGCTGCAATTCTGCCTTCATAGCTGGCTTTAGAGGTTTTGATGAGGGATCTCAACTTTTTGTTGAAGCTAATAAGGGAGTTTTTCCAGTCTTGGGACTCAACCTTTTTCTGCAACAGTTTCATCCTTCTGTTGTAGAGTTTATTAATGGCAGGGGACCCCCAGATTGGCTTCCTTTTTTGGAGGAGAATGTCTTGGTTCTGTTGGGTATGGCTAGTTCAATGCATTTATGTACATGTTTGTACAGTGCATTGGTTTATGATTCAGCAGTCATGCATCTATTTTCCATTAACATGGGTGCCTTGAAGTTAGACATCTCTGTTTTTAGGAGCCCAAAGTCAGCTTTGGAGAAGTTTTTCATGGTGGTTACCTTTGCGGGGGTGTGGGTGAGATGTGGATTTCTATGGTGATTAGTTTGTGGTCGGGTCTAACCAGGGAGGAATTGACTATTGGTGTAGAGCAACAGTTGCCCATGTTAGTAATAACCAGGTCAAGGATGTTGCTTCTTCTAGTGGGGGTAGGAATGAGCTGGTCCAGGGCATTGGAATTGATGAATTCCAGGAAGTGTTGGGCCAGTGTACTGGTGCATGAAGTGTTGGGCCAGTGTACTGGTGCATGAGTAGTTTTCCCAGTTGATGTAGGGGTAGTTGAAGTCACCTAGTATGAGAGTATTGGTTTGGACCCTAATAGTTTTCAGGGTGCTTAGGAACGTGGAATGAGAGCCTTGGGACATGGTTGGGGACCTATAGCAGGCTACAACCTGAATTGTCATCTTACCCAATGTTAGCTGTACCTGAAGTATCTCAGATGTGTTATTCTGGGCTACTAGTCTGGAGGTGTGCATATCCTTTATGAATATGGAGACACCACCACCTTTGGAGTTTTGGTCCATGTTCTGGGTCTGAAAGATGTGGAATGAGTTATAGCCTGGTAGCGCAAGGGTGCTTTCTGCTGCTTTAAACCAGGTCTCTCTTACAGCACAAATGTCAATGTTCTCCATTTTGAAGAGTGCTTCAAACAAGTGCATCTTGAGATTTAGACTTCTAGTGTTGAGCAGCATGACCCTCAGATTGCATTTATTATAGCTGTTACGGTGGTAATTTGGTCTTTGGATCTTATCATTTAAGGAAGCAGTTGCTGTCAGGTACAGTGCAGCTTCTAGCAAGAGATACAGCATCTGGATTTTCTAGACATAGTAAAGGCCTTGTTAAGTTTCATTCTGGTGACTGCCAAAAAAGCAATTGCTCAAAAATGGAAATCAAAATCTAAACCAACTATAATTGAAGAAGTGGACATTGTAACAGAGATAAATGAAGAGGAAGTTGGATATTTAGAAAAGGGTTGGGGTAAATTACATAGAAAAATGGAAATTGTAGGAACAATACATGCAGAAAAATGTTTTGGAGGAGGAATAAGTTTTAAGAGAAGGCAAGAACTGAATAACTTATACAATGTTGCTTATCATATATGATATATAATCATAGATATGACTTATAATGTTTGTAAATTTGTAAATGTGAACTTGTTAATGAGATTTGATTACTTTTATGTAAATGTATGTTTGTCTATGTCACAAGTGGTAATTCAATAAAGGTGTTTAAAAAACATATTCATAAGCAAAATACATCCATTAGTAAAGTTTTCATCCTCTGATACATTTCTGGAAAGACAGATAACTTATTCTTTCACAATACCCTTTTTTATTTGAAAGAATGAGCACTACAAAAATGTAAGTAGTTTTTGGAAAACGTGCCCTTCCTTTATATGGTGGACTCACAATAGCTATTAGCCTAATTCTTGTATAAATATATATCAAGGAAAGAAATACCTGCATACTGAATAGTAAAAGAGAATTCCAGAAATTAAGTAGTAAAACCAAGGTATTAAAAAAAGAAGTCCCAAGAGTCTTTAGGGATGATGTAAAAATTTGTGGTGAAAGGTTTTAGTTTTTGGTCAACCAAAATAGCTAGTTATTATGTCTTGGAACCACCCACAGATATAATGGGTGACATTAGAAGGTTAACACTGTCCTTATGAATCTCGAGTATACCAAAAATGATAGGAATATGGGGTTTCTTCACAGTCAAAAATTTGTATTCCTCCATTGAGACGTCACCATCCAAGAATAGGACCATATAAATATGTTGGTATGTGTGATGGACTTTGTTTATACTCACTACCTGATAAAATTTTTGATTCAAATAAGATTTTGCTTCCTGCCAGTATAACCAGTTTTGTCCGTCAAAGTGCCCCTCCCCTGTTAGGTTTCATTATCCTGATCCCCGGGTTATATGACAATTAACAGAATACATGCTGTTCTTTGAGGGTTAAATTGTAATATTTGTTTTCCATTGGGTTGGATGACAGGGCTTGAAAGTAATCTATACAAAATCTTCCCAGAGCAGCCAAAGGTGGTTGTAAAGGTAGTTTCCATTGAGGTCTATGCCAGAGGTCCACTGTAGGTTGAACTGAATTAATCTTCCCATCCATTAACAAAGCAATATTGAGTTTGCATACATATATTTTCAGTTCAGTTGTAGTATCAACCACATTAAGGCATTGTGCAGGATTGAAAGTGAAATCTTTTTTGAATAATTGCTCATGAACCCCAATAGTGGTGATACCACTGTAGTTAAATGTATGGAAGACCAAACCTTAAATCTTGTTTGTCAAAAGGCAGAGCAACATCAGCAGGTGATATGCAGAAAAAAAAAATCATCAGTTCTTGTGTCCCCTTCTCCTGCATGCTTGCTCATGACTCTGTTTTGAGCATTGCTGTTTTGATGGGCTGTATTGTCCCTCTTGTTGGCAAGCCTCTCCTAACTCCTCAGATTGGCTAACCACAGAGGTCTTACTGCTTGCTGTTAGCAGTAGAAAACACGCTATCTGCTACGTATTCATTTTTGTCCCTTTTAAGTTTTTTTTTTTAATTTTTGGGAACGTACAGCATCAATATGTTTTTGCAACTTAAAAAAGACCTCATTGTACTCATTTTGCTTTGTTGCAAATAGGTCAGATTTAAAGTGGTTATCTCTTTTTATAATTTCTTTAGAAAGTTCATCTAAAATGTTATTGTTATACCTAATTAAAATACTAAGATATTCTGTATAACTCCCCTGGAAAAAATGTGCATAGTTTCTTATGTAATGGTGAATCCTGCCTTATCCTATTAGGAAATTTGTGGTACCAAAGGCCCTTAGGCAGAATTAAAAGTTCCTGCATTAAAATTGGCTGCAAGCTGGGTGGAAAACAAAACCATACTGTCAGGAATGTTCAAAGCTATATATCTACTAGGCCTGTTGTCTTGTACAGTAAACCCTCAGTTAACTAGAACTCAAGCAACCAGCAAAAATGTGTTGCACTTTCTGTTTTCCCCCCACAGAAACATACCTTACATTTTTCGAGTTTTAGAGTTTTAAAAAGGAAGATGGGAATAAATTCCCTGTCTCCCCAACCTGAAAACAAGTCCAACCAAACAAATAGTATAAGGTACAGTATTAGTCCGGCCTATTTTTAATAGTAACTCTCAAGCCACCAGAAATTACAGTTATCCGGCATCTACTAATCCCCATGGGTGCCGTTTAACTGAGACTTTACTGTACATCATTGGAAGGCAGTGCATGTGCAGAATTGGAACTGCCAAGCAAGTCTTGTGATGGTATGACCACCCTGGATGTAAAAAACTAGAACCAGCACAAAGTGCGAAAGAGTAGCTCCTATGTCCCAAAAGGAAAACCAAGTAAAAAAACAGGAACACTCCACAGGAAGTACGTGAGAAAATGTAATGATTTTGCACTTTCATTTCTATTACAAGAACTTCATCAAAATAAAAGGTGTCCCTGTAAAACAAGTTTAAATATGCTAAAAAGGTGGCCGTGAAAGGAAGCGGTAGTGCTTCAACCTATCAGACCTGCACTTTAAAACCAGAGCAAGAGAGACAAATTCATTCAAGCCAGGTAAAACATTACAGTTTAAAAGGATTTGCCATGACAGTTCTCTACAGAGTAAAGTATTTTATAATCAGTTTGTTAAAGCTAAAGGCCCAACATTTCTAACACTATCCTGTTTCCCATTTGATAAAAAGCTCGTAATCTATTTGCTCTCTCTGATTTCTTTCAGTTTGCGCAGTTCCTTTATTTAATACCTTAAAGTCTCCAGCTGTATAGCTTCCGTATTCTTGTAAAACAAAAACTCATAAATTATACCATCTAGTACTGGAAATCATTATTTATTTATCTATATATTTATTTTTTTCCAGAGTAGAGGACTGGTCATAGTGGACCATTTTCAGGCTCAGCCCAGAAGCATATAAAAGAAGGTGAATACATAAATATAGGAATATCAAACATAAAGAGTTAGTGATAGTAGGGTTAGCAGTGCTTATCTACAAACAGATAAGGGTGCTTCAAAAATATATAGACATTTGATAAAAATACCTTTGTTTAACCAATATTACATACTATTACAAATTAGCATCTGTTTTCAACAGTAATGGTCTAATTTCTTTCCTTTTCTTAAGATCTTCAGTTTTTTTATTCATTGTATCTTTTTCAGCTTGAGTTTCAGAAATGCCCCCATCATCTTTTAATTTGTCCCTATACCTAGATTCTGCCTTGTACTGACTTTGCTTGTAAAGGGTTGACCTCTTCTTTTTTCACTTTAACTTCAAATATCTTCTTTTCCATTCCTTCATTCTGAAGTCGTTTTCCTTGTTAACTCTGCCCTTTCTCCGTATATATGACTCCAGTGTGCTCTCTGCATTTCATCTGTTATTCTTTTTTCTAGAAAAAAAAATCTCTATTATACACTTTCCTGCCATAAACCTCAGTTGTAATACATATACGTCATACTCAAAAGATAAGTTTGTGGCCTCTTGAAATATTCTCCACATTTCTATCTGTTAATAAAATCTGTATTAGTTCTCTGTCCTTTTACCAGTTTTATTCTTCACCAATTTCCCTACAGACCGTACTAAAACAGCTCTGCTGTTTGGAAACATTGCAATCAATTTTAGTTTACTGAGAGTTGGTGCAGAAGTTAAGGTTGCAAGTTGTAGCTCCTGTGATAGAGGGTTTGCTTCTCTCAGCCCTCATTTGCTTACTGTGTCACCTTGAGCAAGTCACTTAATCAGACAGTGCTTCTGAGTCAGCTCTGAAAAGGGATTGTGGGTCCAGTGGGCCTACCTAGTTAACAAATAGGATTATTAGTAGTAAGTACCCCTTTTCAGTATGTGCCACCTGTCTGATATAACCTCAAGATATCCGTCTTTTATAATCTCCTTGATTTTCTGTTGCATCCTTCTTTCCTGCTTACATGTTCCTGTAAACAGGAAGAATTCCCTACATAGTACAACAGAATTTGCTGTTAAATACTTCTCTGCTTCAGCAGAATTTTCAGACTGCAGTTTATCTTTTATAGGTGCATATGTACAATATAGGCTTAAATAAAAATCCATGGCTGTAAAATCAGAAGCTATTATCCTTCATAGCAGGTCTTTAATTTCACCTCTGTTCCTTTACCACCAATACTTGTTCTTGGGAACTGCAGAGATCACAGTACCTGCCTTCCCAATAATAACCCAGAGTTATCGTTTACATTTTGAAACTCATCTAATTTATTTTAATGTGCATGTGTCAACCTCGTTTCTTTAGAGTGCATTTGCCACTTTCTGAAGCAAATGTAAGAAATAAACTCTTGAAATACAGTTCCAAATTTTACAGTTTTTAATGCAAAAAAAGTATGTTTTACATGTTGTTTTTGTTGCTAAGGATACCATCCCTAAAAATTTTCTGAGACTCCACAACATCAGGAAAGACTAAATCTGCAGTGGCGCATTACCTAAATGAAAATATATGCTAGTGTATTTCCATCCTAAATTTTTCAACAGCAGTTTCTTACTTCTTAGAAGGACGAGTTGCCAACTAGTTCTTGCAGGTAGAAAACATCTTACATTGCAGAATAACAACTGTGATGATATAGTAGTGATACCACAATGTAAATAAGAAGTCACTTCTCTAAAGAAGTATTTTTTTTTCCGTTATACGTAATGGTTGGCAGTTGTATGTAATTTATTATTCTGTACCTACCATGAAATAATTTTGTGGTTGTGATTGTACAGAAGAACTTTATAAACAGTGAAACAATGCAGTATGTATTTTTTTCTAAAATAACTTCTACCTTAAATATGAAGGTAATACATGCAGCTGAAAGTAATCATTATTTAATGATGTTTCAGAAAGTGACAAGGTGCTTTAACCAGTGCAGTACACTTGATCTCCCAGCAGAGTTCTTGATAATCTTTACATTTCACTTTCAGGATTTTTAAACCTTTATTCACTTTTTCAGTTTATTCTTTAATATTTTAAGTTTACTCTTTTGTGAGCTTACCCCTTTCCGAATACTACCAGCAGAATCTGACCTTTAACCCCTTCATTTTCAGTTTATTCTTCAAATTCTTGTTGCAGTAATGGAAGCATACCATTCATTTTGACCAATCACTTATCACACTCACATTCATTTACCCATATTCATTTAATTTTTTTTTAATTTCCTAACATCACCATTTGCATCTTTCTCATTTCTCCGTGCCCCTCGTTGCAATAATTTTGATTTGTCTGCATCTTTTACAGTCTCTTCATTATTTACAGTTTCTTTTTTCTGATATATTCTCATATCCTTCTAGGATAGTCTATCCAAAAGTCTCCTTTTCCCCCATTTTCTATATTCTGCAGTGGTTTATTCTGCTAAGACCTCTCTTGCCACACTGTTCACATCTTTAAAAAAAAAATAGTAGCTGACCAAGGTCTACACAAAATGTTGTCTTCCAGGTTGGTGGATATAATGTACTGTAGTGGAGTTTCGCATGCATCCTGGCCAACTTTTCAGAAAACTCCAGCTTTACTCCGTCGCATGCCACCTACTCAGAGGAGATCTCTGCCTAACACACAAAGCTATGCTAAACCCAGAGTTGTTGGACATGCTCCACTTAAAGAAATCCCAATCCCTCTGAGCTACACATTCTAGGGACGTAAACCTTGTCACCACAATAAACAGAACATGCTGGAGGGATAGATTCCTGTTCCAGAGACTTCTCATACTCTGGAACAAACTACCTATCTATATCAAACAAAGATCCTCATTAGCACTCTTCAAGAAAACTCTTGATGATTGGATGGGAAATAAGAAATTCACCCCGGGGATCACTTCTGTGGCTCTGCTCGACAGGGGCACAGGAAAATAATTTTCTTGGGTGGCGAAAGCCAGGGTACCATTTGGCTAGGCTTATATAGGCCCTAGGGCCAGTAGCCTAGTACCTACCTATGACCCTAATTATAGTGCAATGCAGCATTCTGTGTTTGGTGACAGCCAATATTATTAATTGAATGTACCCAGTTTATGCCTCTGGCTGTTAAGGTCCAGTCTACAACCTGGGTGGGCCATTCCTCCAGTTTGTGTGCTGCTGCACTTCATGAAAACCAGGTGAGCACAGCTAAACATGTTTATGCCAAGCAATGCACCACGCAAACACTGGCGAAAAAAAAAAAGAAAAAATAATTAAAATACAAAAGGGATACTGCCCACAGTTTTGCAGACAGTCCATATGTTTTCATCATATTTTGGAGCTGTTCCTTGTAAAATGTGTGGTTTGGTGGGAAATCACTGAAGACTGAGGTCAATATGTAATGATATACATTTCTGTTTCGTACTTCATATCCTTCAGAAAATGGATGCCAACACAAAGTAAATGAGTCCCAGTGGTTTAGTGTTTGATCACATTTCTTGCACTAAAAGGTTGTGTGGCAGGATTCACATTCAGTTTACAGGTTTTGTGGCCAGAAACACCAGTGCAAACCATGAAACCTTGCTTATGTGCACTGGGTATCATTAACATTCATAGCGAGATGCCATGCAATGCTGCGAGATGAGCAGTATCGCGTATGTGAAAACACTCTGTGTAGGCTGTGTGTGGAACCTACACAGAGTTTATTGAATCCTGCCATATATCACTGAACAGAAATACCTAAAATACCAGCTTCATGTCCCTTGAACTTTTATATTCAATCTCTATGGCTGCACAAACATGAAGAAGGGAGCATCCCCCCAGCCCACACACACACACACACACACACACACACACACACACACACACACACACACACACACACACACACACTGATACTGATTTCCTATGGAAAACAGTCACTGACATCCGATTCCTCAGCATCTTGTGATTTAGTCATTTGACACAAAACCAATGTAATCTTGACCACTTCCAAGTATGCTGGAATGAACTGATGCTTTATTCCATAGCTCTTAAAGTTCATCTCTGAAATTAGGGATAAGGAAAAATAATTAGGGAAAAAGGCCAAAAGGAAGAAAATGTTTAAATTCTTGTTCTGTTAACTTTGGACTTCTCAGAATAAATTTCAGTTTTAAGAGGAAAGAAAATACAGTTGTGTAAGTTGAACAGACCATAACAGTAGATGTTCCAAAGATCACTGCTGCAGTAACCTTAGTTATATGGGTTACATCCTGCCAAGGATATAACAGCTGACCAGCTTCCAAAGCTTCAGGACACCTTCCACTCATGCAAACTGCTAAGCAGCATGAGTTAAGCTGACTAAAAGACAAATTTGGGTAGCAAGCTCTTCAGAGCTTTCCTGACAGCTGAGAGAGGGAAGCTGAGCCGAAGGGCAATGATAGGACTAACAAAAAAACGCCCACACCCAAGCATAAAAAACATATCAAAGAGGAAGGGGGATGGAAGGATGGAATGGCTTCTGCAGTATTGATCATTTGACTATCTACTGTTCTAGTAAGTTCAACTTACACAACTGTACCATATTCATCATACTGATCACTACTGCAGTAGCCTTAGCTATATGGGTAGATTACCTTAGCTAACTACATTTGTGAGGTGGAAGGAGAAGAGTCCAAAAGCCCCTGGAGAATGGACCTAGCAAAGCTTGATCTGGACCTAGAGAAGGAATCAATCTTGTAGTGCTTAGTAAAGTATGTACAAATGACCAAGTATCAGTGTAAAGAATACTTCTAGAATCAATTTCTTTCCAAAAAGCCACAGATGACGCCAAGGCCAGGGTAGATTGGGCCTTGAATCTGCCTGAAATAGTTTTTTTATGGTGAGTATAAGAAAAGATAATAGCCTCAGACAACCATTTGTAAATAGTCTGTTTTGGCATGGGTTGCCCCATTCTTCTTACCTTTACAAGAAATTAACAATTGATCAAAAGATCTGAAAGATTTACTTCTATGACGATAGTCCCTGAGTTGTCTGTGGACATCCAAGGTATGAAGTATCCTTTTTCCTTCATGTTTACATTCAGGAAAGAAAATGGGGTGATGGATAGTTTGACTTAAATTAAGCTCAGATACCAATTTAGACATAAAAGAAAGCCTAATTCTGAAAGAACCCTGTCCCTTTTCAAAATGAGAAATGGCTGACTCATGATAAGAGCTTACAACTCAGCTACCCTTCTTGCAGGTGTCAGTGCAATCACTAACACTGTTTTTCATGTTAAGAATTTCAAGTCAGTTAGATTATCTTGTACAAATGGAGCAAATGTTAGCTTCTCTAACAAAAAATTAAAATTCCAAGGAAGGGTCACTGGTTTTCTTCAACTCCTCTTTTGCAAAATCCCTTTCAAGAACATTTTGACATGAAACTGCATTGAAAGAGGAGGATCCATGGTCAGACATACTGTAATGGCCAGTAAATGAACCTTGATAAAGGAATAAGAAAGGACATAGGATAGAAACTCACCAATATTGTAAAATCATTGAACAACCACCCTTGAAATGGGTGCTTGTTTTGTTGTTGACACCAACAAGAAAAAGTTTTCCATTTGCTAATATATGATTTCTTGTAGCAGGCTTTCTTGCCCCCATTGGCACCTGCTGCACACCCTCAGTAAACAGATGCCTAAAAGGAATTAAGACCCTATCATCCCATCCAGGCAGTCAATGAACATGACTGATGGATTGCATCAAACACCCCTGTTCTTGTGTGAGTAAATCCACTCTATGAGGAAGCTTGTGGTAATTGCCCCTGGTAACTTCCAGAGGAAGGGAGAACCATGGTTGCCTGGGCCAGAAGGATGTCACCACAATGATCTTGTAGGATTCCTTCTGAATCTTCAGAAGTACCCTGGATATTAGAAGAAGGGTGGAAGAACATGCAGGAGCATTCCTATCTAAGAAATAGAAAAGGTACATGTATTCTAGGCCTTCTTGTATGAAAGCCTAGAACAGAATCTTGCCATTTCATTGTTCAGTAAGAAGGCAAAGAGGTCTTTTTATGGAATTACCCACATACGGATCAAATCTTTGAAGACTCTCTGATCTAGTTTCTATTCATGAGCATCTCCCCTGGGTCTGCTCAGTTTGGCTGCCACAAAATATTCTTCTGATGAAATCTGGGATGCCTCTAGAGTGAGATTGTGCTGTGAAGCTATATCCCAAGCTAACATGGCTAGTCTGCAAAGGGGGTATGACATGCTTCCCACTTGCTTGCTGATGTACCATATGACTGTGGTATTGTCTGTAACCACCTGAAAATATTCTGAGGACCGAAGGTGGTTCAGAGAGTTAAATGCATTGATCAGGGCAAGCATCTCCTTGAGATTTATGTACTTGCATCTGTCCTTGGTGTCCTTCACCTCTGCAGTTTTATTCCTCCTGAAACAGCTCCCCAGGCAAAGTGTAATGCATCTGTGGTAACTGACTGCTTTGCAGAAGAGAAGGAGGAGAGTAGACCTGAATTTAAGAACATCTGTTGTCACCATAAAAAGATTTTTCTTCTGAAAAATGTGAGCACTGTGATTTGAAAAGATAAAGGGTGTTCATGCTGGGACCACATATATTTCAGATACCACTTTACCTTTCTTGTGTGAAGTCCTGACAGGAGTAGTATGAGAATCATAGATGCTATGAGACCCAAAATCCTGAGGTATTTCCTCACAGTGAATTAAGAATGAGTGGAAAACCTTAGAAATTCATCTAAATAAAACTATATTTTTTTCTGTGGAAGAAAAGCTCTTTGAACTGAGGTGACTAGTTGACACCCCAGGAACACAATCCTGTAGAACGCAATCCTGTGGACACCCTGTAGCCTGCAATGAGTTACAGCTGGACTTAGATATTTTTTGAATGCTTTTGGTGCAGTAGATTAGTCCAAACAGTAAGGCAGAGAGCTAATAATGTAATCCAAACACACAAAACCTTATGAAATGTCTGAAGTCTGGTTGAATAGGGATGTGAGGACAAGCATCTGTTAAGTCTAGTGTTCCCAGGAAACCTGAAAGTGGAAGAAGATGTAACAGGTTGTCAAGTGACAAAATTTTGAGTTTGGGCACTATAACAAACAAGTTTAGAAAAGAAAGAACCAGAAATGGTCCCCAAGCATTTTCTTTCGTTGACTCTAGGAACGTACCTCTCTGGACTATATGAAGAGAAACATGATTGAATTTGCTGAATATGTGTCCCAGGCAGGTATGTCCCTAACCTTAAGCAGCATCCTATCATCACCCAGAATGATGCTTCAATACAAACAGAAAATGATTGACTTCAACAATTGGCTTAGTTTCTGGTGTCATTCCAAGGGGATCCAGTACCTGACAGCCTGGGAGGACATGACTGACACACCACAATGCTTTCCCAGAGATGTCCTTCATCTGTCTCCCTTGTGCTTCAGGCTTCTGGAAAAGGATCTTGCCTTTCCCATAGTGCCTTTTTTAGGAAAAGTCATGAGCACAAAATTACCAATGTCAAAAATTCTTCTAAATGAAATTTAAATGTCATGCTGCTAAATCCTGGGAGCCTTAGCATGAAACTGCACTGATTGCAAGCATTCCTTGCCCTGGAGGAAGCTCACATTTGTGCAGTCACTAAAACCTGATTCAAACTACGGAAAGCACCTCATCCTTACCATGTTACTCATCCTACCCTACTTTCAGACCCCAACTGGGGGGTACAAAGCCAAAGGAGGTAGAGTTTCAGTATTTATCAAAGAAATACACACCTCCAGGCTGGTCAAACAGTATGATGCACAGGAGACAATCCAAGTGCAGTCAACTGTTGACAAAGCACCTATTCAAATAATTGCTAGCTACAGACTCCCAACCATGAATCAAGATGCTCACTCCACCTATCTGGACGTACTTGAATCCTCCAAGAATCAACCCTTTTCCCTGATCCTGGGTAATGTTAACTACCCAGTCATAGAGTGTAAGACCTATTCTAGCCCAAACAAAAATGCCCAGAGATTCCTCGACTTCATCAATGTCAATGCATTGGTTCAGCTGGTTGGCACCCCCATAAGAGGTGAAAATATCCTGGACCTGGTACTAACCAACATGAGTAGCCACTGTAGCACCCCTACAGAGTCATCTTCCTTAGCAAGATCCGACCATAAAGTGATCACTTTTGAAATCACCATCTCCCCTGACCCCCCTTCCCTTGTCAGGGTCAAACAAAAGAACTTTTCCAAAGCTAACTACAGTCTCCTGAGAGCAGGTATAAGAAGCATCACAGCCATCATCCCTTCAGTTGGAACTAGCACTGATGTCCAAGCCTACACCAAAAAAACTATATGAGCACCTACATAACTGCATGGACTCAGCAATACCTGACAGGACTAAATCATCTTCCTCAAGGAAGAGTAAACCTGTCTGGTGGACAGCAGCAATAAACAAATTCTATAATAAAAGGAAAACATTGCTGTCCAGGACCATGAAGGAGCAGGTGTCAAGTTGGAAGCAATATCTCCTTTGTCTGAACAAGCAGATAAGGTCACTGATGAAATCCTCTAAAGTTAATTTCAAGTCCAAATTGGCCACATCCACTAAGGACAATTACAAGGCCTCCTTCACATATGTCTGCAGTTTCAAAGGTAACAACCAAATCTGCTCTGAGCTGGTGGTCAAGAACACCACATACAGAAACATACAGAAACACCATAGATATAGCCAACCTGCTGGCAGACAGGTTCAGTGAAAACTTCAACCCCTGTCCCCCTATCAGTAAACCAGGACATCCCCAGCACTTGCCCCCCTTCCCTCATCACCAGGGAAAAGGTCTTTAATGCCCTCTCAAAGGCAAAAAATACAGTCTCCATGGGACCTGACAACATCCCTGGCTGCATCCTACATGAACTCAGGCATGAGCTCTCAGCACCATTAGGTACTCTATTCAACCAAAGCCTGAGCACTGACTTTGTCCCAGCCAAATGAAGGACAGCCACTGTCATCCCTCTACACAAAGATGGACCACCCACTGACCCAGGCAATTATAGGCCCATCAGCTTAACTAGCCTGATCTGCAAGGCCATGGAATGCATTGTCATGGACCTTATAAACAAGGGCATTGGCAACCACCAAGAGCTTGACTCCATACATTTTGGTTTTGTCGAAGGGAGATCATGCCTGTTAAACTTAGTCAACTTCTTCAAAACAGTCAACAAACCATGGATGAGGGGAAGATGGTGCACACCGCCTACCTTGATCTAGCCAAAGCCTTTGACACTATTCCCCACTCGGGCATAATAGATAAACTATCCCAGCTAGGCATCAACCCATATGTTACCAGATGGGTAGCTAACTGGCTCACTGATAGAACCCATTCAGTCAAAATAGCGGAAGCCACCTCTAGTAGTAGACTCGTAATGAGCAGCGTCCCCCAAGAATCCGTCTTGGGGCCTCTACTATTTGGGATATACTTTTCTGAGATGCAAGCCAAAACCAGTGGTCTGTGGCTGACCAAGTTTCCAGATGACTGCAAACTGGGTGCTGACTTAAATTCCCCTAGTGATGTGAACATCCTCCAAGAGGGCCTTACCCAAACTAATGACTGGTGCCAGAAGCATGGCCTCAAATTGAATGCCAGTAAATGCACCATTATTCCCTTTGCAAAAATGGCATCCCCACTAATTATCACATTAATAACAATGTACTAAGCATGCAATCAGCCGTGAGGGACTTGGACATCCAGGTTGACTTTTGACCACCACGTTGCCTCCATTGTATGTAAGGGTTTCTACATGGCCCACCTCATGAGTAAGGGTATTTCATCCAGGAATAAGGAGGTCATAAAATCCCTGTACTCCTCCCTTATAAGACCCATTATCGAGTACAATGCCCCTTTCGGCATGTACCTTGCCAAACACATGCAGCAGCTGGAGAGACCACCGAGGTTCCTGACCAGGAAAATTCAGGGTCTCAAACACCTGTCCTATAGAGATAGACTAAAAGCCCTGTCCCTCTCCTCAGTCTCATACAGACTGTTCAAAGCTAACCTGTGTCTGGCATACAAGGCCATCTCAGACCCAGCCTTGATGGAATTGCTGCATATCTGTAAGTCAAACTTCACTCACATAACACACACGCAAGGCCTAAACTTGGTCTGTGACATTAATAGAACTTGTTGGTGGTATAGATTTGTGTCCCAAAGACTCCCCCATCTGTAGAATAGACTCCCTTTCCATGTCAAGCAGAGTATATCAATAGCCGTCTCTAAGGGGAACCTGTATGACTGGATGGGAAACAAAAAGTACACCCCTGGGATCCCACCTGTGTCCCTGCTGGGCAGGGGAAACAGGTACTAACTTTGTGGGAACATGGGCAAATTCTTAGCAAGGCTTATAAGGGCCTCCGGACCAATAGCCTAGCCTCATCCTATGAACCTATGAACCTATAAAACCCTTCCCTACCTGAGAAGGAAAAACTGGTTCTATCACTCCTTGGGTAATTGTGTTATGAAGAAGAGATGGAAACAAAATGGTCTGATCTGGAAGTTGAGAAGTGACCCTCTGGAAAGGAAGAATTTTCCCCCACTGCCATCTGTAACTCTGATGAATGATTTTCATAACCCATTTATCTGAAACAATCTGTTGCCAAGTTGTCAAAGCGAAAAATGGAGATTCAGAGTTTCTGGAAGGAAAAAATAAACTGTCCATGGTGGGAGGGGGTCACAAGGTCTCTTGAATAGTCATTTAAATTTATCGGACTGTTCTTTGTTTTGGGAGGTTCAAGATTTCTTTTTGGAACCCCCTTGACATTTCTTCTTAAATGTCTATTTACCTAAGTTTTGTTCAGAATGTTTATTCTGTTTTTTGCCATATTGGACGAGGAGATAAAAAATCCATTGGACAATTTGGAAAAGGAGGGCTGAAAAAATCGTAGAGATTCTCTTTAATCAGAATGACCCTTTAATTACACTTTTTGATCACCACCGCAATAGAGGGCCAAATATTAACTCTCTATCCAATGGAGAATTTAAAATCTCATTTTTAACATCAAATGGGAGGTCTAAGAATACAGCCATGCAAACCTCCGGAAAACCATACCAATGGCCAGAGCCATGGAAAAAGTAGCAGCAGAGTCATATGCACACTACAAACACTGAGTAGTGATCTGTGCAAAACAAGAAACTAATTTAAAGCAGATTTTTCATCACAAGAAGAAACTGTAGATAAAAAGGTCCTCATACTTTTATAATTTGTCATAAAAAACTTTTTAACATATCAAAATTCTGAAAATCAAAGTTACAGAAATATACACTTTTTCTCCTATACCCATCAGTAATTTGCTGTGGTAGCAAAGGCTGTTTGCTTAATTTGTTTCTTTTTGTGGTTGGAAGAAGGACCGACCATGGGACACATACTCTGTTCCATAGATAAGCTGAAAAAGAGCCTCTTTTAACCAAAAAAATGCTTTGGATTCAATCAGCAAACATTTTTATGAGAATAAACAACATCAATTTAGTGCTTTTGTCTTAGTGTAACAAGACCTCAGAGTTCTGAAGAAGTCTTGTTACACAAAGACAAAAGCATTAAACTATTGTTTATTCTCATTAAAACTTTTGACGGTGAATCCATGGGAGGTCTTTTTGTTTGATTGTTTGTTATCAGTAGTATTTTAGAATATCTGTTTTTGTTGTATTCATTTGAAATGGTGCCTTTTTCCTGAGGAAGACAAGCAGAAATTGTTGTTAAATACTACCATCCCACAAAAGTTATTTTAACAGACAAAAATACAGTACAAAGCATTTCAAAACTGCCCAACAAAAGAAAAAAATAAACAATTTCTCCACAGAATAAATATTTTCAATCACTTTATAATACTTGTAATCTGAGAGGAAAACTGAGAGCTTGGTTTGAAAGTACATTACAGTCTCCAGACAGTTTATTAAAACAAAAATACTCCTAGTTTTAAAATAACGTTTCTGAAGAGGAAAGTAATAAAGCATCAAAAAAAACTAAGAAAATGGAAATTTTCCCCAAAAGGAACTTATCTGACCAGCAAAGAAAAAAAAGCTGACCATTGATCCTCAAACCCTCAGAAGAGCATATTATATAGTAGCAGTAAATCTCTGAAGGGCTTCACACTCAGACTTGTCTTTTAGCCAGCTCGCCTCAAGTTGCTTGACAATTTATGAGTGGAAGGTTGCCCTGAACTTTAGAAGCTGTCCAGCTGTTATATCCTTGGCAGGATATAACCCATATAGCTAAGGCTACTATAGCAGTGATCAATATGAAGAACATGCAAACGTCTGTGAAACATTTAGGGGTATCCTTCAAAATCTGGGGTACACTTTATTCTCATTCACTGGTGAAGGCCTCCTCACATTTTACACCTCTGTTATAATGTTGTAGTCGGCTGTAAACCAAGCAAATCAATGGTAAAGCCAATGTAATCACTACTAAATGATACACATGACTGTTGTAGTTTGTATTTTATATGTGCAGCAAAATGACATTTTTCTTTAGTTCCATACTTTTTTTAACTGAAACTTTTTTACAGATTTATCAGAATATACTATATTCTGCTTTAACCTAGAAGATGAATTTCAGTTTTGTCAGCTTATGGGTTTTGAGTTGTTTGCAGCTTGCATCTTCATTTTTAACATTTAATGGTACAAACTAGTGACTTGAATAAAGTCATTTTTATATAAAAACCTTAACCAATTATATATCAATATAATATCAATTCTATAGTGTCTCAGCTTCATTAACAGAATAAAATATACCAAAAGTGTGAGTGCATCACACTTCCAGTTCATCTAATGAATACCTTGTTAGAATAAATACTTTAAATCACAAAAACTTTCAAGTCCGTGAGATATATTAGCTGAGAGATGATCCCAGATTGTTGGTAACTCTATAACATATTAATATTGCTTTTGAGGGTACTGATAATGTCTTTAGTAACCAGTAGCAAAGTACATGTGCAAGTGCTTCACACAACGACGAACAAATGTGCGCATTTCTGATATTCACAATGAGAGCATATTTCTAATGTTATGAGAATGCATAAGACCTCTAATTAAAGATGTTGCTATTGGAGGAATGCAAAGACAATCTCTGTTATGCACTGTTTACACAATTTGACAGCTGTAACATAAAATAAAATAGTTTTTTCTAAAGACCATAATGCATTGTTTGCATCAACATCTGATCATGTTGTCAGAGAGGTTTATGAAGCGAGTACACATCTATTACCTTTGTGTAGACAGAAAATAGTAAAATCCCTAGATATTTTGCAGTGTCACATGCGCTTTATGTTACATTCTGCCTCTTATTGGCTTGAGTAAACATGCAAGAAATTTACCTCAGTCTGCAATCAAAAATAAACATGTCTGTGTGCAACAATTTAGAACCAACTAACGTATGCAGTGCCGTATGTCTTTATTCCTCATGATCCTTCAAAAGTTAGAATATAAAAACCCCTGCTTGAATATTAAAGAAGTAGCTGGATATTTTATGTAGATGTTAAATTTCGAGGAAAACATTCCATATATTTTTTTCTGACAAGTACATAACAATGCATCTTTTTTCTTGTTTCTTTAAATAGAACTGATTTGTTTATTTGCATTTAGAGTCAACATTTAGTTCCATTTGAAGAATACCTTAGGTAGTTGAGCATTTCTTATTAAAGTAATGAATATTCATTAATGGATAACAGCTGCTGTAAACACCTAATGTGACTATGTACTTCTTCTAAATAGACTGCCCTGGATTATTCCCCAGGGCTACTGATTATGCAGTATGCATAAGATTGCACAAATTAATAAATGCATGCCAGTTTTTCTAATTTTATGAGTGAGATTATGCATATGAATGGTGCAGTACCTGTTTATTTAATTGTGCTTATGGATGCACATATGAGTAAGTACAAGGTGAGTGATTTTATTAATGAAAGTTTGAGCAGAAATACTACAATGGGTGATACTCTTGAGATGCTAAACATGTCAATATTCAGGGTTGAGTCACAATGTACTGTTTGAAGCAATGCGAGGTGTGAGATTTTATAAATGGGAAATCAATTAGGATAGACGAAGAGTGGATACATAAATGTGTATTTCTTTTTATTATTTGAGAAAGCAACATATTTAAATATTCTTTTAAGTCTGATTCTTACTGATGTGAGCAGATAAGCAGGCCAATTACAGACTGGTAATCATGTGCTTTGCATTCATTTCTTTTAGTGTTACTGCTCTATAGCTGGCAACACAGAATTGTATTTGATGATTTTTTTTTTTGTATTTGATTATTGAAATTATACTGTAATCAAAACTAAAGGTCTGTTATAAAACTATACTGATGTTAATGCAGCTTTAGGCTGAACTTCAAAGTATTATTCTAAATGTTACCTTCTTAAAAATAAAAATTAAAAGTCTTTGTTCCTGAAGATACAGATAAAGCTCACTTTGTAAGTTTTAATTAAGAGGCAATGTCAGAAGTGCAAAACTTTGTAATGTACCAATGTCTTTGTAAATATTGATCTGTATGTGTAGCTTTTCTCCCCGGGCCTCCACTGAAAATGGACATATATCCAGTTGGACCAGCCCAGTCAACAAATGTAAAATAAAATAAATAAATAAATAAAACTTCAGAGAGAAGAGCACAAAAACTGCCCTTTCCAAAATCATCTCATTCAATATTACCTCAGTACTGCATCTAGTCGTAGACAGATATACTTTTGACAAACATACAGTTATGATGGCATTAGTGTACTTCTCAGTAAAAATTAGTAAAACCTCTCTAGGATAAATTCTTGGAAATTGCACCTCTGACATGGCCTCTTAATTAAAACTTACAAAGTGTGCTTTATCTGTATCTTCAGGAACAAAGACTTTTAATTTTTATTTATACCATGGACACTTAAAGTGCATGCATCACCTTCCTATCCTATCCATTTAATTTTTTATTTATATTTTTAAATTTTAAAATCTGGAAGCTTTTTAGAAAAATTATGTTTTAGATGTCTTATTTGGTCCAGTGATATCAATTTACTCATTTTAAGCATTCTTTAGGAATCTGGGGCGGACATTGTGGTGCAGCGGTTAGCGTTGTCGCCTCACAGCAAGAGGTTCTCCAGTTCGATTCTTGGCTGGGGTGCCTTCTGTGCGGAGTCTGCATGTCCTCCCTGTGGTCGCGTGGGTTTCCTCAGGGTGCTCCGGTTTCTTCCCAAAGACATGCAGTAGGTGGATTGGACACTCTAAAATTGGCCCTAGGTGTGTGTGTGTGTGTGTGTGTGTGTGTGTGTGTGTGTGTGTGTGTGTGTGTGTGTGTGTGTGTGTGTGTGTGTGTGTGTGTGTGTGTGCCTTCTGAGAAAGGTTGGGTGCCGGGCTGGCAACTTGACACCGTAAAAATTCCACTGCCAATCATGAGCGGACAAATGATCCACTGTGGTGACCCCTAACTGGGAAAAAGCCGAAAGAAGAAGCATTCTTTAGGAATCTGACCATCTTTTGGGTCTCACTTGCAATGAAAACAAAACTGTGGTAGTTAGACTGGGAATGAACAGGGGCCAGGGTCCCTGTGGACCTACTGAAATGATACAGAAGGCAAAATACTTGGGACTCACTGTCTACAACTCTTTACCAGTCATAATCCAAAAATCCAAATCCATGGTCCAAAAAAAAAAGCATATCATAATATTGATCACTTGTTTAAAAGCACAACTTAAGGTCTTGGTCTTTAACAGGTTTTTAACATTAATGGAAGAATGAAATCATTCAAAACTATGATCATCCCACGTGTCCTACATATTATGGAACATTCTGATCCTCTCCAGCTGTCCAGGTCAGGGAAGATGCCAGTTTATAATCAATTAAGTAATTTTAAGCTTCAAGGGATTTGGACAGGTGGGGTGTACCACACATTCCAGCATATGTCTTGGCTCCTGGTATCTCACAATACTTTGGGTTAGCTGTAGAAGACTATTTTACTTGGTAACCCTTCGATTAAAGATTACTGCAACCAAATTACTTACTTTTATCGACTGGAAACAAGACCTGAGCAAGAAGGGAGGCAGGTCATTTGGGTTAAGACTGCAAGAAAACAAATGGTTCCATCTCCTGGTGATTAGAAACTTTTTTTCAGGGAGTGGGAAATGGTTAAGGAGTAAAGGGTCTTTCTTCATGGTCTCTCCTCAAAATGTATGATGACCTGAACTGACCTCTTCACAGTGCTCCATCTCTCTCAGTCCCTGGTTGGCCAGCTTTATTGAGGTCAAATAGCTTCCACTGGCTTCTAAAAGGAGGACTGGCATGTATCCATGCCACTGACAATAGAAAAGCAAACACTGTAGGATAAAAGTATAGTTCCATGGTAAAATGAAGGAACATTACCAGCAGTAAGGGGATCTGCCTTCATGCAACATATAAGAGACAGAAGAGACTTAGCTCTAGAAAATGGTTTCCACATTTTCTAACTCTTTCTGATGAGCTCAAGGAAGAGGTTTTGTCATGCCTACAGAGCATTAGAAAATGGTCTTAATTATAGTATATGCAAATGTACATCATCCATCAGTGGTATATGGCCCCAGTGGATTAGGAAGAGATAAAAGCAAGCCTGAATCATCCTGCTTAAGACATAGCAGGGATAAAGCTGATGGAACACATATGTTCTAAGAATGCTCCAGGGTACAGTAATGGTGGAAGCAGGCTGTGAGAACAAATATTTACCAAAGGAATCAGATTGTATTAACAAAGCGTTTATTTTTGCCTTAGATTCTAGGAAGGATTTATGGAACTCTAGCCAGATTAGGTAAATTTTTTTTACTGCCAAACACATATAAAGTGAAAAAAAAGTATTACATAACCATATCCCTCCATGTACCAAATATGTGACATCTTTGTGTAAGGTTCTTTTCAAATTAAAAGGAGATGACCACAAGAGCTATTAAAAAAATGTTTCCAGCAATTCTAAAGATTTAATTGGGATTTTAAGCATATCATCTGTTTTTGCTGTTGGCTTTATTATACAATGTCACCTGAGCATTCATTTCATCTGTGCATGATTTAAATAGATGAACATCAAAGAAAGTATATACAGAGCTAAAATCTGTTTTGGAAGTCAACAATGTTGTTTCTGTGTTAAATATTTTTTCTTTTATCTTGTTTATGTTGTGTGCCTATAACCGCAAATTTTAATAAAAAGCATTAAAATTGTAGCTCTTGTGTCTGAGGCAACAATTTTGACCAGAAATGTTGCAGTTCAGATATTAATGTCTGAGTGGTGCTGTTCAGCTAAATAGGATTGCTTCCTTAAAAAAAATGCATACTTGTTTATGCCACACCCACAGTTATTAAAACAAAAAAAAAGTCAGCAAATAGATTTTCAGGAGACAGTCATACATGTTTTTTTCTTGGCAATCAGTCACAACAATAGTTTTAAGGGATGTATAACACTGTTAGAGACGGCTTGCACCTGTCACCCTTAGGCTTTCGAATACTGGCCAAGGCTCTTGCTACCCGCATAGTGCCTTTTTTAAGCAAAGCTCAAAAGACAAACCCACCACCGTAAATAGCACAAGTAACAAAAAACTGAGGGTAATGCTACTCAATGCCAGACGTCTAAACCTCAAAATGCATGCACTTGAGGCACTCCTCAGTATGGAAAAAATCGATATATGTGCAGTAACAGAAACGTGGATTAAGGCTCCAGAGAGCACCCCAGCACTACCAGGCTACAACTCATACCATACATTTCGGCCACAAAACCTGGACCGAAATACAAAAGGCGGGGGAGTATCCATATTCATCAAGTATACCCACACCTCCAGCTTAGTGGCACAGCACAATGCTTCAGAGATCATCCACGTGCAACTAACAATGGGCAAAACTGCTATTCAAATTATAGCTTGCTACAGATCACCCACCATGTCCCAGGACCCCCACTCCGCATTCCTGGAAACACTGGGAAACATAAAAGTCCTACCAAACACCCTGATACTGGGTGATTTCAATAACCCAAACATTAACTGGGAGAACTACTCAAGTACAAACTCCCTTGCCCAAAATTTCCTAGAATTTATAAACTCAAATGCCCTGGATCAACTGGTCAACACCTCCACCAGAGGTGACAACATATTGGACCTGGTCATCACCAACATGGGTGACCAGTGTTCCACACCGGAGGTCAACACTTCACTGGTTAGATATGACCATAAACTAATCACTCTGAATGTCCACATTCTGCCAACACCCCCGGTCAAAGAAACCACAGTGAAAAACTTTTCAAAAGAAAACTTCACATTACTTAAGACCGAGATGGGAGGTTTCAAAGCCCCCATGCTAAAGGATAATGCTGTCCAAGCTGCAAAATCCTTTACTAATGCACTCTACGGGCACCTACAAGAATGCATGGATCATGCTATCCCAAACAAAACCATGACTCACTCTTCCAAGAAAAGGAAACCAGTCTGGTGGATCCCTGCCATAAAAGAGTAAAATCCCAAGAAGGGAAGACATCCCTGATCAGTATCAGCAAGAAACTACATTCCCTCATAAAATCATCCAAGGCTAGCTTCAAAAGAAAAATTGCCATGGACTCCAAAGATAACCACAAGGCATTCTTTAGCTATGTCAAGAATCTAAGTGGCAATTCTCAGATCTGCTCGGAGTTAGTGCAGAATGGCACAAAATACACTGAACCAACCGATATAGCCAACATCCTGGCAGGCAGGTTCAGTGCAAACTTCATCCCCCTCTCACCCCCAAAAGGGCCCATAACTATACCAGAAGAATGTAGTACCCTTGAAATCACAGACACTCAGGTTAAAACAGCCCTCTCCAAAGCCAAAAACACAGCATCAATGAGACTGGACGGTGTCCCAGGCTGCGTCCTACACGAGCTCAAAGATGAACTAACCCCTCACCTAAATACACTGTTTAAACTCAGCCTCTCCACAGGCTACATGACCACAGAGTTACACACAGCAATAATTATTCCACTCCACAAAGGTGGAACTACAACGGACCCCGGGAACTATCGACCTATAAGTCTGACTAACTTGGACTGCAAAGGTATGGAGCGCATCATCGTGGATCTCATTAACAGAGACATTGGAAACATCCAAACACTGAACCCTACCCAGTTCAGCTTTGTTAAGGGCAGATCATGCCACCTAAACCTGGTGGACTTCTTTGAGACAGTTACCAAGGCTATAGACAAGGGAAAGGTGGTCCACACAGCCTACCTAGAACTTGCAAAGGCCTTCGACATCATTCTCCACTCAGGTATTATAGACAAGCTCACCAGCCTGAACATAAACCCCTACGTCATGAGATGGGTTGCCAACTGGCTCACAGACAGAACCCACATGGTGAGAGTTGCATGAGCTAGGTCTGACTCTAAACCGGTTACAAGTGGCATTCCCCAGGGCTCAGTCCTAGGACCCTTCCTGTTCGGTATATACTTCTCAGAGGTACGGACAAGCACAGGAGGACTATGGTTGACCAAGTTCTCAGACGACTGCAAACTAGGGGCTATAATTGACTCTCCAGCTGACACAGACATCCTCCAAAAGGGTCTCACTGAGACAGATACCTGGTGCCAAAACCATGGCCTCAAGCTAAATGCCAAAAAGTGCATAGTCATCCCCTTTGGAAAAAACAGTGGCCACAAACTACCACATAGGTGGTAGCCCCCAAAATACGGAAGATGTAATAAGGGATCTGGGGACCCAAGTAGACAGTAACCTCTCCTTTGATAATCACATTGCCAAAGTGGTTAGAAAATCCTTCTATGTGGCCCACCTAATCACAAAAGGGTTTGCATCCAGATCGAAAGAGGTCATTGGGCCCCTCTATGCATCACTCATCAGACCCATCATAGAGTACAATGTCCCATTTGGGATGTACCTTACAAGACACCTGCAACAACTGGAAAGACCACAGAAGTACCTCACCAAGAGGATCACTGCCCTCAAACAGATGCCCTATGCAGCTTGACTAAAGAAACTCCAGCTGTACTTGGTTGCATACTGCCTACTCAGAGGTGATCTCTGCCTGACATACAAGGCCATGTCCAACCCAGAATTGACAGAGATGCTCCACCTAAAGAAAACCATATCCCCTCGAGCCACATACCCCAGGGATCTAAACCTCACCACAACAATAAATAGGACGTGCTGGAGGGATAGATTCTTGTCCCAGAGGCTTCCCATGCTCTGGAACAAGATTCCATTCTACATTAGGCAGAGCTCCTTGTTAACCCTCTTCAAGAGAAACCTTGACAAGTGGATGGGAAACAGAAAGTTTACCCCATGGATCACTTCAATGGCTCTGCTGGATAGAGGCACAGGGAACTAATCTAAGGGGGGGCAGCAAAAGCCAACACATTTTGGCTAGGCTTATAAATGCCTTTGGGCAGATAGCCTAGTACCTACCTATGAACCTATGAATGCCTTATACATCCCCTGTTTTGTATGCTGCAGAATGAAACAACTAATGACTTGATCCACCCATCCATCCATTCACAACCTCTTTTTCTCATTTTTGCATATGGGGTTGAGGTGTCACTTCAACAGTGCCAATCATCTAGAGCCAAGGTTTACACTGCCAGGTGGCTAGTCCTGCCACTGTGTTTCTTCTACACTATACACTTGCATGCACACTCACACTTATGGCCAATTTAGAATCTCCAATTGACCTAAAACGTGTCTTTGAAATGTGGGAGGATACTGTAGCACCCACAGGAAACCCACAAAAGCACAGGGAGGACATGCAGACTCTGCAGAGAAGGAACCCCAGTTGAGAATCAAACTGAGGAACCTCTTGCTGAGAGGTGACAACTCCATCCGCTGTGCCACTGTTGATACAATAGTTTAACAGATAATACTCTCTTCTACTATCATAATTTTTAACTCTCTTATTTGTAAACTGACGTTTGGAAAGTCCAGATAGCAAAAATCCTTGCAAATTTCATAGAAAATACCTTTCAAATGAACCTTTTATCTAAAACCCTGAATGTGTCCACAAATGTAACAGCAAACATTCCCAACTGCCTTCCAGAGGATGACCTCACAGAATTTTTATATCACACAATGTTTTTATAATTCTTTCAGACAACATGACATCCACAAAATAAAGTGCATGTTTTTTTACATATTCAAAACAGGTTTTAACAGCCTCTTTAAGCAGTATAGTCATTAACTAAATAAAAATTGCATAGTTATCACTGTAAGTAAACTTAAGAGAATATATGCGACTAGATTGTGTTCCAAACTAAGAGAAGCATAGTGCAGCTTCTACAGCTCAAGGTCTGAACTCAGAAACATACCTCTCAGTTTTCCAGACGTTTGCAGAATGTCCAGATTTCTGCCTCATATTTTTTGTAAGTTCCTCATAAAATTTGTGGTTTGGGGCATATCATAGATGACTGAAGACACTAAACAATGACATGGATTTGAGTTTCAGACCTCATATCCTTTAGATAATGCACACTAATGCAATGCCTGTAATTCTAGCAACTTTCTAAGTTTACAGGAGCAATATTTAAAATCTGTACCAATTGTTGGGCATTTTCTCCTATCATTTATAGTTTTGTCCAGATTTCTGTGCTAAGAGGTTGAGAGGTATGGTAGTTTGCTCTCTCTCTCAGGGTACATATGAAATGTAAATAAGACCTGAATGTTTTAGCCCTTGGTTAATCAGAGATGCATAGGGGTGGCAGGAAGAGCATCAAGGCTTTGAAATTAGGAAAAATCTGAGTAGTTATAGACATTAGCTGAAACTGGCAGTAGGCTACAGTGTAATAACCTATACAGTGAGCAGTTTAGCAGCAATGCAGTTAGCATGTTTACAGTATTAGAAGGTTAAAATATGTGAACCATTCTAGCTGTAACCTAAGCTGAGTGCCAAAAACATGTAGTCACATTATAATGATCCTAAGAAAATACATATATGAACAGGTAGAATAATCCTCTTCAGGCACCGATATTTATGCATATGAAGGAGCTCATGGTCAGTTCTAGTATGGTAAATGAGAAACTACGATGTCAGTGTTGTATGTTAATTAAGAGAGCTAAACAGGAAGTAATGCCTTAAGGGGTCTACAGTGCTCTAACGTAATGCTAGTGTGAAGGAAGTTACTGCTTCTTATGGGCAAACTATTTAGAGGTGCTTACTAACAGTACTTCTGTGTCCTTCTCTGATACAATCAGTCAAAAGTTAATGTTCTCTGGATGACTATGCCGATGGGAGGATGGCAATATTAACCAGAGAAAATAAAGAGTTTTTGTATGATTCTTTCCAATCTCCTTTTCTGGTCCACAGTCCTTCACTGCTGGATTAGCCTGGAAGATATGGCACTGAATGATATAAAGGCAAGGGTATTTCTGTTTGTCGCTACTGGTGCATATCTCAGACATATACAAACTAGCACATCTCTTTCTAATTATTAAGGGTTATAGTAAAAGTCAAAATTATGTTCAGAACTATTACATTTCTGTTATTAAAATAATGAAACTGCTGCTTTGTGAATTCAAAATCCTTGAATTATACTGATAATTGCACAGTCATAGTCATTGTAAAATTTCAAGCAAATTCCAGATGTAAAACAATAAATACAGAAAACTGGTCTTAGTACAACATATGTATGTATGCATGTATATATATATATATATATATATATATATATATATATATATATATATATATATATATATATATACACATATGAGTGTGTGTGTCTATATTTATATATATGTCTACTTTGAAATCTCAACCCCCAGAATATTGGTGTTTAAAATATTGCAACAAAAATCACGATGCCACAGAAACTCAAACATAAGTATTTTACTAGGGTAAGTAAACACTTGCCCAACATCCCCTTTTCACCAATGTAGTGCAATCCCGGAGTTGGTATGTATATATAGTTAGGTCTGTGGAGGGTGCATCTCACCACATTAGGGTGTGTTGGGGTGTAACACCCCACCTAGGTGGCTTTTACTTACCTCGGCATGAGTTTCATTTCCATTTGGCCAAGTGTTTACTTACCCTAGTAAAAATCCAAAATTCAAATTTCCTCATTTTTGTGATTTTCATCTTGGTATTTTAAACGTAGCTACATCTGTATATCTATATATCTATATATCTATAAAACAAGAATGGCTGAATGTTGAACCGGAAACAGCGAAACGGACATTTAGCAAATACAAACAACATCAAAAATAAATTCATTGAATGGCCATATTCAGCCAGCATCATGAACACAGCCAACCAAGGTGGGGGGCTGTGCTGCCTACACCCCCCAATGTGGGGGTTGAGCCTCCCCCACACCATCCTAACTATATATACCAACTCCAAAACTGTACTACAGTGTGCTATAAGACAAATTACAAAGGTTTCCCTTCACTTACCTTATGCATCATGTTACTTCCTGGTTGTTGGCCAAGTGTGGTAATTCAATGAATTTATTTTTGATGCTGTCAGTGTTCGCTAAATGTCCATTTTGCTGTTTCCAGTTCAACATTTAGCCATTCGAGTTTTATTTTGGTAGCCAAACATAGACCCTATATATATATATATATATATATATATATATATATATATATCTATATATATATATATATATATATATATATATATATATATGGGTCTATGTCAGATGTTCGAGTTTTCAGAAACTCGAAGTTCATATGATTGAGACCATATGATCGAGTTTCTGAAAACCTGAACATCAAAAAAATACAAAAAAAGACAATAATCAACCCTTTTCTCATTTTTGCAGTTGGGGGGCAAGCACCCCTGCACCCCCCACATCCCTTGCAAATTATATATACCAACTCTGAGATTGCACTACAGTGAGGGAAAAGGGTAAATTTCCAGATCATAACTGTACCACAATCTCCATTCAAACTTTTCCAGTTTTCAAAAACTTGATCATATGGTCTCGAACATATGAATTTCGAGTTTCTGAAAACTTGATCAACTGATAGGGACCCATATACATACATACACACACACACACACACACACACACACACACACACACACACACACACACACACACACACACACACATATATAGCAAAATCACAAATGACAGAATGAATTCCATTCATTCATGTGAATCAGAACACCAAAAAATGCAGATGAAGAAAGCCAGTATGTCGAATTTAAGGCCAATTATTTGAATTTGGCATTTTTCGACATATGCCTTCCCCTGACCTTTCAGAACAGCAGAGGATGTTGTAGTTTCCAGCAGTACATGCATACATACTGCACAGCACAGAAGCGCCCATTTTTGCAAGGGCCAAGCCCCCCTGCACCCCGCTTTGGGGGCTGTGCCCCCCCACACCCCCTGCAAATTATATATTCCAGCTCAGAGATAGCACTACAGTGGGGAAATGGGGAAATTTCCCCCATCTGCTCTGTACCATTATCTGTAGTCCTGAGGTCGACCACTAATGTGTGAATGCACAGTACATTCACTGAACCAGGGACTCGAACACATGTAGGTTAGCAACACAGAAGTCAGCCAACTGTTATTTGACATTCCATGTTTCCTGAACCTACACTCATCAATTTGATAGTAAATCCATATATATAATATATATATATATATATATATATATATATATATATATATATATATATAGATAGATAGATATAGATATATATATATATATATATATATATATATATATATATATATATATATATATATATATATATATATATATATATATATTATATATATATGTGTGTGTGTGTGTGTAGATATATATACATATAAATAGATATATCTATATGGATCCCCTTCAAAAGCTTGAAGTTTTGAAAAATCTAGCTTTAGAAGTAGAGCTATATATATATATATATATATATATATATATATATATATGTGTGTGTGTGTGTGTGTGTGTGTGTGTATGTATGTGTAGGTGTATGCATATATATATCTGTGTGTATATATATATATATATATAGATATATATATAGATATATATATATATATACACACACACACACACACACACACACACACACACACACACACACACACACACACACACACACACATACAGTGGATATAAAAAGTGTACACACTCCTGTTAAAATGCCAGGTTTTCGTGATATAAAAAATGAGACCACAATAAATAATTTCAAAGCTTTTCGCACCTTTAATGTAACATATAACCTGTACAATTCAATTGAAAAACAAACAAATCTGTTAGGGGAAAAATATAAAAAATAAAAACTGTACCCTCACCAGCATTTTACATTGTGGGTATTTTGTTATGGTTTTAATCCCAACCCTGGGTGATGGTGGTGAACATGAGATCTGTACCACTACAGAGGTCCACAATGCCCTCAGCATGCAAGTATATGTTTCCATGCATTTACACTGAAGTTTATCCACAAGAAGTGGCTTGGTAACCCTAAAGCCCTACTCCCAGACAACAATTATATTGCTAGTCCTCCTATAAGGGACTGAGGCAGTCTATAGCTGGTTCCTCCTCACTATATATCCCAGAATAGTAATGTCCATCCTCTCCTGCCTGCTCCATAAGGACGCTGAGCTGGTAATTGAACTCGGGTCACCTTTGTCATTGTTTATCCATCTATGTCATCACAGCTGCACATTCATGTTCCATTACTGACACAGTAGAGCAGTATAAAGGTGATATTGCACTCCTGATGTGCTATACTTTGGGATGAAGTGTTAAAAAGAGATCTCTTCTACCTAGCTGAAAAGGGAAGCTTAGCTGGCTCTACCAGTTCTCTGTGCTGGTACCACAAACCAGCACCCCCCAAAAAAAAGCACTTCACTGTATTATTAAGCTGATCTCTACATTTTTGGGATCAGCTTATTACAGACTGCACTACACACCCCTAGCTCAAAGAACAAAACAAAGAAAAACGTCATTGTGTTGTCAAGCTCTACATTTTAGAAGTTGGCTTATTATTGTTAGATCCATCCCATCCTCCCACCAGATGTTCCATTCAAAAAAAAAAACAAAAAAAAAAACTGCCATTTCTTCTACTGGCACACCAACCCCGTGGCCAGATGCATGACACATGACATCCTCCCAGCCATTTAGGTCCCAATTCAATACTGTGCCACTGATCCTCTTTCTGCTCTGCACACACGTGTAAAACATTGCTTTTAGAAACTGTAGCACACTGCTTGCTATAAATCCGCCAAACAGTTGCTACAGTTTATTCCCTGCCTGAACCGAGTGCTACAGCACTCATGTAATAGTTAAAAAAACAAGTCTGCTTTTAAACTGTAACAAACTGCTTGTTACAAATGTTAAATGTAACAAACAGTTGCTGCAGTTTATACCCTGCCTGCATGAAGCGCCATGGTGCTAATGTCTTACTTAAAAAAAAAATTAAACTGTTGATACAGTTTAGAGTACACATAAAGCACTGCAGTGCTCAGGTTTCTCCTCAAATACAATACCAACATTTAAAAAATGCGACTGCACTAAAGACAGATCAGGATTGGCAATCCTGCCCCCCAACCCTTTGCACCCAGGGCAATTGCCCATCTCCACCCCGCATTAGATACACTTCCAGCTGAAAAGGTTCAGACTGATGCTAAAAATCCCATGAAATTTAACGAAAAAAGTTTAAATGACTCACTCCATTATCCAGTCCAAATTTCTATTGGGTAGAATAAAAATGTCACCTTGGATCTTCACTGAAAAGAGACCATAGGCTTAGTGGATCTTCACTGAAAAGAGACCATAGGCTTAGTGTCATGTACCTGGTTACCAAACTGGAAATAAAGATATCACAAAAGTAAAATTCTGTGAAATGCTTTCTTTTACTACTGCTTCAATCTGTTAGATTTTAACAAAATTTCCAAGAAAAAAAAAACAGTGGCATTAAACCTTGTAGCAGTTAGTAGCTTAGAGACTGTGAATCAAAACTCATTCACAGGTCTCTACTAGACATGCAGTCCAGGAGATCATTACATTGCCTAGGCCAAATTCCCAAAGCAGTATTTGGTTAAGTGGCTTGCTCAAGAGCACATAGTAGGAAAATGGTAGTGTAAGGATTCAATCCCTGTACCCTTGGCACAGTAAGCAGCTCATTAACAAGTTAGGACTTTAGCCTTCTATGCTAGCTGCCAGAATTCATGCATTCATTTTTTTTTTATTACTTGCTTAATATAATTGTTGGTCATGGAAAGGGTGCGAACCCATCATAAAATACACTCATTCACATGGTACTGACATCCACAGCATATATTTTAGCATATGAGATGAAATTGGGCACCCAGCAAAAAGCTATGTAGATACAGAGAGAATGAGCAAGTTCCACAAAGAGGGCACCTCAACTGAGAACTGAGCTGCTAGACCAAGTTATGCAAAGCATTAACAGTAATTTTTGTAGTACAGTACTGTAAAAGTACTGAGAAGGTCATTAAAAATGAGTACATTCAAGTGGTCATTAGGATGGCACAGCTGCCAGTCTGATGAATCTAAGCACCAAAGTTCATCATATTGTATTTTATTTTATTTATATTTGTTTAGATGTCTCGCACACTGATCAAAATTGACCAGTTACAGGCACAGTCTTTGTGACACTAAATGGGATTTCACAAATTCAATGCTATGTAGTGAGAAAAGTAAATATGGCAACAAAAATTGCTGATATAAAAGAGAAAACAACATCTACAAGTGAGAAGTTTTTAAGTGAGAAGTATTTACATTTTTATATATATATATATATATATATATATATATATATATATATATATATATATATCAAGAAGCAGTATGCAGCAGAGCTGTAGGGTGCGTGACAGAATGAGTTAGATAAGAAGGCATTGCGTTACCATTGAATGAAGTGATGTGACCATTAGAGAGGCAGGAACACTGTTGATTAAATAGGTGTACCTTAAGTTGTAGTCTAAATTTATGGAATGAGTTCAGTTCTTCAAGTTCTCTAGTGAGAGATTTTCAAAGAATGTGGTTTATTTTAGGGTGTAAGGAGACTAGAAGCAATTTGCAAGCATTGCCTTAGGATGTAGAGGGAATTTTTTCGTGCAGTTTGGCTGCAAGTGAAGAGAAAGTTTTTGGGTATAAAAGTATGTAGAGTTGAGAGCCCATTAACAGATAAGCATTTTGCTTTGCTGGCAGGCATTTGGCTTTGTTAGGAGTGAGGCAGTGGTGTTCTTGGGAAGGGGAGTCTGTGATAAAATGACAAATGAAGTTTGAGATGGCTTGCAGAGTTGTGCAGGTTTTCTTTAAGTTGACAGCAATGATAGTGTGCCCATATTCCAGTAGGGAGAGAAGGACTCTTTTGCCAGTGGCTATTCTGGCTGATAATCTGAGAAACTTTTATTTATTTTTATTTATTTATTGACATTTGTTGACCGGGTTAGTCCAACTGAACCAGGGGCACATTTTCAGTGGAGACCCAAGGAAAAAAGCTCTAGAAGCATTACATATTTTTACAATAAAAATCAAATCAAATATAAAAATAAGAGTAAAAAATTAAAACCACCATGAAACATAAGAAAATCAACAGTTAGAGAATATCTGTACATAGAGTAGGTAAAATAACAATTGGCAGGTCTAGAGAATATCACACATGAAGTACATACAAACAGATAAACCATTCACAAAACACACAAAAACTGGATAACCAGGCTGGAAAAATGACACAACTCACAGAGATGATGTATAAAACTCTTTACTAGTACTTCCTGGTACCTCGGCTTAACAGCCTTTCGAATGAATAATTTGTTTTTCTATCCTGGTTATCACATTTTTGTGTGTTTTGTGAAGTTCTGGTGTTTTGACAGTGTTTTTAGATAAACCAATCAAATAAAGATATATATGAATGTATATATATATATATATATATAAGAGAAGAGAAGAGGCTAGATCAGCTGGGGGGTTAGACAAGGGCAGGACCATGTACACTGAAGAAAAAAATTAAGTTATTTTTTGAACAGGTGTTTTTTATGAATGCTTCTTATGTTTTGAGGGAGTGAGTTCCAAGCATGTGCAATAGAGTATTTGTAGAGGGACTTTCCTATATTTTTATTGGGTTTATAATTGGGTTTATATATTATACTATATTTATTGGGTTTAAATTGTTTTGACCTGGAAGACAATGTTGATTCTGGTTCTTTTGTTTCTAGGTGAGTATGGAAGTTAAGGAACTGATCATCCTGATACACAGGTACTGAAAATATATAGACGATACTGGGGGAGCGGGGGACTTGTTTAGGACTGTCATGAGTAGATTGGCAGTGGTGTGTCTGAGTTACTTAATGTGTATCAGAAACCTTTTATTTCCAATTTGTTGACTGGGTAAGTCAGCTGGTCCAAGGAATCATTTTTAACCACAACCCAGGTCCAAGGATATGAATACAGACATTCAACTCAGAATATACAATCATATAGTTAAAATAAGATCAGCTAAAGATATATACATAATTCAGTTGCCATAAAGTACATATGTAGAATTCCCATTGACCTATCAGTGCATTTTATTCATACAATCTAAAAAAAATAAAACAAGGAACAAAAATAGGAGTTCCCAATTGAACTAACATTGCAATTATACAATTTAAGATAAGTATAGCATCAAGGAACAAAAATAAAATGATGATTGAGTTGTATTATTCCTGTTGATTAATGTGCAAACCAATAATTACATGATTATAAATGGTATATACAACGATCAGTGGTTAGCCCAGCCACAGTGATGGAGGCTGAGAGACTGTGTACTATAAGGAGATTGGTAAATAATTGAGGAATATTGTTATCCATTGTCCATGAAGCAATTATATGATGTGTCACTGTGGAGGTGTTCTAATAGGCATGTCTGGAACTCAATGAGAGAGTCTTGGGCTTTTACCTAAAGTGGGAAATTATTTTATAAACCAAGAACCATATGGAAAATGCTCAGACTAGCTGCCTTAAGGAGATAATATCTTCTTAACTGCTTTTTAGAGACTACTACTGATCCATGATAGGAAGTTTTATTTTCAATGGAGGGAAGTAAATTTCCTTTAAAATTTTATGTATCATATTGTCTAAGAGGTAAGTTGATGTTCCTTTTAGTGGTAGCCAATTAACATTTTTTAGAAGATTGCAGTGGTGGGTGTAAGAGTCTACAATAAATGGTAGCTATAAACCTTGGTTTTAGCAATCTGAAGTCTTTGGGTATTTTAGCGGGACTAGTAATGCTAGTAATGGCAAGCCATATTCCAGTTTGGGATGCAGGACTAGTAATAGTAATCCATGTTCCGGTTTGGGATGCAGGACTAGTAATGGTAATTCATATTCAACTCTGGGATGGAGGACTAGTAATGATAATCCATATTCTAGTTTGGGATGCAGTACTAGTAATGGTAATCCATATTTCAGTCTGGTATGGAGGACTAGTAATGGCAATCCATATTCCAATTTGGGATGGAAGACCAGTAATAGTAATTCATATTGCAGTCTGGTATGGAGGACTAGTAATGGTAATCCATATTCTAGTCTGGGATGGAGGTCTAGCAGGGATAATCCATATTCCAGTCTGGGATGGAGAACTAGTAATGGTAATCCACATTCCAGTTTAGGTTGGAGGACATTTCTGGCTGGGGCAATGATACTGATTGTAGACAGCAGACATGAGATTGTTTTGCACAATTTTTAGTTGAGAAAGTAGTTAACAATGTTGCCGAAGTGTGTGTCTGTGTGTGTGAAAAAAGAAAGAAAGAAAATATGAAAGAAAAAGAAAGAAAGAAAGAAAGAAAGAATTGGTAGAGTGAAGAACAAGGCCTAAACATTTATACTCTAAGGATTAGGGAATAATGTTGTTTTTATTATTAACAATGGTAAGTACTGGAAGTTGCAGTAGTTTGCAAATGGTGGAAAATGTGTAACATTGGTCTTTTTGTGGTAAATGAATAAGCTATTAGATTTAGCCTAGGAGTAGTGATCAAAGAAGGACTTCTGAAATTGTGTTTGAAGGGAAGGGGGGGATATGCTGTCTTGTAATATGAGTACATCATTTATATACAAAGTTAAGTGTAAATTAGGGAGATCTTAATTGATGTTGTCAATGAATAAAGAAAATACAAGGGGGCTAATACAGAATCCTGGGACCCCTCTATTAAGAGTACATATGATGTAATAAGTTTGTTAGAATTGTCTATTAATGTTCTATTTTCACTGCAACATTGGAATCACTGTCCTGTAAATTTTGTCAACTTAGAACAGACTGTGGTCTGTAGTTTTAAATGCCTTAATCTGTTAATGAAAATACTAGCTGTAATGAGACCATTACTGTTGTTAATGCAAATGGAGTCTGCTGCTTAAATTAATACTGCTGTTGTGTTAAAGGCATCCCTGAAGCTGTGCTGCTTGTCTCAAATTAGACCATAACTATTTTGAATAATTTGACTAGTGGGCGAAGATTGGATATTGGATGAAAACTGTTTGGGATTTTAGGTAAGGGGACATTAGGTAGTGGATTATGGTGACATTTTTCTGAGCAGAAGGTACTATTCCTGATGTTAAAGAGGAATAGCAATTTTATCTGCATCTTTTCTGAGGAAGGTAGGGTGGAGTGGAGTGAATTTAGAAGTAGAGAGTTTTATGTTTTCAGAAAGGAAATAGTGTTCTTTATAGAAATCTCATAAAAGTAGAAGAAAGCAGCGTATCCAGTAAAGGGTTACAGTTGTGGTTGTCAGTTATTATCTGAGGACTAATGAGTGGGGAACTGTGGGAAAAGGAGTTGGGGATGTCTTGAATAGTGGAAAAGAAATAGGGTTTACAGTCCTATGCTGAGCTGTTGTTTGAATTGGTAGACAGAGAACTAAAGAAGTATGATGGAGTTGCAAATTTCCCTGTGATATGCTTTATTTCCTTGTAACAGTGTAAGTGGTTGACATTTAATTTTCTCCTGAGTACAGGAATTTGGCAGAGTTCCTTCCTATTCTTGTCTGCTTTCTAAGGGAGAGGTAAGCCTGCTGCAAGTGGTTATTTAGGAAGTTCTATTTCCAGGTTGTCCTGGAGTTGTCTCTCTGATGAGATTCCAAATGTTAATTCACATCCAAGAACTTGTCTACCCCTTAGTCTAAGGTGAGTAATGAGAAACGGTGAGCCATGAATTATGGGAGAGTTTTGGTGAAAATGCTAGAGCATCTACTGGGTCTTTAATGAGATACAGAGAAGTCCAATCAACAGTATTTAGCTGTAGATCTGTTATGGTTAATTTTTGTTCTGGGAATGTCCAAGCAGTGACTATTATGGAAATGGATTTTACAGATTTAATAGACCAGGAGATGTGAGTAGTGGTCATTTGGGCAGTCTGGTGATAAGTTAATATTTGTGCATTAGTTGTCGATGTTTTTAATGATGAGGTCCAATGCTGCATCATTTTCTGATTGTGTGTTGTGTCTCGCTGATTCCTTTTCTAGTTGGTCTAGACTGAGTTGCAGGAGTAATTTATTAAGTTGTATTCATTTGGTGCTGACTGCTTGTAGTTGAAATCTCCTACAATAACATTTCTTTGAGATGTCCTTAATAATGATGATTTAAGTAGCGGGGAGATATAAATAACCAAATGGTGAAAAGGGCATGATTTTCTACTCTTAGGTTAACTGTTATCCAGTTTGGTGCTTTAGTATTAGTTTGGTAGGATGAGTTTTGTTTGATTAACATTATGACTCCCTGCTCTTGTTCCAAGTCTACAATCATAGAGGATTTTATACTTTTAAAGCAGAAAGGAGGAATGATAAAACCCTTATTTTAGCCAGGTCTGTGTTATGGCAAAGATATGCGAGTTTCCAGAAGTAATCCACTCTTCAAGAATGGCCCACTAATTATTTACACTACATGTGTTAACTCAGTTGATTTTGAAGTTCTTACCTTTAGCTGTAGTTGTTTGATTGATGGAAGTAAGATGATGAAGAGGCAGCATTGGGGCGGAGGGGTGGATTTCAGTGTTGCCAAGTGCCAGAGCAGGATGGAATATCACCATGTTAAGTAGTCTGTGTTCTAGGTAATAATTTAGTGAGATTAGATCATTTCTGAGGAGATAGGAGATTGACATCTGGTGAATCAAGTGATTTTACAATAGGAATTGTTTTCAAGAAATTAAGTAATCAGTTTAAAATAGTGGTAGAAATGGAAGGGTATTTCAATGGTAATAATGAAGAAGACTGTGGTATAGCTATTTATGTTTGCAATTTGGTATGGGGAAAATTATCTGAATAGTAGAGGCAGATTGTTAGGTAAAGGAAGAGGAATGATAATGGAACATTTGAGGCATAGTCTTAGGATCATAGGATCATAGGAAGATACTAGGCTATTGGCCATGAGGCCCTTACAAGCCTAGCCAAGAACTTAGCCCATGTTACAACAAGTCAGCACCCAATGCCCCTGTCCAGCAGGGATGCAGGTGGAATCCCAGGGATGTATTTTCTGTTCCCCATCCAGTTATCCAGGTTAAAAAGGGTTAATGAGGTACTCTGCTTGATGTGGAGAGGAAGTCTATTCCACAAAAGGGGGATTCTATGGGACACAAATCTGTCCCGCCAAGTTCTATTGATGTCACAGACCAAACTGAGGTCTTGCATGTAGTTTACTCGAATGGAGCTTGTCTTGTGGATATGCAACAGTCTCATCAAGGTGGGGCCTAAGATTGCTTTGTATGCCAGACAGAGGTCACCTCTGAGGACTCTGTAGGAGACTGAGTAGAGGGTCAGGGCCTTTAGCCTATATGTCGAGGGTAGGTGTTTGAGACCCTGGATTCTCCTGGTGAGGAACCTCTGTGGTCTCTCCAGCTGCTGCATGTGCTTTGTGAGGTACATGCTGAAAGGGGCATTGTACTCAATAATGGGTCTTATAAGGGAAGAATACAGGGATGTTATGACCATCTTGTCCTTAGATGAGATACCGGGGCAGCAACTGGTGAACCTCAGGAAACTCAGATGCAGATTCTGTCATATTCTGATACCTCACCAGACTATCCCCAGATGAGGTGCCTCAGAAGAAGAAGTGCAAGCAAAAGCACTTAGATTCCCCACAGGAATCAATTTCAAAAGACATTGATTTTGATGAAGGGGAAGGGACCCCAACATCACCCCTGATGATGTCTCCTTTGGAGACATCCTAGAAATATTGAAACAGAGGGGTGGTTGGAAGTCCCAAAATCCTTCCTCAGAGGAATCAGTTTGCCTACAGACTTTTGTTACTCACCCATCTACTTCTTGGATGATTCCATCCACTGACAAGCTCATTCAATTAATCTCTCAGTGGGTGTGGAAGACAGCAGACACCAATGAACACATCCCCAAGAGACCAGAAAAAATTGTATCCAGCCCTGAGGGTAAACAATTCTGGTCCAAAGGATTAGCTGTAGATGCCATAGTCATAGCAGCCACCACCTAAAAGGAACTAGCTGTGGAGCGTTCCTCTATCCATCCACCCAACAGAGAGTCTTGGGAAATGGATAGATTTCGGAAGCAAGTTTCCACTTCATTGAACTTTGCCTTATGTTCTTTGAATTTTCTGGCACATTTTACCAGACTTCACAGGGATCTGATCAAGGAGCTGCTGTATACCCTGGCAGGAGCTGCTACTGAAGGAGTCCAAGAAAAAGTTGCTTCACATTTGGCTACCCTGGAATCTGTGTCCAACTCATCTATAAGGATCATTGCATAGGCAGCTGAAGGGACCACCAGAGAGGCAGGATCAGGTATAACCATAAGGAGACACACCTGGATATGACTATGTGACTGCGGAGCCATTTAAGTCTTCATTCGTCAGTGCACCCTTTGACAGATCATCTCTGTTTGACCCAAAATATAGAGAGACATTATCCCATGTGAAAAGAATGGTAAGACCCTTCCTGCTGTGGATGTATGTTTTTCCACTCCACAAAAATCCTTTTCCAGGAATCAGAGCAGCAGTGGAAAGATATGGTTCAAAAAGTTCCAAAGGCCTTTGCAGGACACATGTGGAGCCAGTTCTCCCAGGGGGAGGAACTACAATGTAAGACACCATCCATGTGACAGAGGTGGTCCACTGAACCAGGACTTCAGAGACTCCTTCCCGAGTAAGCCCTTTCAGCGTTCCTGAAAGGAGGCCCAATTGACTTCCTCTGGAGGCAGTCAGGGGATGCTTATCCCTGCACCAAAATACCTGGCTAAAATAAAAGATTCTTGGGTGCAGAGGATTATTTCCAGAAGGTATACTATAGCCTTTTCTTTTCACCCACAATATGAAAAAAAAATCCCCGATGTTCCACCCAGTCAGAAGGAACCAGCAGTTCTAGAAAATCAAAAACTGCTAGAGAAAAGAGTCATTCAAGATATCCCATCAGACCAGAAAAAATCCAGAACTTACTCAAGATTCTTTTTAGTGACAAAAAGACAGGAGACTGGAGAAACATTTTGGATCTCAATGTATTGAACAAATCAGTTTGGCATACAAAATTCCTGATTGTTACAGTCTAGTCCATTCTTCCATTTTTGGAAAGGAATGACTGAATGTGCCCGATAGAGTTTCAGGATGTGTATTATCACATAAAAATGGATAAGCACTCCATAAAGTTCCTCCCCTTCTGGCTGGGACCCAGTCATTACCAATTTAGGGTGCTCCCCTTTGGTCTCACCACAGCCCCCAGGGTGTTCACCAAATGTATGGCAGTAGTAGCAGCTCACTTGAGACTGCAAGGATTCCAGGTGTTTTCTTAGTTGGAAGACTGGCTTATTACTGCTCCAACCAGGCATCAACTGGTAGAAGCAAGGGATTATGTTCTCCAGACCTGTGCATACTTAGGAATAACTATAAATTATGAAAAATCTCAACTGACTCCAAGTCAGAGTTTGTAGGGTCAGGAATAAATACAACATCTGTAGAATCCCTTCCTTCCATGAGATTTCAGAAAATCAGAACGCATGTTCAAAAAATAATCCACAGCAAGAAAGTACAAGCTCATCTAATTTTACAGGCTCTAGGTTCCATGGCAGCGGCAATAACTCTAGTTCCCCTAGCAAGATATCATATGAGACTTCTGCAGTGGCTGCTTGCATCTCAATGGTCAATGCAATACCAACACATGTCAGACCAGATTTTGATCACCAATCATGGCAGAAAAGATCTATCTTGCTGGATACATTCCAGAGAAATTCTCCTGGACCACACCATCATCCTTTCAGAACTCAAGGCCATGGTGACCACATTCACCTCCCTGATAGGGTGGGGGGCATTTTCTGGGCAAGACTGTACAATGCAATTGGTCCCCCTTACAGGCCAACTTGCATAACAATGTTCTGGAGCTAAGAGCAGTGCTTTTAGCATTGCAAGCCTTTCAAACAGCTCTTCCAGTGGGAACAATTGCAATTCAAACAGACAATATGTCAATAGTTTGGTACATCAACAAACAGGGATGAACCAAATCTTACCCCCATTGTCGAGAAGCACTCAGTGTATGGCAGTGAGGGATCTCTTCCAACTGCTTACTGATTGCAACTCATATTATGGGGAGTTCCAATGTGATAGCAATCAAACTGAGCAGATGTATTCTCCAACCTCATTAGTAGTATCTCAATCCAAAGGTGTGGAGCCAGCCTTGCCGCAACCTTTTTGCCTCGCCTCTGAGCAACAAGGGCAGCAACTACTTTACCCTGATCCCCCCTCTGAGAGATGTTCTGCTACACACTTGGCCCTCTGGACGGCTGTATGCCCTCCCACCAATTCCTCTAATCCTGAAATTCCTACAGAAAGCGATCAGGCTGAAGAGCAAAGTAATTCTCATTTCACCTTATTGGTTTCGACAATATATGTTTCCCTTTCATTTGACCTTATCTGATTCAACAGCCTTGGACTCTGGACCTGGCTCCAAAACTTCTGTTCCATCCAGAGGGATTAGTTCATCCAAATATTCTGAACCTCAAGTTGACAGCATGGTTCCTCCAATTCCATTAATTGCCAGGTGAGTTAACCTTTCTTCCCTGGTACATTCAAATTCTCCTAGCTTCTCATAAGCCTTCTACCCATAAACGCTATACTAGTAAATGGAAGAGATTTACCTTTTGGGCTCATCAAAGGGATATTGACCCCTTTTCTGCATCTATTGATAACATTTTAGATTTCTTAGCTTCTCTTTTCAATGCAGGAGCTTCCCCATCTACCATTAAAATTCAACTAGCAGCAATTTCAAATTTCCATGATGGTTTGGAAGAACATTCCATGACTTCTCATAAACTTTGTAAGTCCTTTTTAAAAGGGACACTATTGCTGAAACCTCCTTTTAAGGATCCTACTCCACCTTGGAATCTAAATCTAGTGTTACAAACCACTGAATAATCCCTCTTCAAACCATCTGCAGACTGCAATCTAAACTATTTGTCATGAGAAACTTTATTTTTGGTGACAATTACCTCTGCCAGAAGGATTTCAGAAATACAACACTTCTTATCATGTAGACCACCTTATCTGATTTTTCACAAAGACATAGTTTCCTTAAGAACAAATCCCACTTTTCTACCTAAGGTGATGTCAGAGACTAACATCAATTAGACTATTAATTTACCAGCATTCTTTAACCATAAACCGCTCAGCAAACAACCAAGTGTAATATCTGGACGGTGACCAGAAAAACCACTGCTCGTACTTGGATGCAATAAAAAATTTTTTATTCTCGATAACACACGATAAAAGCAGGTTAAGCGCTTTCAGCTGTGAACAACAGCCTTCCTCAGAACAATATTATGCCTATGAAGTCTAGCTTTTATACAAAATCAATTGCTCACTTAATTGTATAATCATCCTAATTGCCGCCAAAACTTTAAAGGCATATTGTCATCTGTACAAGGAAGTTCACATACATTTTCATGGTCTAAACACTTCAAACATATGAATTCACATATTCAGTATGATTACAGGGTGTATGCAACCAAATGTGCAAACAAAAATTACAAAAAAACACAATTACATAGCTTTCCAGGGAGAATTTTTCAAACAGACAAGAGGAGTGGCTATGGGAGCAGCGTGTGCTCCCATTTTTGCAAATCTGGTCATGCTGGAGTGGGAGTCAGAGTATATATTCAACAGCAAATATTATTCTGACATCTCGTACTATGCCAGATACCTGGACGATATTTTTATCATGTGGAATGGCCCTAAGGAAAAAATACAGGAATTTATGACTTACATAAATAACACCACCAGTTTCCTAAAGTTCACACATATGAGTAGTAATACTGGAATAGCATTCTTGGATGTATCTATCAGTCATGACGAAGCGGGTTTTATTTCTAAGCTGTATAGAAAGCCCACATTTTCAAATGATTATATACACTTCAGTAGTTGCCATCCCCCGCATGTATTTAAAAATATAGTGAAAGGGCAATGCATCCGAGCAGCTAGGATGTCCTCCACTAGGACCATCATGGAGGATGAACTGGAAAATATAAGACAGTTATTTTTAGATCGAGTGTATCCAATAAAAATGTTAAATGAAATTATTAGATATGTGAAAGACGAATGGGGAAATAAATACCCACCACTATTGGGGTGCTACACAATGCCGTACAAAGAAGAAGGACATAATATATTTCAAGGAAGAGTTTGTGTACTCACATATACACCCTACACACACTTGATTAAAGAAATTGTAGAAAAACATTGGGCAATTATTACAACTATAGGAAAAGAACAAAGTTGGGATAAATATCCGAAATGTGTATATAAAACAGCACCCAACATTAAAAGGATGTTGGAAAAAGCTAGTTATAATAAGGACAAAGTAGATACACGTAAAAGCACAATAAAGTGTGGTAGGTGTAAACAATGTAAGTACATTAATACAGCTAATACCATCAGATTAGATGACATTAACAACACCTTTATCAGATGTAAAGCTGGGAATTGTTGCTCTAAGGGTGTAGTGTACATTGCCAACTGCACAAAATGCAATGCACACTATATTGGGAAAACTGAAAGACAATTAAAGAAACGCATATATGAACATACATACAGAATACAGAAATGTGACAGTAAAAATGCGTTATATAGACATGTTATGGAACAAGGGATAGACCATAGTTTCATTTTTGCTATTGTAGATCAGATCCCTATTACACCTATTGGAGGCAATTGGAAGATGGAGTTAGCAGCAAGTGAGAGTAGATGGCAGATCTTGACAGACTCCACCAGAAAACCAGGTCTTAATGACTTTGTGAGTATTAAACCTTTCCTAGCTTTACTGTGAGCAAGTTTACATAACGGTAAATGAGGGATATAATTATATTCATATTTACATCATATATCTACAACATTAATATATACAGGTGATACGTAACACACAGCTTATGGATATGGACTGACATAGTAGAACATATAACTATTGGAGGACATTTTATGCCCCAAAATTCCATCATTCCATTATTTTATCACTCTATTCTCCCATAGTAGTCTGATATTCCCATTTTTATAATGTATGTGGTATCCTGATACCATGGTCATAGTATCATGTTGTAATTAATTATGGCAATTTTTTAGCATACATCGAACTTATGATGAAGCAGTGAAGTATGGTGTATTTTCGGTTAATGACCATTAGTATTAATATTAGCAATATCATATTTGAAATTTATGCAATGGATTAATCCACATGTAAAAACATGGATATCCATGGATTTTTAACCACAAACATTTTTAATACATATTTTAAAAATATATATTTTATGTATTGTTTATACATTTCTATGTGCATAAAGTAGCTTTGGTTAGATCAGAATGTACAAGAGTGAATAGTTTAGGATGTGTTACATATGCATTTTATATACGCTACATTATGCATTTTTGTTTGCACATTTGGTTGCATACACCCTGTAATCATACTGAATATGTGAATTCATATGTTTGAAGTGTTTAGACCATGAAAATGTATGTGAACTTCCTTGTACAGATGACAATATGCCTTTAAAGTTTTGGCGGCAATTAGGATGATTATACAATTAAGTGAGCAATTGATTTTGTATAAAAGCTAGACTTCATAGGCATAATATTGTTCTGAGGAAGGCTGTTGTTCACAGCTGAAAGCGCTTAACCTGCTTTTATCGTGTGTTATCGAGAATAAAAAATTTTTTATTGCATCCAAGTACGAGCAGTGGTTTTTCTGGTCACCGTCCAGATATTACACCAGCATTCTTTCCCAACTTTATGAACAAAGGTGAATACTGTTTGCATTTGTTAGATATTCACAAACAATTACATTTTTATCTATACAGAATGAAAAACATAAGAAAACCTGACCAACTATGTGTCGCCTTTTCAAGTGCACGGTTTGGTAAACCAGTCAGCAAGGTAACCATAGCCAGCTGACTCAAGGATTGTATATCCTTCATCTATAACAACAAGAAAATTGATTTGCCTAGGTCTGTTAAGGCACATTCTACAAGACCTGTAGCTGCTTTAGCAGTTTTCCATTCTAGACCTTCAATGGATGATATTTGTGCAGCAGCAACTTTGGCTTCTCCCCATACCATTATTACTCATTACAAATTGGATTTGGTCTCCAGGGGAAGAGCAGCCTTTGGTTCAAATGTGCTCAGGAATATCTTTCTGTGAGTCCTCCCAAGGTCTAAGGTAGCTGCAGACTCCGCCCATATGTCAAGAATAAAATGAAAATTGACAGCATCAGATAAAAAAGGTATGTAGTAATCATAACGTTCCACCTGTGTTGTTCATTTTCAGTTATCCTTGACTGTGCTCCCTCCACCCCCCAGCCTTTGAAGGCCCTTTGGTGGAATTGATAATGGACATATAACTTTATTGTAATTATTAAGACATAGCAGATATGGTCTCTGTAGATCATTGTTTGTGTTGTACCTAGTCAGCCACTGTAGGTAGATAGCATGTACATTTCAGTTACCGAGCATGTGCAAGATCAGTGCCATTTTGTATTGTCAATCAGAATGAATGGAGATGCACATGCAAGTGTGTTTGAAGTAATGAGTCAGTCAGTTAGCTTAAATATATGTTCCAGTTATAGCTCCTAATTTGTTTATGTACAATAAACAACTTGAACCCATCACATTTCCTCAGTGTCTCATCTGAATACAAGAGACATGTGGCAGCCTCCATGAAGGCTTTCTTATCCATGACTTTATACCTCTAATCTGCAAACTCAATCTGAGGTAAATGAGAGAGTAGGATTGTGGGTAGAGGTGAAGCTCAAAAGATTTTGGCCTGTGTGAGCTGTAGTAATGGCCGAGTCAGTTCTAATATCGGACCCGAATCCATATGTCAAGGATAAATGAAAATGGACAACACAGATGTAATGTTATGGTAAGTATGTAACTTCTTTTTTTTTTTGGAAGATTAAAAGATCAATTTGTAATTTTTTAAGTAAAAATGGGTTCCACATTAACCATGGGAAAATTTTTTACAGCTTCAAGGATTTAAAAAAATTTGACTGAGTTTGCTGTTGTAGAACCAAAAATAGGGTATTGTTCCTCTAGGTATTTCAAAAATACAAAATATCCACAGGATGCTAATAAAATTAAAAAAAACAGAAGTTAATTTAGAAAACTATAATGTTGATATAGCAGTTATCACTTTTTGTCAAAGCATGTTTTATTAAAAAATGTACCAAACTACAATGATAATATTCCAACAGCAAACTAACATTTCTAAGACAGCAAAACATAACATATTTAAAACAGAACATATAGCACAGATGGAGTATGGAGGCCTTTGTAATACATGAGCTAATCATTTTTAAAAGTGCTTTCAATCTTCTGACAATTTCCTTATAAAAACGCAACCTTACAATTCTTATATTGAGCAGACTTATTAAAAGGGGAACAACTTGTTACATGTGTGGAAATTTTAAAGCATTATTTTGAATCAGAATGTATGTAATTAATGGTGGTCTTACTAGTATATTTATATTTAAAAGTGCAAAATTATCTCAACATTTCTTAATATTTTATAAAATGTAAGGATTTTTTTTTAATTTTGGAACTAATTTACAGGTTTTATTATATTTTTTGAGGCATTGATAAATTCTTTCCAGTATATTTTGTCTAAAATAACTTAACCAAATGCAATGCAATATTTGAAAAACAAAGAAAATTGTAAATATTCAAGTATAACTTTTATCAATTCTTTGATGAATGTATAGAAAAATCATTTTCCTATTAGAAGATATGTTAAAATATCAGCAGAGAGAATTCCTTACTGATGCAAAGATAGTGCTAGCTCAGAAATAAATAGGATATCCACCAAGTTGGCATGGCACCCAGCTTACCTACAGCTGGCTGAGGTGAAATTTGCCACAGAAAAAAAAGTGAGTGTCAGAATGATGACCACTTTTTCTGTTATGAAATAATTGCCGCTGTAATTCTAAGGTACATGGCAATAATTCACTTCCTTAGAGAAATCCATCCCTTTTACAAGTTGCTGCAACCATGGAGGTGGTATATATAAAATCAGGGTATAGAGGCTTGCTTCCCACATTTGGGGTTCAGGAGTGCTTGCCCTCTTGCAAAACATGCTTTCATTTCATCCTTTTTTTCATCCTTTTGTTATTTTTGCGGGGGGTCATTATTTTTCAGCATTCCAGAAGATCAAGGTTATGCCTTTTGATATTCCATAGCAGAAATCTAACAGCCTTACATGCTGTAAAAAGACTGGGAATAAACTAAATGTGTCTTCTTGGAGAGAGATATGAAATATGAATTAGCATTAACTGTGTGTATCAAAGCTTTTGACTAGTAAATAGCTGAGGGTGTATATCACATAATCAAAATCCCAAAACATCGAACACCACAAGCCTGAACTTGGAATGTCGAAATGTGATATAATCGAAAGCTCAGAACACAAGCACACCAAAAAACAGCAATCCAAACATATACACTTAAAATCCTACTTCTAACCCTACACTAAACTGTACATACACTACTATCTATCCACTTACCTTAACCCAAACCCTAACCCTAAGGTCCGTAACTATCGCACACTCACCTTACCCCCTCCCTAACTCTAAGGTCCATAACTATCGCACACTCACCTTACCCGCTCCCTAACCCTAAGGTCCCTATTGCACACTCACCTTACCTGCTCCCTAACCCTAATGTCCCTAACTATCCCATTCCCACACTCACCTTAAACCCAGTCCATTCGCACACTTCCCTTAACCCGGGCCGTAACCTTCACACCACAGTGGAGGAAATAGCAAAGCAGCAGAAACAGCCCACCGAATTCTTTCCCTGGGAAAGAATTCCATGTTCTGCAGCTTCGCTATTTTCAACGTTCGCTGTTTTGAGTTCGATATTATAACATTTGACGTTTTACAAATTTGATGTTATAACATAGACCCAATAGCTCATGGCAGGTATAAAATAATAAATGCATTTAATAGGTTTCTTGTCATTCTTATTTAACAAATGGTTGAAATATTCTTGTGTGTTCTTTTTGTACCTTACCAACCATTTTCTGTCAAGATATCTTGAGGTGTGCCCAGTGAAATTTTACCTTTGGTAGACATTGTGTAGTAAATGAACAGCAGGAAGTTCCTGTTTGAAATTAATCTGACTGTAGCTGAAAGGTTGTCAGAAATATGTTTTTAGTTCATTGAATAAATAGTTTGATTCACTACAAAGACTAATGCACATCTTTCACCATACAAGGATCACTTCTTCATCACAATCTGTGATTAATAGACCCTGACTTAGACTTAATGCACATCTTTCACCATACAGGGATCAGTTTTCCATTGTAATCATGATTAATAGACCCTGATTTAGACTTAATGAACATCTTTCACTCTACAATGATCAGATCACCATCACAATTAATGATTAACAGACCCTGATTTAGACTTAATGCACATATTAAACCATCAGTTCTCTATCACAGTCAGTGATTAATAGACCTGACTTACACTTAATGCACATCTTTCACTCTGCAATGATCAGCTCTCCATCACAATCAGTGATTAATAGACCTGACTTACACTTAATGAATATCTTTCACTCTACAATGACCAGATCTCCATTACAATCAATGATTAACAGACTGTGATTTAGACTTAATGCACATATTTCACCATACAATGATCAGCTCTCTATCAGTCAGTGATTAATAGATCCTGACTTACACTTAATGCACATCTTTCACCCTGCAATGATCAGATCTCCATCACAATCAATGATTAACAGACCCTGATTTCGACTTAATGCACATCTTTTGCCATACAATGATCCATTACAATCAGTGATTAACAGACCTTGATTTAGATTTAATGTACATCTTTCACCATGCAATGATCAGTTCTCCATCACAATCAATGATTAACAGACCCTGATTTAGACGTAATGCACATCTTTTGCCATACAATGATCCATTACAATCAGTGATTAACAGACCTTGATTTAGATTTAATGTACATCTTTCACCATGCAATGATCAGTTCTCCATTACAATCAGTGAGTAACAGACCCTGATTTACACTTAATGCACATCTTTCACCATACAATGATCAGTTTTCCATTACAATAAATGATCAATAGACCCCAGGCATGAGACATTAGGTTAGATAGCATTCACTTAGCTGTCACACTGATGCCACTGTGCTGCTTGATCTGTCTGGATTGTCACTAAGATGAGATGTGCCAGTACTGAAAAAAGCACTGCAGGAAGCCTAGCCATTGAATGTCTGGGCCTTCAGTAATGACAGGTAAGGAAGACTCAAATTGCACAAGTGAATGAAGTTAGAGCTCCACAGGTAGTTGCAGGTCAGTAACTGAATCTACCTGAAAATGCATTCAGTATAGCTAGCTATCCTGTTGGATCTACTCGCAAGCATCCTGTCTTGCTAGATATTTCAGTAGGGCATATAACATAATAATATGCACTGGACTTGATAAAATGTGCTATAATAAATGAAGGCTTTTATCACACAGCACTGCTATTACTTTCTTTAAATTAATTTTGCTGACCCATCAGTCTCAGGATATTTCAGGCACAACAATTCATATTTTTATCATTTTTCGAGTTAAGTCAAATATTTTACAAGTGCTTCTGTTTAGTTGCTGTCAACTTCTTTGTCTAGTAGAATAGCAGTAAAACACTTTTAAACATGAACATCGATGATGCCAAAAGGCAGTAAAATGATCAGATTGTGAAGGGTGAAAATCAAACCTACCAAGTATTAAAACATGGCTTTACAGGGGTGCTGAAAAGTTCTAAGCCTGACCAGCTATCCAAATATTAAGTGTTATTTTGCCTCTGTAGCTTATTTTGCCTCTGTAGCTGAGCGGCCACGGTGGTGCAGTAGTTAGCATTACTGCCTCACAGCAAGAGGTTTTCTGGTTCAATCCTCAGCTGGGGTGCCTTCTATGCAGAGTCTGCATGTCCTCCCTGTGGTTGCGTGGGTTTCCTCCGGGTGCTTTGGTTTCCTCCCACATCCCAAAGACATGCTGTAGGTGGATTGGACACACTAAATTGACCATAGGCATGAGTGTGTGTGCCTTCTCCACTGCCAATCATGAGCGGACAGAGATCCGCTGTGGCGACCCCTAACCGTGAAAAGAAGAAGAAGATTTTGCCTCTGTAGCTGAAAAGACAGTTATTGCACCTTGTAAAGTGCCAATTTGCAAAATCATAATGCTATGTTTTAGCATTGTTTCAGATCATTGATTGAACCATTATTTCATACCTGGAAATTCCATAGCAAAGCAAACACATGTTGCATTCTATGACATATGCAGTCATTGAGACATGTTTTTCTCGGTATTACATACATCACAGACACAGTCTGTTACAATAAGGTCGTATTCAGTGCGTATGTTAAACCCATGTTGCTGTCACTGTTAAAGAGTTTCAAAATAGAACAATTCCTGTTGAAACACTGACCTCTTTGACAGAGATTGCTGCGGGTAAAGTGTGAGTGTTAGTTCTGGCCTTCTTAATTCAGTAGCATATATTAAGGTTACATATCTTACCCTGTCACTTATCATGTATTCAGGCTACATTTAACTTTAAGATAACTGTCTCTTTGCCTCATTAGTTCAACAAGTTTAAGTGTGGACTGGGATACTAAAGCTGGATGCTAATATAGCTGTATTAAAACATAAAACTTTCTAGAGTAACTTGGAGTGGATCACACTTCTGTATCCCATTAAATTCTTGCCATAAAGTGCCTTTAAAGCTAGTATGTCTGATTGCCTTACTTATGCTGGCCATTTTATAATGTCATAAAACGCAAACCATCAGTCATCGTTATTCTAAACAGACTGTCTAATTTACTACAAAACTGCTTGAAATGGATTTCAGACTGTCTGAACTGATGAACTTGGGAATGCCAAATATTGAGAAGTATCTTTGCTTTTTTTTCATTGAAAATAGCTTCAGCTGCTTACTTTGAACTAGCCTGAACTGTTTTTTTTACTGATTACTGCATTTATTTTAAAATCTGCACTTAAAGTTACATTTAGTCGAATTTAGTCGAAAGTTTGCTTGTTTGTTTTTTTATTGAACTGTGGAGGCTGCCCACTAAAGTGAGCTAGCCTGTGTAACTAATTTATCACTGTCTCTGCATTTTCTGTGTATTTCTACAAAAAAAACAAAAAATAATCCTTGATTTCCCGCCTTTCTCGACTAGTTTAGACCAGTATACAGGCATTGCTGTATTCTGGGCTGTGGTGTAGTTCCTGTGTTGTCCATTACCTTACTTGGATAGAAGGAAGTTTCTTTGCTCACCAGTGGGAGTGGGGAGCCTTGAGCAGCCTACCTATCCTTGGGGGAAGTGACCTCAGCACAAGAAGCTGTTAGTAATTGGTTGTTTGGGACCATTCCTAGCTCTTTTGTAGTTCACTGCTTAAAATCCACCTCTGGGCATTTTTTTTCTGGCTATACTGCTCAGACAAGCTCCACGTGGGTTTACAGAGTGGTCCTAGCAGCAAGGAACTCAAAAAGGCGACTACCTTCTGGATTTAAGTATCTTTGCTTTTTTTCACTGAAAATAGCTTCTGCTGCTTACTTTGAACTAGCCTGAACTGTTTTTTTACTGATTACTGCATTTATTTTAAAATCTGCACTTAAAGTTACATTTAGTCAAATTTAGTCGAAAGTTTGCTTGTTTGTTTGTTTAATTGAACTGTGGAGGCTGCCCACTAAAGTGTGCTAGCCTGTGTAACTAATTTATCACTGTCTCTGCATTTTCTGTGTATTTCTACAAAAAACAAAAAATAATCCTTGTTTTCCCGCCTTTCTCGACTAGTTTAGACCAGTATACAGGCATTGCTGTATTCTGGGCTGTGGTGTAGTTCCTGTGTTGTCCATTACCTTATTTGGATAGAAGGAAGTTTCTTTGCTCATCAGTGGGAGTGGGGAGCCTTGAGCAGCCTACCTATCCTTGGGGGAAGTGACTTCAGCACAAGAAGCTGTTAGTAATTGGTTGTTTGGGACCATTCCTAGCTCTTTTGTAGTTCACTGCTTAAAATCCGCGTTTGCACAGCTTTGCACGGTCGTGCGCATAGTGCAGCACCGGTTAAACAAGGTTAAACTTGGTTAAACTTTTTCTGGCTCCGCCAAGTCTGCTCTTCAATTTTTCCCTTAGAACTGTTCTACTTGCAATCTAAACAGCCTATACTCTATCTGAAAAGCTCAGCACTTGCTCCTAAAGCATTTTTTATACAGGTAAAGCACTCTTAAACAAACGAAAGTACTTCATTCACCTAAATTCTGTTGAGTACCCATTTCCCTATAGGTCCTTTCTGACTCAGTTACACAGCAATCTTTTTCACTATTTCTAGCATGTCGAAGGGTCAGTTGCCGGCGTCCTCTCCTGTTCAGCTGGTGAATCTGGGAATCTTGAGGCAATGTTACAATTGCCTCATGTACACAGACAACCCTCTCCTCCTCCCAACAAATACAAATATATGCGAGAGATGCAACTATATAGCCAAACTGGAGGCTGAGCTCTCTCAATTCAGTACTGGCAAGACCAGTCAGGAGGAGAAGGTAACCACGCACACCACAAACCCAGTCTCACATAGAACTATCACAACTGCAAACCAAACACATAAACACACAAAAACATACTCAGAGGCGCTGATTAAAAATCTACCAAAACAACAGAGGCCTCCAAAGCAGACACCCAAGCAACCACCATCTCAAGACATAGCACATTTAACACATAGTTCACAAAGTCAGTGTGCTAAACAGTCACAGCCCTTAAGGCCAAACAACATGCCAGACACACTTGTAATAGGTGACTCCATAGTCAGGCACACTGACGTCCCACTCACCAGATTGAACAAGGAGAGGGTCACAGTAAGCTGCCTGTCGGGAGCTAGAATCCGCCACATAACACAAGCACTCAGGTCACTCCACAGCAAGTACAAATATGACTCAGTCATTGTACATGCCGGTGTGAACGACCTGAGACGTACCTCCCTGGACTACATGAAAAGAGACATAGAGGAGCTCTCTGATTATGTAGCCCAGGCCGGTATGACCCTGACCCTGAGCAGCATCTTACCCTCACCAAGAATGATGCCACAGTACAAAGACAAAATGATCAGTTTTAACAATTGGCTTAATTACTGGTGTCATTCTAAGGGGATCCAATGTCTATCTGCTTGGGATGACATGCTTGACAAGCCACGCTGCTTCGCAAGGGATGGCTTGCACCTGTCACCCCTGGGCTTACGGATATTGGCCAAGGCTCTTGCCACCCCCATAGTGCCTTTTTTAGGCAAGGCTCAAATGACAAACCTACCTCCCTAGAAAACACAAGTGGAAAAAAACTAAGGGTAATGCTGCTCAATGCCAGAAGTCTAAACCTCAAGATGCATGCCCTCAAAGCCCTCCTCAGTATGGAGAACATCGATGTCTGTGCAGTGACTGAAACCTAGTTCAAGGCTCCTGAGAGCACCCCAGCACTATCAGGTTTTACCTCATATCATGCTTTCCGGCCCCAAAACATGGACCGAACCACAAAAGGAGGGGGAGTATCCATTTTCATCAAAGATACCCACACCTCCAGGTTAGTGGCAATGCACGAAGCATCGGAGACTATCCAGGTGCAACTAACCATAGGCAAAACTGCCTTACAGTTTGTAGCATGCTACAGACCACCCTCTCAAACTCAGGAACCCCACACAGCCTTCCTGAAGACACTGGAGAGTATGAATGTCTCTCCAAATACCATCATTTTGGGAGACTTCAACTACCCAGACATAGACTGGGAACATTACTCAAGCCCCAACACCCTAGCCCAAAGGTTCCTAGAATTCATAAACTCAAATGCAATGGAACAACTGGTCACCATTCCCACAAGAGGAGACAATATACTAGACCTGATCATCACAAACATGGGGACAAAATGCTCCACACCGGAAGTACATCCCTCTTTGGTAAGATCAGACCATAAATTAATCTCACTGGAAATCCATATCCCTCCCCCACCCCCTGCACAAAAGACCACAGTGAAGAACTTCTCAAAAGCAAACTTCACACTTCTTAAGACTGAAGTGGTATCTTTCAAGACCCCTGGGCCAGTGGAAACCACAACTCACACTGCTGAATCCTTTGCAAATGCCTTCTATGGGCACCTTCAAGAATGCATGGATCATGCAATCCCAAATAAAACCAAGACCCATTCCCCCAAAGGCAGGCGCCCGGTCTGGTGGACCCCAGCCATAAACAAACTTTACAACAGGAGGAAGCTACTACATGACAGAGCAAAATCCCTAAAAGGGAAGGCATCTCTGATCAGTACTAGCAAAAAACTACGATCACTCATAAAACCATCCAAGGCCAACTTTGAGAGAAAAATCGCAAAAGACACAAAAGACAATCACAAGGCCTTCTTTAGCTATGTTAGAAACCTGGGTGGAAACTCCCAGATATGCTCAGAGTTAGTCCAAAATGACACAAAATACACTGAACCCACTGACATTGCCAACATTCTGGCAGACAGGTTCAGTGCAAATTTCTCCTCCCCAAAATGAGAAGTAACTATCACAGCAGAGTGTAGCCTCCCTAACATCTCAGATGCCCAGGTGAGAGCCGGCCTCTCTAAAGCTAAAAACACAGCATCAATGGGACCGGATGGTGTCCCGGGCTGTGTGCTACATGAACTCCAAGAGGAACTAAACCCACACATAAGGCTGCTGTTTAATCTTAGCCTTACTACAGGATACGTACCCAAAGAGTGGCGTACGACAACAGTGGTCCCACTTCACAAAGGCGGTGCTTCTACGGACCCTGGAAATTACCGCCCCATAAGCTTGACGAGCCTGGTCTGCAAAGCTATGGAGAAGATCATTATGGAACTCATAAACAAAGACATTGGGGACCTACAGTCATTGGATCCTACCCAATTTGGCTTTGTCAAGGGCAGATCCTGCCTTTTGAACTTGGTCAACTTTTTTGAAACAGTCAGTAAGGCCATTGATGAGGGTAAGGCAGTTCACACAGCCTACCTTGACCTTGCAAAAGCCTTTGACACAATACCCCACTCGGGCATCATAGACAAACTCACCAGCTTAAATGTAAACCCATATGTCACAAGATGGGTTGCAAACTGGCTCAAGGACAGAACCCACAGGGTCAGAGTTGCTGGAGCTATGTCAGACTCTAAGCCAGTCACAAGCGGTGTCCCACAGGGCTCAGTCCTGGGACCCCTCTTGTTCGGCATTTATTTTTCTGAGGTACAGGCAAACATAGGAGGATTGTGGCTGACAAAGTTTGCAGATGACTGCAAACTGGGCACCATAATTGATACTCCAGCGGACACAAACATCCTTCAGAGAGGCCTCATAGAAACGGATAATTGGTGCCACAGCCACGGCCTTAAGCTGAACGCCAAAAAATGTATAGTCATACCCTTTGGGAAAAACAAGGTACCGACAAATTACCACATAGGCGGTAATCCATTAAGTACGGAAGAGGTAATCAGGGACCTAGGGACCCAGGTTGACAGTAACCTCTCATTTGACACTCACATTGCCAAAGTGGTTAGGAAGACCTTCTATATTGCCCACCTTATCATGAAGGGTTTCACATCTAGATCAAGAGAGGTCATTGTGCCCCTGTACTCTTCTCTTATCAGGCCAATGATTGAGTACAATGCCCCGTTTGGGATGTATCTCACCCGACACCTGCAGCAGTTGGAAAGACCCCAAAAGTTCCTCACCAGGAGGATAAAGGGTCTTAAACATATGTCATATGCTGCCCGACTGAAAAAACTCCAGCTCTATTCAGTCACATACCGCCTACTCAGAGGTGATCTGTGCCTGACGTACAAGGTCATGTCCAATCCTGAATTAATGGACATGCTCCACCTCAGAAAATCCAAATCCATCAGAGCCACGAGAACAAGTGACTTAAACCTCAACACAGAAATAAATAGAACGTGCTGGAGGGACAGATTCATAACCCAGAGGCTCCCTACACTCTGGAACAGAACCCAGTCCATGTTAGGCAGAGCCCCTCACTGACTCTATTCAAGAGAAATCTCGACGAGTGGATGGGAGATCATAGGTTTACCCCGGGGGTCATCTCTGTGTCACTACTAGACAGAGGCATAGTAAACTAAACCCTAAAAGGGCGTAGTATTCTCATCCTAAGGGGTGGTGTAAGCCACATACACTCTGGCTAGGCTTATAAATGCCCTAGGGCAGATAGCCTAGTACGAACCTATGAACCTATGAATTCCCATATTACTGGTATTATAGCTTTGGCTGAAGTGAAAGGGATTCAAACTTCTGTAGGGCATCTAGAGTATTCATAAGTCATAAGTAGAAGGTAATCATAGCTGTTGACTTGTCCATAGAAAGTGATGGCTTTCCAAATAGCTTCTAACAATTTCTGACATGCAAATAGGACACTGCCATTTCTTAATGTGTTCAAATAGCTTGCTAAACAGTTACTTAGCATAACTTTTTTCATACATTGTCCATATTAGATAGACAGATATTTCACTCAACAAACATGTTACCTTTTACAACAAGTATATGAGCATTATATACTATCTCCCTCTCTATGTCTCTCTGTCTCTCACTTTCTATAGGACAGGGCAGGAATGATTCATCTTGTGGATTTATTAATACCATTCCATGATCCGTTAGCATTCCTACTTTTAAGTTAGTAGGAGTATTTGGATAAAGATTGCCCATACTTTGTCAAGTACTATTGATTCAATATTGTGTCATTTTTATACAATGACATTCGTTTGTTTCTTCCTCTGTCTCTAATTGCAAGAATGTTCTTGGAACTACCATTCTGTTATCATATTAGATAGATATTGTTCTATTAAATTAATGCAGCCTTACCTATTTTCTGGATTTTTAAGATGACTACCCAGGGAGATACTGTGCATGTAATCTGTATAGGCTGTTACTTCCATTGTTGTGCAAAGTTATCTCTTGCAGACTGTTTAAAATTTGAAGAAAGCATATTTTTCTTTTTTTGTTATATATAGTAGAGAGTCAATTATCCAAACTAATTGAGATCTAGGGTAGTTCAGATAATCAAACATGTAATTGAACCAGATAAAAAACTTCTTAAAATCTTATTTTGCTACACGTAGGAATACACTTTTCAATCATTCAACGATTCCAGTGGACAATAAACAATATTTTTCACACACAAGCTGACTACAAGCTCAGAAAACATGCTCAAGTGAATATGTATAATGTTTGCATATTCAGAACTTTTGATTTTTCCTACCTGAAAACTTTGGGAGGCTGGTTCAGATAATCAATGTTGTGATAATTCGATGTTTGGATAATCGACTCTCTACTGTAATTGCTAAGTATGCTAGGACTATTATGTTACAAGAAATTAAATTTCCAAGTTACAGTTTTATTTGCATTGACAGGTGTTAGGAAATGACTTAGCTGAAGTAATGTTTCTAACGTATTATGAGTGCATACTTACTTGGCTCTATTCTTGCACCTCTCTAGGCTAGACTGTCCTGATCATTCCACATCTTCATTATCCCTCTACATTTCAACAAGACAAATTCTCAATGCAAATTTCCTACTGTCTTCCATCCCTTTGAAGTTACTATCACTTGTACTCTCTCTCCTTACCACCTGACAATTTTTTTCATCCAGCAGCATTTCAGCTTATACTCACAGCTGTCAACATCTACCTCAATACTACAATTTTCTTTTTGACTATATCACCTGGCAAATGCACACTATGTTCACCTTTTCACACCTACTCTTTGCTGTATACTTTTCTCACTACTTTTCTGCTTTCTGCTCATATCTCCCACATGATCTCTTTATTTATTCTATCTGCAATTGTAAAATCTGACAATTTAAGCTTCCCTGTGTATGACAACTTATTGTGTATTAATATGCAATGACTATATTTTACTGACTGTAGATGTTTTCTAGTATAGCTGCCTTTCAGTTATCGTATGTCCATACTGTAACTTTAAGCATTACATTTTTCTCTCTTGTATAAAATAGCCTATTTTGTTACTGAAGCTTTTTCCCTTGGCCTCCACTGAAAAGAGGCTACCACAGTCCAGTTGGACTACCCTAGTCAAGAAAGATAATAAATTAATAAATAACTGACCTGAATTTGACCACTGCCTCAGGTTCCTGACAGCGGTGGTATGGAGGAGAAGCGAGATTATAAGGTTCCACCTGCTCATCTCTCCTTGAGGGGGGGAGTAGGTGTGAGATTTGGACAAACAGCAGAAATACACAAGAGTCAGTGGTGATTCCAGATACTAGCAGTCTTGGAGTGTTTGTATGTGGGGTAGGAAGTAGGAAACATCACTATGGAGGTAGGACCAGGTTTCTCACAACACCATTTCACATACCTTGTGATGCCAGCCCAGCAACCCATTAAAGCATGTAGGGTTTAAGTGCACAGCTATTAGTAGCATGTATCATGCTGCTTATACCTTGAATCCTCTCTGCCTCCACCAGATACTGAACCCACTTCTCCCTCCTACTGTACCAAGGCAGCTCCTGCTGGGGAAGGTATTTTCAGAGATATAGTAGATGGACTCCCTTCTCCTTCCCACTTGGGGGGGGGGGGTGATACTAGAGATATAGATGTTGGACTCATTTTTGTCTTCTTACTCTGTGAAGATACACAAGGGAGGTTGAAGTGGAAGTGAGGTAGGAGAATTTGGAGGGGTACTTAGCAGCTAATGGACAAGCTGCAGCACCAGGGGACAGAAAATGTTTTATTTATTTACTTATTTATACTTTGTTGACTGGGTTAGTCCCTTTAGGCCAATAGCCTCTTTTCAGGAGAGACCTGAGATGGTATTCATATGACTAGGGGAAATGCGTACAGGACACCTTTAAATTTCCCAAACAATTTTTGATTAGTAAAACCAAAAACAAATGTGGATACTCCACCAAAGGTTATCTGCCCACAATAAGTAAGCCAGAAAAAGAAGAAAACAAGCAGTAGCCACCATGCTGAACAGCTACAAAACTTTTTAAACCACAATTAAAAACACATCATCTGAGCACTTTTGGGACAAGGCCTCCTTCAGATGACATGCTCAAGTAGCACTGCTGTTTTTATAGCTCTTTGACTACTAATTAGTCCTGCACCCTCCTCTTTTTCAATACAGGTTGTAAAGGTATAACCCCATTTAAACTTGGGGTTTTATATGCTGCTAGTTCAATGATCCATTTTGTTTCATTTAGTTCTGTCTCATTAACTAAATCACCTCTCCTTTTCTTCTTATTTATACATTGCATAACCATAAATTTAAACATATGATTCTCATGCTTAGAAATATGCTGGAAAAGTGCATTATGTTCATGTCTTAGCCTAATTGATGACAAATGGTTCAAAATTCTATTTTTCAACATATGCAGTTAGTTTTCACTACATAGAATGAGTCGCAGTCCTGGCAGACTGCCAAATAAACAACATTCTTTGTCTTACAATCTGCATATAGATCAAAACGATACTGCTTCTCTGATATACAATGTCTATATGATCCTGTTTCCTCAACATATTCACATGCTTTGCAGCTTCTACATGTTCATCTATCTGTACACTGTGTAACGATACTCCTGTTCCTGCTTTTATGTGTCTTCCCTTCATGACAGAATAAATCTTTTAGATTTTTGTTCCTTCTAAATCCAAATAGTAGTCTCTCCCCGACCACCTTACCTATTCTTTCATCTGTTAACAGAACATTCCAGTTCTGTTTTATTATGTCACATATTCCCCCTATGTTGTTGCTATATGTTAGCATCAGTCTCATATTACTGATCCGTGGGGGTGTAGACTGACTGGATACCCCACCCTGTTGTCTGGATCTATCGTTCCTGTACTGTTTACTTATTGTTATAACATCTCAAACTTTATTATCATTATACCCCCATCAACAAAGGTTGCATTCTAGCCTAGCTATTTCTTGTTCAAAATGTGTGTCCTTTGTGCATTTGCGTGAAATTCTATCAACCTGCCCTCTTATTATACTGTTGAAGGTGTATCTAGGATGCATGCTGTCAAAAGATAGCATGCTGATCTTCCAACAGCTTTTTCTAAATAGGGTCATGTTCGAACCCCTTTCTCATCCCTCTGCATTTTTACATCCAGGAAGTCTATGACCTCACTGGAACAGTGCATGGTAAACCTAAGGAATGTGGTCGTGGATTCCAAATATTCTACAAATGCCTGTAGGCCAACAACATCCCCTCCCCGTAACAAAAAAACGCCATTCACAAAACGCACATAGAAAAGTAACTTCATCATGGTTACACTGGATGTAAAAAATTTGTTTACAGTCATTAGCAATACTTATGGCATACAAGCCATAGAACATATATTATCACATGTAGTTAACTTTGAGAGTAACCATATGAAGTTAAGTGAGCTACTTAAATTAGTATTCAAGAACAATGTATTCATGTGGCAAGATGCATTTTACCATCCCGAAAGTGCTCATTTTATGTGTTTTTAATTGTGTTTTAAATAAAAGTTTTGTAGCTGTTCAGCATGGTGGCTACTACCTGTTTTCTTCTTCTTTTATTTTTGATTAGTACGTGGGATCTTTTACATCCACCTGACCTACCACCAACCCCAGTAGAGTGGGACAGGGTTTAACATCTCATTCAAAATGGCACACTCTGGAGTGCAGCATCCCCTTATGCTGAACTACAGTGTCAATACTGGAAAATTTATCCAGCTATCTGGTGTGGGAATAGAACCTACAGCCTTCAGGACTAAAGCAAATTTACCCATAATTGATGGAGTAATACTCATTCTCACTAACTTATCTCACGTTCTTTATTTGGGGTTTGCACAGCTACATGGTTAAAGTCTTTGACACCAGCCAGCACAGGCATCCATTCTAAGGTCTAAGATATTTTCAGAATTCTTCACCATCCCTCCTGGTAGGAATATGACTTACACCTCCATGTTCTGCAGCAAGGACACACCAACATGCAATTAAAAAAGCCAGTGAGGACAAACAAAGAACAGTACCTGAATCAAAACTGAAACTAAGTATCAATGTCATCAAGACATGAGGGAGGAATTCAATGAGTCTTCCAAAGAAATTCATCTCAAGATGCCAAAACTGTAATGCCATAAAGTTCAACTCAAGACCGATGTACCACACACAGTGCAAGCACAAATTCTGATAAAGATACATCACGAGAAGAAGAAACACTCTTACAGGTTAAAAGATGCTATAGAATGCCAGGTCCCAAATTTGACTAAGAGTCTAACTCCACAACTGCAACATAAATCTTAAATGATTCAGTCATAAAGCAGTTAATAAACATAACTAACAAAGAAACTCTAGACTGCCAGTACTCACAGAGTAAATGTAAAAGATACTGAGTTGACCGTGCTCATCCACGGCAGCCAATGCTGCCATCCTCAACCTCTACCAAAGTACGTAGCAGTATTTACCTGCACTGGCCAAGAAGCCCTTGCTTGGTCATACCTCATATACCTCATTTACAGTGCCAGATTCATGCCTTTGCTTCTGTTGATAGTAATATTTTTTTAGAGTAGAACATGTGTGCTAATTGTAGCTGAACTTTTCCCTATTTCAAACTCAAGAACATCACAGTAACATCCTAATTTACAGAGTTACATACCTTGTTGCCTCATTACTGTGCAGTCATTATTTACTTCTCACTGCATGGTGCTAACACGTAACTGCACAGCAAACTTTGATCTGTTACATTGTTGTAGGATGGATCTGCAGCATTCCACTAAACTTTAGGTTTTGGTTAATAATGATTAATTCAAAAAAACAATTCCAGAATGTTTGTTTGGATGGAGATATAAAATTCATGCAACAAAGTGTCAATTTCAAAATGCAAGGACTATATGGGTATTAATTTCGATTCATTTTTTTAACTAAAAAAGAAACAGGGAAGAGGAATTGTTTTTATGAGTAATTGAAGAGTTTGTCTGCCTAACAATTCAACTAGAGTCATGTAGCATACATGTGTAATTAATTACTAAGATTATTGTTAATATATAATATGTTACTGAAACCCACTAAAACATGATCTAGTTAATTAAATTCTGACAGCTATAGCATATTCATGTCTTCAGCATTGCAACTCATCAAATTTCAGTCTGTTATTTCTTATCTAGTCCAACCTTAGCTTGGTCTCAAAGTCTAAAAGCCACAATAAGGTATCATTTAATTATTTCAGAAAATTAAAAGTAAAATTGTGAATATGTTATCAATAAACAATGAACTAACTGCCTAATCTTAGACTGGAGAGGCTATTTATAAAAAATGTTTGAGCAGACTTCACACTAAGCAAAGACATATGTCAAAGTACTATAGAGACATGTGGTGACAGTGATTATGCAACCACAGACATGATCATTGCTACTACAAGTAAAATTAAAATCTCACTTTCCATGGGACCAGACAACATACCTGGTGTTTTCTTGTGCAGAATCAAGTAAACCCAATGCATGCACGTGGCAAGTGGACAATATCACTACAGGCTAATGCAGTGGATCTATGCACCTAAGGATTAAAACTTAACATTCTGTTCTGATTTATCAGAAATGAGTTCATTTGAGTAATTGAAAATTCATTAAAAATATTGTGTCAGGCTCTAGAAAAGTGTTAACTCTCTGGTCAGGAAATCATTCTGATGCTTTGGGCTGGGAATCTGACTACAACAACACTGAACTGATCTGCACAAGACTGGGAATGTGTACACATCAGGTGGTACTGTGTAACTTCACTGTCTGGGTGCCACAGGAAGAAAGGTGTTTGGGGCTAAAGACAAAAACCCTGATGATTACCTCCTGTAGCTGCCTCTCACGCAAACAGGAACAAATGTGTCAGATGGGTCATTAAAAAGTAGGAAACAGATAAAATGAATAAAAAAGTTTATAGTAACACTCTGTATACTAAATACATACCTTTTACCAGAAGTTAGAAAGTTATAATGCTTTGCATTTTCATTCTGGTTTGCATTTCTCAGCAAAGACTGACTGACATTGTAGGGTGAAAGACTCATGGCTGAGATCCACAAACAACCAGAAGCATTTCCGTTCATTCATGAACCCTTCTGTAGGGATATTGCAAAAGCACAATAATACCATCAAACAACAATATCTCAATAAGCGAAGCGTCATCTTCACAGCTACCCGATGTCATGTACTACAGAAAAAGGTGGTTAAGTACCCAGTTTGACACTTAATTTAGAAAAAGGTTTAATGTACAATAGCCTCTAAAAATGACATTACTCCCATCACATATGCCAATATCGGCAATTTTTTACTGTATTAACCCCCTGGTAGTTCTGTGCAGAAGTGAACGTGGCATGAGTGATTGACATACCAAAATGGTTGTGATGTCATATGCAAATGCCACATGATTGACATGCCATGCAGATTTCCTTCACCATCCACATGAATATTCATCGAGGGGGCAGTACAATTACTGATTGTATATATTGTTTTTCATTTTTGCAGGGGGGCTGTACCCCTCCTGCACCCCCACCCCACTAAATTATATATACCATCTCCAAGATCATACTACATTTAAGAAAAGGATTACTCGTATGCATCATGTCACTGTCAGCTGTGTGCAACTATCATTTGCACAGACATCATGGCTTTTCATTTTGCTACTGTTCAGTGCAATTCAAAGAGCTGACCTTCTTTTTCTCTACTGTCTATGTGGTTTACAGATACTGCTTTACTTGTTATACTTCAAAGAAATAACCATTATAAGAAGTTTTCAAGATCTATATACTGCATGCACAGAATACCAGCTGAATATTTGTGGGGACAAAGAAGACATCGACATGAGTATTCATAGATTTTCACACACATCACTAGGTGCTGGGTGGTGGGCAGGTTTTCGGCGGGCCTTGTTACTGCACATCCAGCAGGGTTAATACAGTAAAACAAAGCCCAAATAAACTTCTTGACCTCATTTATTTATAAGAAAGACAGTCAGAGCTGTGTCTCCGTAGAACTGGACCAATATGATACACTAGATCCATTAGCAAAAATGGTACTTCAGATATATAATGTAGTGCAATGTACAGAGAAAATTCATACATAATGGGAAATCACTGGAGGCAATCACATGAATACAAAGGTAGCTAATATACTTCACATTTTTTTAAGAATGTGGACACCTCCAGTTAAGTATCAGCTGCATGCAATGCCCTGCACCACAATTTTGGACCCCCTTGTCCAAATATCTCCTTTCCATTCTGTCTGTGAAGATGTATGTAAGATGACTTGTAAATAAAATAACTCTAGCATGTGTCATGCCGGCTTCAAGGTTTTCTTCTGCATGTTTGCTATAACTATTTGGAGCTATTTTCCTCGAATATTGCTAACCACCTGGCAGTGTAAACCTTGGTTCAAGATGATTGTCACTGTTGAAGTGACACCCTGACCAAATGTGCAAAATGGGAAAAGGAGCTGAGGATGGATGGATGGATGGATTGCTTTCCACTGCATATGACAGTATGCATCTAATGAGCCTCATAAGGAGACTGGTGTACACCTTGATACTGCCTTACCTCCTTAACAAGGGGCTTTTGCTGTTTTAAAATTCAATACAGAACAAAGTTGTAATGCAGGAAACTATGGAGTCATCATGAAGTTCTGAAGAAAGAAAAGTCACAGCACAGTTGGTGCTATGACTATAATTATTCACATTTTATTTCTTTTTATGAAATAAATGTCATGCTTTGAGAGATGAAGGTAGTGTGGACATCTGACCTCATTCAATGCAAATTTACGTTAGTTTTAATTTCTTCTATTCCATTCAGCAATAAGACAGTCCATTTCGTAATGTCAGTCTTGCCTCAACATTATAGCAACTAATTAGAGCTTACTGTCAACAGTATCCTTAGACAATATTCAGTTCGATTACACATCTGAGGCATTTTAGATTCTTAATCAGTATCAAACTGGCCTTATTACTGAATTTTTGTATAATTTCTGGCAAATAAACATAATTTTAGAATTTTAGATTAGTTGGGGTCTTAGCAAGTAGGGCAGTCTCTCAAGTAGAACCACATACTAACGAGCAGTCCAGAGGATTGGTTAATGCTAATTAGCCACATGCACTCTCTTGAAAATGGCTCATGGTTTGCTAAATCACTTTACTGAGTAAAATTGTATTCTAAGAGTGAAAAATGACTGCAATAAAAAGAAGGTGGTCATACATTCACTCCATTGAAAGTACTCATGGCACAAGTAAGTTTAAGGAAGATGTGGGGGTGTTAGTGTCTGAGATATGTAAATTTGTGTGAAATGAGGCATGAATGAAGCTACACAAGAGACAGCATGCATGTGTGTGTGTGTGTGTGTGTGTGTGTGTGTGTGTGTGTGGGCGTGTGTGTGTGTGTGTGTGTGTGTGTGTGTGTGTGCATGTGCTTTCCTAGGTCGTTACAGTAGGGTAATTAGGTAGTGGTAATACTGCTACAGGGACAAGGAATTTTTTGTGTTGTGTCTGCTTTCATGATTAATATTGTCCAGTGCGTTTCTGATTCATTTGAGAGACAGTGAATTTTAACTAAGTACTTTTTAAATGGTGCAGTGCATACTGCACCACATCCCTTTATTCAAACCTGCATGATCTTGCTATCCTCAATTTGAAGGAGTTGGTTACACCCTGTACTCCTGTTTGCTCATGATAGTTTTTAGGTGTGAGGTTTCCACTTATCCACTGAATGATGTTTGTGACACTGTCTGATATGCCTTTAATGTTTGGCTCAGGTTCTGTGGAATCAAATACCTTTTCTAATTATGCTGAGTAAGCCTCTTTAACAAAGTTCCTTAAATGCAATCATAATAAAACGGCAGAAATTAAAACTAAGGTGACCCTCCCACTCCTTACAATTATTTATATAAGTGGTATCTGAAATTGACTTTTTTGTTGTTGTTTATTCATCTATCACTGTTTTTATATTTATCATACCATATGGCAGTTTTGACTAAACTACCAGCTTTAGGAACTGCTGCTTAACATTTTAATTTTGCTGTTTCGTATCTGGGCAACATAAGCTTACATTCCTGTGTACAAAGATAATGGCTTTATTGCCTTGCCACTGCCTCATATCATCTGGGATTAAGTTCGCTCACATAATATCTAAATTAAAATAGTTTGCAACAAATTAAAATAACAAAATATCTGAGATACCAAAGGGATAACCTCAACATTCTCAGCAGCTGATGCAGTGGAGGTCATTTTCAGACAGGGCTAATTCATTTCAAATACATGTCTCATATAAGAAAAAAATGTCTTTCATTTTGTTCAAATGTCTAACTTGTTAGAGCTTATGCAGTGGGAGCATTCCCAAAAGATGGCCTGGATACAGCTCATGGAGATGAAAGCATGCATAACCATTACTGTCCAATTTGCCATCCATTCCTGAGTCAGTGAACAAATGGAGGGCACAAGTAAATAATGGTATCACACGTCTTGCATTCTAACCAGTATCAGTTCCTCAGTGTACCTCAAAATTGGAATGATTAACTTTTACTTCTAGAAGCTTCTTTCCCCGTACAGCTCCCTCACTACTTAACTTCCAGTACACAGTCATATAACAGCATAACAAATATATATCTGTGAAAAAAAAAACATTTAAAAAGTCAACTCCCTCCAATCCTGGAGCAATAAATTCTCTCTCTATCGAACAAGCTCAGTCAGAGTTGTAACAGGAAAAGGAAAACTTCTATCTCAACTTGAGTACAAACTTCCCATAATAGATGAACCTCCCAAGAAAAACACTTCCCACACTATTGACCATCTGCAACAAAATCTACTGCTTCATCTCTAACTCCCCTCCTCAAGATCATCACTGCCTGACTATCTCTCTTAAAAGCCAATTAGCTCCCAGTAGAGCAAAGTGCAAGGCTTCTACTGGGTTTACTACTATATAAAGCCCTTTCTTCAGAAACTTATTCTGTACTCACAGGTAAACTCACCACTAGAACCTACTTGTGCAGACTCAGAAATCTCTCCCAACTTACTCCAGCCCAACCACCACAGACTACGTTATACCACACAGACCATGCATTTTTCACTCTTACTCCTATGCTATGAGACTCCATTCCCAGTGTCCAGTCTTATCCTGAACTGTGATGCCACCTAAAAGAAGACTTCCATACAATGAGATGCCGACAAGTGGAACACATCGCATACAATGACAAGACCCCATGTATCTATTACCATCCAACTTGGGACCTCCAGCCACTTGGATAAAGTCTTAACCCACCTGCCCTGTTCCTCTGTCTTTACCATAGCTCCTGTCCTTCTCTCTCATGTCCTATATACTCCACAACTGGATGTGCATTATGTCCTCAAGCCAAGGAACACACATATTTGATGAGCATAGTGAAACATGAAAAACTGTATTTGTTATCTAAACTCTATATTGCAATAGTTGTACTTTGAATTTTGGTATCCCTTTTATTCTTGTTGATTGTAATATTTATGCATTGTGGGATCTGCGAACATCTGTATTTTTTTTCTCTTTGCTTACAATGTTTTACTCTTCGGTAATGTGATTGTATCACTTAGACTGTGCCTGCAAATGGTCCACTGAGATCAGTGCACTACCATGTCCAACAAACATACATACATTCATACATACATGCATATATGCCTAAATTAATAAATACTAATTAGTAAAACAAATGACCTAAAAATTAAAAAAATTAAATACACATAGCATGTAAAATAGTTTATAAAATTATGTTTAGCAATACACACACAGACAGACAGACACGTACTCACACTGGCACACATATAAGTCATAGGGATCAGTAAGGGTGCTACTGCTATAGCTGTCCATGTGGTATATGAGGGTAGTCATTTTACATTTCCTGAGGTGCTGTGCCTGATAATCCCTGCACTGCTTGGACCCCCGAGCAGCAGTGTTACCCAGGCTATGCATATCAAAAGCAGAAGCTGGCTGGAAGCTGCCAAAGCCATTTTATCACCAACATTATTGAGTCTCTGTGTGTGTAGTTTTGGAAACCATTATGCTTTTGTCAAACCTGGTAGACCTGTTGAGTCAGACTCCAAAATCACCCTGGATTAATATCTGTACCTGTGGAGTAGCTGTCTTTGATGCTGGCAGTAATGTACTATGCCGTTTGCAGCTTTGTGGCACTGCTGATAATGAAGCACATTTTCCCCCATTGTCATGTAGAGGGTTCTCTTGTACTGTTTGAGTAGCTGCTACTTATCACCATCCTGTGAAGACAGTACAGCCTTGTGATCGTTGAGCTTTGGAGTAAGGCATTTTATATTAGTAATGCAGTACGTTTGTGCTGTATGCTGTGGGTCTGCATTATTTTACTTTGGTTTACTGTGGCATTGTGTGTCAGCATCCATAATAAGTGGTGGGTGTATTGTCCACTGCTTGGTTGGTGTCTATGACTTAAGGACTACTTACATGTGCTTTGCTACAACATCTACTGTTGGTAGTTGACATGGAGACAAGAAGTATACTGGACGTCACAACAATTTATGTCAACATTGCCATCTTTGTTACCCACTCCCTTCTTCCCAGATCATAAGCAGCGTCATAAGGCCCAAGTGCCACATGCAGTGCTTAGTAAGGAGCCTCAGGCTTCTATGCTGCTTTGTTTTTAGATAAACACTAGCTCGTTACTCTCTAATACTGAGATGAAAGGTGATGAGAGCTAACAGTGGCACCTCTGTACATAGGCTGAAGGTTCTTTTCTCTGCAATAATTTGCTCAGCACTAGACTTGATACTATCAGTCCCTAGAGCTTCATAATTAATCTTTCTCATAAGAAGCTTAGCAAACATCACAGACATATTTAATAACAAGAAGATTACCAAAAGAAGAATAAAAACAGCCAACATGAATAAGGAATAAACTAGTCAATAAGGTATCTTAGGTTCATAGATTAGTACTAGGCTAAGTGCCCTTGTGGGCCATTTTAAGCCTAACCAATTACACCATGTGAGAATCAAACCTTGCACTCTGTGCTTGCAAGGTAAACACCTTAACCATTATGCCATCCCCCCAATCTCACTTTACAATTAGCATTGTGCTCAAAAGATGTATGGTTGATATATTTTAAGAGACATACTCTCTTTATATAACCTTTATAAGTCTCTAACAGGGGTCATCTTCAATAGCACGCCTTCTGTCTGTTCCCCACATCTGTTTCCTTTTTTTCCTTCTTGTACTTTATTTCTCTCATGTTTGTCCTCTGCTTTCTGCTATTGTCCGTACTGGAATGAACAGGTGTCACTGTGAAGGATGAGAAGGGGGTGATTGGCCAGAAGGATAGGAGAGGTTTGCCTGCTGTTTTTATCACCCATGACAGAAGTCGTACAGGATACTGAAAATGAACATTCTTAAAGAACCGTCATTTTAGTGTTCATAATTTTAGCTGCTGTCCTGCTGCTTATTACTTGAATTGTTTTACTTGGTCAATGAAAGGAGCACATCATCATAGGTTCATAGGCTCATAGGAAATTACTAGGATAAGGACTCAAGAGTCCTTACAACCAAGTCAGTTTTACCCAGATTTTACCTAATATTCTGTCCCTGGGGGAAAGATAACAATGGTCAGCAAGCAGGGTTTTGACTAATTTTACAGACTGCCTCTGAACATGAGGGGCATGAGTGCCACCCCAGGACTGAATTTGTGATTTCCCATCCGTTGGTCCTGATTGATCTTGAAGACAAAAAAAAAGAAGGACTCTGCTTCACATGAAGAGGAAGCTTATTCCAGAGGAGGGGCAATCTCTAGGATGCATGTCTGTTTCTTCAACATGATCTATTCATGTTAGAGATTAGGTTTAGATCTCTCAAGCAGGTAACCCTCATGCAGTTAGTTTTGTGAATATGCAATACTTCCATCAAGGCTGGGTCATGGACTGCCTTGTAGGTCAGGCACAGATCATTACTCAGTAATTGATAGGAACATGAATGCAGTAATAGGGCTTTTAATCAGTCCACATATGATATGTTGGTTATACCCCATATTTTTTGTTGAGAAATCTCTAAATATGCTCTGAATATTGCAGGTACCTGCTGAGGTACATGCACTGTACTCAGTTATTGGTCTGATGATGGTGGAGTGCAGTGGTACTATGACATCCATAGATCTGGATGCCATGCCGTTACTTTTAAGGTGAGCCACATAGAAGGATTTCCTAGCTGTCATGGACACATACTGGTCAGAGTTCAGATTACTATCTATCTCAGTACCCAGATTTCTCACCACTGGGTCCATTCTTGGGGGGGTGCTAACAATGTTGTAATTTGCAGGTGTATTTGATTCCTCAAAGGGTATTATTTTGCACTTTCTCTGCTTTCATTTGAGGCCATGACTCTGACACCAGTCCTTAGCCTGCATCAGACCTTTATGTAAGATGTCAACATCATTTGGAGAGTCAATGATTGCCCCCAACTTGCAGTTATCAATAAACTTAGTCAGCCAAAGACCATCTACATTTGCCTTGACATCTGAAAAGTATATCCCAAACAGGAGAGGGCCCAACACTGAGCCTTGTGTACACCACTGGAGGCTGACCTCTTGCTAGATGTGGATTCCCCCACTCTAACAACGTGTCCTATCAAAGAACCATTTGGCTATCCATCTGCTGATGTAGAGGTTTATGCCCAACTTTATGAGTTTTTCTATAATATCTGAGTGGGGTATTGTGACAGTTGACTTGGTCAGGTCAAGGTAGGTGTCATGCACTGTCTTACCCTCATACATGGCCTTGGAGACCCTCTAAAAGAAGTCCACCAGACTGAGCTGGCAGGACCTGCCCTTGACGAAGTCGAACTGGGTTGGGTCTGTAGTCTTGAGATTTCCTATGTCATTATTAATCAGGTCTAAGATTATTGTTTCCATAGCCTTGCATTTGAGGCTAGTCAGACTTGTGGGTCAGTAGTTTCCTGGGTCAGTTTGATGCCCACCCCCACCCCCTTTTGCAGAGGGATGACTGTTGCTGTCCTCCACTCTGATGGGACAAAACCTATCTGGAGACTGTGGTTAAACATAGATCTGAGTTGGTCTGCTGAGTCATGTTTCAAGCTATTTAATAAGCACCTAGGGGTTCCATCAGGGCCCATTGATGCTGTGTTTCTAGCTTTAGAAGGTACAGTGATGACCTATTATTTTCTGATAACAGGCAAAGGAATGGTAGGAGGTATTTCATAGGGAGTGACAGAAGGTGATGAGGGGGTGAAATTTGAGCTGAATTTATCAGCCAGCAGGTTTGCTATTTCTTCTGGTTGCGTGTAGATAGTACCACCTACAGCTGGTTCAGCACATGGTTGAGTGCTTCCCTTAAGGTTTTAGACATAACTAAAAAATGCTTTATGGTTATCCTTCTCTTAGGAGACTATTTTAGTCTTGTATTTAGCTTCTGAAGACTTGAATAGTTCCCTGATTTGCCTGTTGAGACTAATGAGGGATGTTTTCTCTGTTGTTCACCCTCCCACTTCCTTCTAGACAGGAGTGTCTTCCTTCTTTTGCATAGTCTATTTATGCCAGGGGTCCACCAGGGTGACTTGTTTTTCTGGCTACACCTGGGTTTATTTTGTTCAGGTACTGCCATTTCTATGCAGTTGTTTAAGTGGTTGTATGTATAAGTCTGCATAGGCCTCCATATTTTGGGGTTATGGGAGATTTAAAATTACCTTTGCTATCACTTAATAGAAGGCGATTTGCCTAGGAAAAGTTCTTTGGGGTTTTAGGGTTTGATAGGGGTTCTACTATTACATTTATTTCAATGGAGACAGACTTATGATCCAATCTTGCCAATTAAGACATTACGCAAGGGGGTACAATGTTCTCTCAAGTTTATGAGTACTATGTTAACAATATTTGAGCCCCTAGTGGGAGTCCAGACCAGCTTCCAGAACATTTGCATTGACAAAGTCCATGAATCTATGAGCCTTCATGTTAGTGGTCATATATGTTTCCCAGTTTATGGAGGGGTAGATAAATCACCCATGAGTAGTGTGTTGGGCTGAATGGTAGATGATTCTAGTAACTTCAGGTATACATAGTGGTTTCATGGTTCATAGCTGGGATGTGTAGATAGAGTTGTTATGGTGGGGGATTTTACCTATGGTCAGCTGGACATGGAGTAGCTCAAGTGAGTCATCCTGCCTGAACAATCTAGAGATGTGATTATTTTTTACATAAATGGTAACACCTCCTCCTTTCATTTTTTCCTTTTCAGAGGGTGGTCTGAATGTGTGATAAGATATTGTAGTCTTGCACTGTTGAGTTCTTTCTGCAGCCATGAACCATGTCTTTGTAACTGCACATACATCAGCATTCTCCAGGGTGAGGACAGCTTCCAGGGAGTGCAGTTTTTTGTTAAGACTCCTAGCACTGATCAATAGTACCTTCAGCTTGGCATTAGAAGAATTTGTTATGGTAGTAGGTCTGTTGGTTGGACACTGCTTAAAAAGGTACTGTGGGGTGGCAAGTGCCTTGGCCAGTATTTGATAGCCTAGCAATAACATGTCTAGACCATCTCTGGCAAAGCAGTGTGGCCTGTTGATCGTGTTGTCCCAGGCAGATAAATACTGGATCCCCTTGGAATGATAGCAGTAGCTAAACCAATTATTAAAGTCAATCATTTTCTGTTTGCATTGTGGTAGCATTTTTGGTGATGGTAGAATGATGCTCAATGTGAAGCTCATACAAATCTGCAGAAAGTATTCAGAGAGGTCCATAATGCCTTCATATAGCTCGGGGGGACTTATATCTCAGGTCATTCACACCCACATGGACTATGACTGAGTCATACTGGTACTTTTGGTTCAATGACCTGAGTACCTGCATGATCTGGCAAATCCTAGCCAATGACAAGCAACAAATTGTAAGCCTCTCTTTATCCAACCTGGTGAAGGGGCTTCCATATGTCTCATGATGGAGTCTCCTATGGCCACAATGTTTCAATGTGTAGTGTTTTGCCTTAGGGGCTTGCTTGTGGAGACACTGCGGTGTGTATTTTTATGTGTAGTGGTTGGTGTTGACTTGGATTTGTTTGCATGTGGTTTCTCTGGGCAGCATATGGGAGGTGTCTCAGGTTTTGATAAGTTACTTGTGAGTACCTCTGCATATGTGGGTTTATGTGTCAAGACCTTATTTAGTGAAGGAAATGATGTTGTGTGCTGACAACTCGTTTGTCTTTTAATTTCTCAGCATGTGAGAGTTATGTATCAATTTTCATAGTGTAACTGTGCCTTTCACATACTGTGTTTGTTTCAGGATTAAGTGGTTGTTATTATACATGAGACAATTGTCACATTGCCTCAGGATGCCCATGTCCATCAGGCTGGCCATAGAGATAGCAGTAAAGTGCCCATCCATGGTTTCAGTTTTTTACTATGGATTTCCCCAGGGAGAAGATTGTGGACATTTAACTGGACTGGGATGATAGTAGGGAAAAGAGGAATGGGTGCTATACTCAGTGTGAACTGCAGCTCTCCAACAAGGCAATGCTGCTCTGCGTGCAACTCAGATGCTCCTAGAGCAGCAGGTAGACTGAGGAAGGTTGCAGAGATAGTTATTGTAAGGGAAATTGTAACTTGAAAGTGCTTGTATCTATAAAGGGCACTGTTAACTGTTGCTGCTGCATGAAGAGCAGCCCAGCACAAACACTGGGCTTATACAGTCGGAAAAACATGTTTTCCAACAGCAAGGCCTACAGACCAAAAAGCAAAGCACACAAAATGATTTCAGCCAGCAGCCCCCAGCTCAGATAAGTTTGCTACAGCTTACTTCTGCCACAGGAGTGCAGTCAGAAAACCTACTTAATGTAAAAATGCTGGTTTTAGAGCTCAAGTGCAGGGAAACTACACAATCTCAATACCACTGCCTGTAAAACTAGCAGACACAATGCAATTACGTACGACAGCAGCAGTGGAAACAGTTCAGCTTTGAAACTCTACTAAAGTGCAAAAATGTAACAATTAATACATGATTTTTATGAAATACAGTAGAAATAATCAGCAAACGTGCAAAATGATATTTATTTTCAGTTTTTAGCAGTTGATAGCTTTAGATACAGCAGATTCAGTGTAACATTCAGCTTAACATTCATTGTCAGTAACTGCCTTTAATTAAGCTCTTTGCCATTTTCTAAAGGCCTTACAAGGGCTATTTTTATTGCAGTTGCAGAGAATAGTTAAATGAGTTGCTTAGAGGTAAGAACTACTACATCAGAAATCCCCCTTTTTTCATTTTGTCGGTTTATGATGATAAACATCCTACCCATTTTGTTGAGAAAAAAGAGCCTCTCCTCAGATTTGAGGATTAAAAAAAAAACTCTTTTTTTAAATTGTAGCAAACTTCTTTGCTTGCTACTTTTGTTGTAAAATTTAAACCATACTCAGAACACTAAAGCAGCTCTTTTCTAACTGCAAATGCTGGTAATGCATAGAAAATCAATTTGGACTCTAAACCTTTTTGCCAAGTGTGTCCCCTTCACCCCTCCCTAGCTATACTTTTTTAGCTAGCAATTTTCATCCACCTACAGCCTCAGCAATTATACCCATTTTTCTGTACATATCAGATGTCCAGTTAAATAGTCCATCTTATTCACACAAATGCAAACTATTCCTGGAAAGCCAAAGCCAGCTAGTGATTGTGTAACCTGAGAAAATGATGAATGTCAGTTACTGTAATCAATAAAATCCAGCCCCAACTTAGCTGACATAGTTACTTTTGTGTATAATTCACATGGCTGATTGTGATAAAAGAGGATAGCCATGTAAGGTGGTTCACCTTTGGTCTATAAAAGCAATTACCACACATAAAGTATTCCAAGTTACTTCATACAAATATCAAAACCAGAATAGTGGGCAAACAATTTTATCTACAGACAGCTCCAACAATTACAGCTATTGTATCTGTACAACTCTCATATGAGTTTTTATATGAAAGACAAAAAATAGAACAATAGCAAAACGACGCATTGTTTTGTATGTTCTGTATTGTCCTAGGCCTACAAAGCTGCCCACCATACTTCTCAAGTCTCGTTGGTTTTGCCTCATATTTTTGCTGTATATATTGTAAAAATATTTAAGGGTAAATCACTGAGATTCGTCAGTCAATAATGCCAGACACTAGAGTTTCATGTTTCTTTGTTCAGAAAATGCATGTTGATGCACAAAATCTATTGTTCTATTTACCTTTTAGTGAGTGGAGTAATATATAAAATTTGTCTCTGAGTTTGGACCTTTGGTCACCCCACACTGCAACTCATTATTATTTTTGGCTTTGCCCTGATCCCTCAAGGAAGTGAAATGCTATGCTGCCCAAATATGTGGTTGATCATTGCCAGGGTCTTTAAAAATCAGTATTTTAATTAAAAATGGAGAAAAAAATCTCACACTGTTCACGTCTAGTATGACTAAAAATGATCAAGTCAAGGGCATTCACGGCATTATTTTTATTATTTATTTATATTTAGAGCAAAGAAATGCTATGTGACATTGCTTTCAAAAATCTTTACGTAAATGTAAATGAGTGCCTATACAAGTGAAACACACTAGGCTGCTGCCTAGTTAGCCTATGCATAGGCTGTCCCTGAAGGTCCACATACATCCATAACATAGAGTATATAGAGAGAACAGAACAGGTCAGAGATAAGTGAGGATGTTAGAAGAAGCTCCAAAGTGTGGCAGCTAACACAGATTTTGCAACATTTAGATAATATATAAATGGACACAATGTAGGGAAAATTTGCAGTATTGTTAATACGGATCTACTACATGTGCTGATATGCTATTGGCTCTCTACACACTTGCTCACTGCCACTTGCACAAAAAGACAAGTGAGCAAATTTCCACTTACTCGAGCTTCCATAACTCCTCAGTGCTTCCAACACACTATTCTATAAAAAAGTATAGTCCTACCAGACCCCTAACTCTAACCCTAAATCTCCCTAATCACTCCCTACCCCTAAAATCTCCTTCCTGCTCCCTAAACCTATAATCCCCTCCTGCTCCCTAAACCTAAAATACCATTCCTGACTGGTGATTTAATTCACATCCCCACCCTCTCCCACTCCATCAGCTTAGCTGCCACATTTACCTCACTCAAACTCAAAGTATGTGTTCAGGATAGCTGTTGCAGCTGCTTGCCTTAACCCATATTCGAGTTTTACTGTGAAGGGAAGCCCACCTGATCAACAAGTTGCTCAAGTCCCTGGCTTTATGACAGTAGGTCTACAAGATGCTCGAGTCCCTTCCTTCATGACAGTAGTCTACAAGATGCTCGAGTCCCTTCCTTCATGACAGTAGTCTACAAGATGCTCGAGTCCCTTCCTTCATGACAGTAGTGTACAAGATGCTCGAGTCCCTTCCTTCATGACAGTAGTCTACAAGATGCTCGAGTCCCTTCCTTCATGACAGTAGTCTACAAGATGCTCTAGTCCCTTCCTTCATGACAGTAGTCTACAAGATGCTCGAGTCCCTTCCTTCATGACAGTAGTCTACAAGATGCTCGAGTCCCTTCCTTCATGACAGTAGCCTACAAGATGCTCGAGTCCCTTCCTTCATGACAGTAGTCTACAAGAGCTTGAGACTTGAATGCTTATGGCTGAACTGTTAATACTGCGGTGAATGAAACTGAGATTTAAGGGTTGAGGTAGGCCTCAGACGTTGCTCGGATACAGGTAGTGCATATAGATAATGTTCAGGACAGCTAGTGGATGTGCAGCAGATTAGAGAAAGGATAGCTTCATAGTGGTGCCGGAGAGTAACATGAGGCCTGTTAGTGTAGGAGCTCTGTAGTACATGTTGAGGTAGACAACTCTCTCTGATGATGAACTTAAATAGTGAAGGTAAATAAATGGGAGTGGCATCACTGACTTCAGTCTTAAATATTACTTTTCCTGCTGGGGTCACTAGAAACAGACTTGAGGAATATTCCATGGGTAGATGACCAAACACAGGGGGAGGGTGCAGAACTTAAGGAATGATTATATTTGGGGATCAAGTGCTGCTAGAATGTGAGTTTTTGATCAACAAGATAAGCTAGTGACTGGACTTTGTGTTTGTTCACCATGTTTTCTTTTCATAGAGAAAGGTTAACACAGACTTGCTATGTTTAGATAAAGTTGAGACATAAATGTATTTCTTATCATAAACTTTGAATGTAAATATGTTGCTTATTGTAAATATTTAATTTAATAAAACTTGAAAAGTGAAAAAGTGATGTAAATGCACATTGAGAATTGCATAGGTAAAAGTAACAATCAATATTATAATGTAGTTGCTTCTGTTAACTGCCATATACCCACAATACTGTCAACTAAACAAAGTTTTTTTCTGCATGACACAAGAGAAAAACTGGAATAAAATATTAATGATATTGTAATTTCCTAATCTCTAACAGATGTCATCTTGCACATTCCATAAAATAAATGACAGTACATCAAAAGTACTTTATGAATAAATACTTCATGAATGATAGAGATAACCTTCTATTTCTTAGAAATAATACCAACATTTGAGAAATGATGCACAAATTCAGAGAAAAAAAAATCTAATCACAGTAGCATATGTATGCAGAAAACTCACATAAGTTGTCCTGCTAATACTTTTTATAACCACAGCTGGATTTTTTTTCTTTGGAATGGTATTTTATTTGCATGGCAGTTTAAACTATAAATGTTTCCAGACTTTGTTTCTCGGGAGTGTAATTCTAGCTGCCAAGTATTCATTTTACTAATACTGATGCATACTAAGTGCTTAGTAATTCAGTAGCCAAAACACAGTGCGAATTCAAGAACAGCTCAGTGATGGCATATGTGTGCATGTGCTGTCGATTTCTGTATATTAATAATATTATACATGATCCTGTATTCAGCTCTTATCTACAGCTCTCTACACCAGAATCATCCAAAACCTCTCACTTTTCTTGTTAGTACGTAGAACCTCTAATCAGGCCGAACAGAGGTAGAAGTCAAAAAACAGGCATTTACCTGCTCCTGTAATACAGCATGAGGCATCTTACTGTTTCTGTACGGATACAGATCAATGTAGGGAAGTAGGGTCACTAGATGGCTGGATCCATAGCAGAAGCCACAGTGGTTCTATCATCAGGATATGTTGCCTCTTTCCTTTGCCCCAGCTGAGATCAAGCCTGTAATAATGAAGGCAAATGTTATCCTTGTATGATGTATTCTGCCCCAGAAGTTTAAATGAGTAATCAATGTACCATGTAGGACAGATAATTATTCGATATTTGTATACATTCTCTAAATTCATAATTACAACAGAATATCAATACTGCACTGATATGATATCTTCTTTCTATGCTGTGACAGTTTTAAACTGCTATTGCTTTTGGTGTAAGAGTATCACATGTTCTTCCCTGATAAAGTGATGTGACTTGCTGTATGTACATTGTCTTAGCCCCACTCACAGGAGTGGCAAACTCCTCCTTGCTTTTGCAACTATTTGCCTTACCTGAAATAAACATTTAACAAACATCAATATGTATTTTCATCTAACGACATACCACATGTTATAATGTGTAAATTTAGCATTTTTCAAAAGATTAACCATATACCTTACATGCCGATCCTCATTTATTCAAAGACCGAGTATCCTGGGCAGCAATAATAAAAGCCCCCACCCCCATCAAACTGACCACTATCAAAATGTAGTACCATTACCCATTTCTGATATATCAGAGTTATGTTGGACCAGGAAAGAGAAGTGGGGGAGAAAGGGGGGGGGGCTGCACAAAGCAATTGTCCAGCAGGCTGGAACAGCCTGTTTCTCCCCTGTTTCCTGGCAGTGATCTGTCACAGCTTTTTTGAGCATTTGTCCTCTATTAATTTTTTTATAAATATACATTATTATATAAACAATAATTATGAACACCCAGAAATGCTGTCAACAACACAACCTATCACAAATAACTTTGTCTTATCCCACCTCTTCTACACATATATATTTAAAAACACTGCCAAAGCTCACAGTTTTAAACATAGTAATTGTCAACAGCCGCATACTGAGGTAAAACATAAGAACATAAGAAAAGTGCAAGAGACAATCAAATTGTGACTGATAAGTATTGGAATATTACTTCAAGTGCACTAGGCTAAAATAAAGTGTACACAACAAAGTCTAATGGAACTAACAGTGTGCAGTAACTTCAGACACATAAGATAATTCTTCATGTACAAAGAGAAACAAAAATAAGGGCTAAGACGAGGTCATGAATATCTGTACATAAGAAGGACAGGGGGTAGTAAACACAGTGAAGTTGTAAGATTAACAATGTCATGAACAGAAACAGAAAAAAAACCTAATTGTGTCATGGGAAAACCAAATGTGGACTTTATCATACAGTCCCCAGTATTCAATTACCATAATACCCAAGTATTGTGCAGCACACGCCACCCTTTGGTTAACAAATCTCCTTGCCTTTTCTAATACTGCAGGCTTGATTGCCTGGTACCAAAATAAATGTGGCAACATAGCTGAGTGAGCCAACTTCAAATCAGGTCATAAATGGTGAAGCACAGCAAAATCTGCTAAGCAGAAAGTTCAGTTGTCATTTGGGAGTAATACCCAAATCATTTGCCCCCAAATGCACTATCAGGACATGAAATTGGACTAAATCATTAATGATCTGAGATTACATTGTCAAAAATGTATCCCAAGTCAAACCTTCAACTCCTTTCCAAGTAACTTTTGTTGTTTAACAATCCAAACTTAAGCTCTTATCTTCTTTATGGACTTTTGTCCTCTCACTCTCTTGGCAAATACATGAATGTCCCAGAACAGTGATAAAAAATTGCTCTGAAATAAGAAAATATACAAGTGTGTATCATGATATATAGCCTAACAAATATCAGTCAAATAACTGTTTGAAGACCACCTACCTGTTCACTTTCTAACTTCCACAGATTTGCTCTGCTAGGCTAACTCTGAAGCCTGCCCCATTCTGAAGAAATGGGATGAATTCCTACTTATGGGAAGACCTTGTTGCAATAAAGCCTTATGCAAACAGGACCCAAGGTCCTTAGGAGTTATATGACAGCCACCAGGGAAAGAAAAAAAATAGGTTCTTTAAATTCATAATGCTGGTTAAAGCATAATGTGTGAAGCACCAACCTAAAAAACAAAGTAATGGGTTCAAAGCCCTGTCTAAAAAAACTTTATGACCCATCCCAGAAAAGTCTGTCTTAGACTAAGTCACCCATATAAAGACATAGTCAGATAGCAAAAAAAAACATGCTTCCAGTTCAATGATGCAGAAAGCACCGAAATACATAAAGATAACTAATGTATCCCAAACTACATAATTAGGTGAAACAGCGTGAATCCCTACTAAAATGGATTTTACTATGGAAAGTCCTATGGGTTATCAGGAGTCTGAGTGACAGTCCTTTCTATCCCAGTCTTTTGGTACTCTAATTAATTCTCAGTTTTTGTTATATCCAGTAGGTCGAAAACCTTTGAGAATAAACTGATACCAGCTAAATGTATTCAGGCAGTGGAAGGGACTTTGCATTCCAAAATAACAATGATCTAAGTAATGTAAAATTAAATTCCATGACCAGATCCTTTCTTCAATGGGAAAGGGGCTGCAAAATTGACTAAAATGTTTGGTTTCTACTTTACAAGCTTTCTTGGTATTGGGAGTCCATGTATTCTCCAAATAGTTTTATGCATATCTGTGAAAGGAACTGATATGGGGGGGGGTGCTCAGAAAGAAGGCTTACCCTGATCAGCTGGGGTATCTAAAAAGTTATTGACCCCATCCATCGAACTAGTGGACATGTTGCCACCCATTAACGTATCCTTAAACCAGCACTTCACAGCATTTGCCTTCCCCCACAAATGGAGCAAATATGTGAGAATCTGCACTAAGCCTGTTGGAAGAGTCAGCGCTGAATGTCCACCAAAATTTAAACCTGGGGCCAACTGCTCCACAGCTTTCCTGCCAAAGGGTATTGATTTATCCACCTATACACTTTTCTGTCTCTCTCCCCGTTTCAGCTGTTTGTTGAATGCATTAAGGTATCTAAACATTTGGACACTCCATAGCTATGACATTCCCACTTTCACAACGTGTGCTTCACTGATAACAAGAAAATAACTCAAAAGTAGCAAGACTTGTCCTTGTTCTCTCTAAGTGATTACAGCCATTTAATGGAATGAATCCTAAAACCCAATTTTTCCAGGACATAACTCTGAAGTTCTTGGTCCGACACCTGCTCAGGATAGACATGGCATCCAACAAGTCTTTTGACCCTAATACCTTGGAATCTAAATGAATGAGATCAAATATTTCAACATATTCCCTGTGCCATATTTTATCCTTAAAAGTCTGAGTAATATATGAAGGGATTGTTGCGCCTGGGTGAATAGTGTTAATATTACACGTGCCTAAATTTGTGTCACTTTTGGCCCAAACTGCTTGAGTGGAACTAATAATTACATTTGCTCTATTTAGATTCAGCTACAGGAAACTATGGGAAATTATTGTTACCCACATTACTGTCATCTTTGTTACCATTATTGTGGAAATTGTTGTTACCCACATTAGTCATGTTGGTTACCATTACTGTGTACACTGTTGTTACCCACATTACTGCCATCTTGGTTACCATTACCTAGCCCAGAATGAGATTTAGTATAGCTGGCATGCCTTTCTCTGATGCAGATTCAAATAGCCTGCACCTGTCGTCAACTCTCGAATACCTCTATGAATGACAGTGGATAATTACCTATTTGGTGAAAATAACCCTCTATGAATACTTGAGTATCCCCAGTTTTCTATGCACCACGGAGAGCTGAAAATAATGCCTCCTGTTCACTAGATAAAGAGGGTCTTTCTTCATTTTTCACTCATTTAGGGACAGACCTTTATCAGTTGCATCTGTATCTGCTGCTTGCCTGGAACACATTTTTGCACTAGCTTGAGTCAATTGCAATAACAGTTCAGATGCTTCCATTGACCACTCATCCTCAGAAATACATCCTGTCCTCTGATATGCAATAATAAACATCTGCAGACCACTTTGCAGCTGTAACGCCAGCAGTCTTGCAGCCATCATCATCATCATCATCATCATCATCATTTTTTAGGGTTTCTGTAAATTGTGAAGGCAGGATCCAAACAAGCATTTCTGGTATCTGCCAGTAATGACCACATAACATAGAAACAGTTTCTTTCTGTCTTTTCTTTCTTATTAAACTACTCCAAGGGCCATTTTCAGCCATGGTTTTGAACATATTGGCAAGAGTATTAGACTTATATGTTTCAAAAATTCATAAACTCAGATATCATCAAAGAAATCTACAAATAGTATAGTGGCGCTAGAAGCCTAGAAGTAATATATAAACTACACGGTCATGCAGAACATCCCATAGTGTAGCAGTTATTTGTACATTAGACTATTTGCATAATTCTGGAGTCAGATATTTAAATATTAGTTTTCTTTGAATACTTTACCTCAGTAGTGTCAAATAATATGTCAAAAATGATGCAACATATCTGGTATGTGCTAAAGAAACTCCATGTATATACTATTATAATTAACTGGGACGCCTGTTTAAAGTATCATGTCTTTGATGCACACCTTGAGCTACCCAACTCAGGGAAAATAATTTTATTCATATCCTACTTGTTATGCATCGTTCGCATAGTGTTGTTACCTGACATGAGTGAGATTGGCACACCAATGATACAGAGCATAACTATAGCTAAGTTATCTGCTGCCCTGTGCAATCCTCTTGCCCCCCCCCCCCCTGACCTGTACATTAATGGCCTAGATTATTGCTCAAAGCTGGGGATCAAAAGAAAGCAAATAATATAAAAATGTTCTGAAAGTGTAGCAGACTACTTGCTAAAAATATAACAAGTTGCTGGTTACAGTCAAAATGAATTGTTTCAGCCATGACTGCATATTGCAATACTGCCCCATTGACATCCAATGATCTTGCTCCAACATCTTGCTGCTGGCCCAGATGCCTCCTTCACGCCACCCTAGCTTTGCCTCTGGTAAGCAGACATGATTATCGGTTATTTAAGGTGACAGCCAGATCAGTGTGTGAGGTATTGTCAGTAATAACAAGTTGATTTTAATTGAGTTAACTCATAGGTTCATAGGAGCTACATTAGCCCCTTATTCCATGTATACATGTTCTCAGCATAACTTAGAGCATGTAGCAGCTGCACTTGGGTATCCACCTGCAGTCCTGTAGCAGGTACATTTGATTTCATTAAAGTAATGCTCTTTTAAGTTTTGTTTGAAGGAATGAACTGCTCAGGCTTTCTCATTTCAGTTGTTTGCATTTCATATTGCTGACACAATTTCAGAGAATGACTTCTCACAGGTAGTAAGGGTGAAAGTTGTACAATGCTGTTACGATGCCTGAGGGAATTGGTTTGGTTACTGATATGCAGTATATGTCAGAGCTGTAACTCTTTCAAGATATTGGGATGTAATACTGCAGTGAAGCTCAGTGTGTGAGTGCGTGCTGGTAACTAACGTTAGAGCGGGACAGAAGACTTTGTTTTTGGTTGTCAGTTCTTGCAAGACCATTATTTTATTAGCCTTCAGTTATGAGTAGAGATTGTGACAGTCTGATAAACTGCCCAGGATGCCAGATGGACTAGCTACAGTACTAGTGTATGTAGAAGAAGTGGGAAGTATCTTTCAAGAAGAATCTTAAGACTGTGTGTGTTAGGAAGCAAAGATGCCTTTACTGAATCAAAAATCAGCTTATTACGTTGTGCCATTCAGTGGTTCTCCCTGTTGCTAGGCAGTGTAATAAAAGTAAGACATTTTTTCAACAATATGAGGGCAGCATTTTTAGAGTTAAGTAGTGCAACTATTGGGAGACAATATCCTAGTCTTGGTTGGACTATATTTATGGCTTCTTGTAGCTCAGGGTGAGAATGTGCTTGTTAGATCTGGTCAATACATTATCATTGGCATAAAGCATGCTGTTGATCAGTGGGAGACCCTTTGGGAGACCATTAATAAAAAGGTAAAACAGCACTGGTCCACAGAGAGACCCTTGGGGGACTCCACATTTCATCAGCCCTGACTCTGTGTTTTTATTTACTCCTAGCACCCTGCATGTACTGTTGCCAGGGTAATTCTCAACCCATTAAGTTACATCTATAGAAAATCCAATGTGATACAGTTTATTCAGCAGATCACCACGATCTGCAGTTTCAATGGCCCCTTTAAGGTCAAGGAAGATGGCACTTGTGAGTTTTCATTGCTCCTTATTGTCAGAGGTTTGATCAGTGAATGTTCAGATTGCTCACCTTTACACATTTGTTAATTAATGGAATAGGTAGTCTATAGCAATTAGGTGAATTTGAGTCACAACACTTCTTGTTAGTTGATGGAAAATTCAAAATAAGCATGCTTACATGTTATATTTCACTGATTATCACAAATTGAGCTGGTTACAAACATACCAATAAAATGACAACAGATACTCTTTTAACAGTCTTGTTGATTGTGTTATAAACAAGATGATGTGGAATGCATGCATTTTATCTGAACTGCGCATCCTTCTGCTCTTAGCGTTGTGCTAAAAATGAACCTGCTTTATATGCTTCCCTTTCAGTACTTATTAAACATATCTGGATACTATAGAGCCTACCGCTGACAACATTCTGCTATGTTAACATAGTATATTCAGAGATTCTGCATAAAAACAAGCCATAAACAGGGTGTCATACACGTGTAGGTTCAAGTATAGAATTTAATATTGACTATTGGCACTAACGTTGTGCATTATTCTTCCATTTCTTCTATACCTTCTTCTTGTAAGTAAATTCAGCTGATTATGTCTCCTCAGAAATTATAATGCTACTGGAAACATTTAACATATAGTCAGCTGTCTTTCAAATAGGTTCATAGGTTCATAGGTGCTTACTAGGGTCTATGTCAATTATTTGAACGCTTAAAATGTCGAACGTTATATGGTCGAGACCATATGTTCGACATTTCAAGTGTTCGAATGTTGACTTTTAATGGGAGATTTTCCCTTTTCTGCACTGAAGTGCGGTCTCGGAGTTGGTATATTTAAGTAGCGGGGGTGCAGGTGGGCTTGCCCCCCTGCTTGCACTGTTAAGTGTATGTTTTTCTTTTTTCTTTCTTTTTTTTTTTTTTTATTAGATGTTCGAACTTCCAAATATCGAACATATGGTCTCGACCATATGATATTCGACATTTTGGAAGTTTGAATATTTGACATAGACCTGCTTACTAGGCTAATGACTATAAGCAGAGTCTTGGGAGGTAAAACATTTACAAGCAGGGGCCTGGGAAATGAACCATTTACAGATTACCTGTGTCCATTAGAGATATAGGTGCCAAGCCAGGGATAAATTTCCTATTCCTCACCAGAGATGGGGCAGTCTCTGAGATACATACCTGTCTCTCCAGCAGGTCATATTTATATCACAGGTAAGGTTTAAGTCTTTTGAATGGGTAATTCTGGTGCTGTTTGTTTTGTGGATATGCAGGAGGTCCATCAGAGTGGGGTCTGATAATGCCATGTACGCCAGGTGTAGATCTCCACTCAACAGCCTGTAGGAGACAGAATACAGGGATCGGGCCTTGAGGTGGTCTACATAGTTATTAATTGTTTTTATGCCTGTTTTAAGTAAGAAGGTTACAGTAACATTCAAACTAAAATCTGCACAGATTCCTGCAGAAAGACATATATTTACATGGGATCCAGACTACATAACTTGGTTTAAGAAGCCTAGCTTATCTGCAGTAGTTGTAAAATCATCATGGTTAACTGGCAACTCTGAACTCTTTTGAGTCCAAGGACATTTTTGTATGCACAATTTTCATACACTAATCACCATATACCCTACTAACTACCACTAGCCTACACTCATGGATACCACACAGTCTTGCTGGATCTTAGTGCAGACTTAGAATATAGAGGGCACATCAATGTGTTGAAGGCCTGTACACCTTATCCCAAGTGGTTTCCCCCTCCCCAGACATGCCCTCTCTAAATCAATCCCAGTTTATTTGTACCTAATATGACATGGGACCATGTCATCCCATAAGAAAATGCGATACCAGAGAGTTATCAGTGTAGCTGCATAGAGTGCATTTGTCATGGCAATGGCTTTACGGATCTTATTTGCTGATGCTACACTTCAAAAGGTGCATAACACGTTAGCATATTATCCATCTGCCTAAAGTGCATGCATTTGTGTTATTGTCAAACAATGTATGCAAAGATAGGCTCCACAGTGAGCTTATCATCAAGTCCTAAGGGTCATATAATTGATTTTAATTGGAAAACATTGATTTAAGTTAACTGTTTTATTGTTTTCTTTTATGAATCTGTGAGTTGTTAATGGATGTTTTGTCCTTTGTAGCTTGTGAAAACCTGGAAGATCCTAGGTGTTTTACTGTTTTCATTATTATTATTATTATCATAAAGTTTGCCTCTTCTTTCCAATATAAAAATAAAAATGAAATTCAAAAATATTAAAATAAAATGAAGGTTCATGTTTCTCCTTGGGGCTATTCTTGCCCAATCTTACTTTTAATCTCTGGATGCATTTTCCCTAATGCATATCCATTCATTGAAAATATGGAAATTGATCTGAAAAAGGATATCTAAGCAAAATAGGCTCGGGCTAGCCGATCATACCTTAATATTTCAATCTTTTGTACATCCAGACAAATTTCATTTGACAGATGACCATGAATCTACTCAGTCATGCCATCAAGGAACTTAAGAGTACTATCAGAAGATGTCAAGCAGAGTACAGTCTTACAGTCTGTGCATCAACTCATCTTAAACCTCAACAAAACCAAGTTCATGGTCTTCAGTAATTGTAATGCTAATAACCCCCCATTGCCTATCATTATCTTTTCCACTAATGGTACTAAAATCAAACCAGTTGAACAGACAAAACTTCTAGGTGTTACAATATATAATGGCCTAAAGTTCAATAAACATATAGCACTAACAATCAAAACAGTCCATATAAAACCTGGTTTGCTCTAAAGAGAAAACCCTATCTAACCGACTTTGCCAGATTAACTACAGCTAGATCCCACCTCCTATCTATCCTTCTTTACTGTTACCAAATTTTTGCCAACCTAAATAAATCAGATTTGAAAAACTTTGAAACCTGTTATAATAAACTAGCCAAATTCGCCTCAAACCTACATCACAGAGCACATCATATTACAGCTCTTCATCACCTTAAGTGGATAGAACTCTCCAACCTACTATCCCTCAATCAACTAATAATTGCTCATAGAGTCATCCATAAACCCGATAACTGCCCTGCTCTATCAGACCTCATTCAACCTTACACAAACCTTAAGTTCCTTAGGTCATCTAATAAATTAATTCTCAATATAACTAAATCCCATAACTACAATGGAGACTCCTTATACTCCTACAAAATTGCCAATTCCTGGAACCCCTCCCCAAATATATTCTCACCACCTCTGATACACATAATTTCAAACATCTTCTAAAAGAGAATTATTTTAAACATTGGCTATAAAATATATATTATATTATCACTGTAAGAATCTATGTTGTATTTCATCTGTATGTATTTTTTAATTCTATAAGTATTTTTTCTTCTGTACTCTCTCTGTAAGTCAGTGTACTGCATTTATATCTATTAATTTTGCTGGAGCTTTTCTCCCTGGGTCTCCACTTAAAAATGGGCTCCTGGCTCAGTTGGGCATTAACCAGTAAACAAATGTAAATAAAAAATAAATGCATATACTAAATGAAACTACACATTTTTCTTCAGCTATGTCAGAAAATTAAAAAAGAAATCTCCAACAATGCACTAAGCTCATTCATAATAATATTGTGCATTCTAATCTCAAGGATGTAGCCAATATATTAGCAGACAAATTTCATGCAACTTTTACCTTATTTACAGACATCGATGCACCCACCATCCCTAAAAAGTTAGTTTCCCCATGAAATCAAAAGAGTTTTAAAACCCCTGCCATTGGCTAAAAATAATGTTTCTGTCAGATAAGATGCCATACCAGGCTGCAACCTCATCAGTGCTAAGTATGCATTATCTGATGTTCTAATTTAACTGTTCAACCTTACTTTAAAAACAAGTTTGTCACTGATGCCTGGAGAACAGACACTCTGACTTTGATATACAAGCATGGTCCTTCTTCAGAACCAGGTAACTACAGGCCCATCAGCCTCACCAGCCTTTTATGCAAAGCCATGTCATAACTCACTTATGTAGACACAGGCAACTTAAATGGTCTAGACCCCCCACAGTATGGCTTTGTGAAGGGGAAAACTGTCTCTTGAATCTAGTTAATTTCTTTGAAAACATTACAGAAGATGTGGACAGTGGTCATTCCATACACACTGCTTACCTTGACCTGGACAAGTCTTTGACACTATCTTCCATGCTAGTATTATTGAAAAATTAGGCAAACTTCACGTAAATCCCATTGTGGTCTACTAGATTGCAAATAGGCTATCCAAAGTATCCCAAGTTTTGAAAGTTTCTTGTAGTCTCTCTGAATTTAAATTGTAACTAATGGGATACTGAAGGGATCAGTTCTGGGCCCACTTCTGTCTGGCATTTATTTTCCAGAAATCCAAATCAATATCCTAGAGGTGTGTTAACCAAGTTTGTTGATGCTGGGATGATGAGAGCTATTATATGTCCATCCACTGCTACTAAATTGATCCAACTAGAACTGGTGCATGTGCATACCTAGTGTACTGAAAGCAATCTCAATATAAATGCAAAAAAGCACACCATGGTAGTGTTCAGCAAAAAAGCTCCTCCCACCTCATCTGATACAAGGGGAACTCCTGTTCACAAAGATCTGCATACTTATGTGGACAGCTCTGCCTCACTCAATCATCATGTTTCCACCATAGTCAAGAAATCATTCAATCTTGCCCCATTTCCATGGAAATATCTTCAAAAGCCAAGGAAGTCAGCTTGTCACTGTGGTCTTTCCTTAACAGACCCATCACTGGACACAGTGCCCCCTTTATTATGCACAAATCAATGCATATCCCTCAAATGGAAAGGCATCAACTATCTTTAACCAATAAATTTAAAGGTTTTAATTCCTTCAAGGTTGGCAAAGAAGAAGTGAGATTGTCAGAGAGATGCAGAAAGTAGACAGGAGTATAAGGAGATGAGGTGCATGGCAAAGAGAGAGGTGGCGAAGGCTAAGGATATGGCGTATAAAGAGTTGTATGAGAGGTTGGACACTAAGGAGGGAGAAAAGGACCTGCACTGATTGGCTAGATAGAGGGACCGAGCTAGCAAGGATGTGCAGCAGGTAAAGGTGATAAAGGATAATGAGGGAAACATACTCACAAGCGAGGAGAGTGTGTTGAGCAGATGGAAAGAGTACTTTGAGGGGTTGATGAATGAAGAGAATGAGAGTGTGAGAAGGTTGGATGATGTGCGGATAGTGAATCAGGAAGTGCAATGGATTAGCAAGGAGGAAGTAAGGATAGCTATGAAGAGGATGAAGAATGGAAAGGCTGTTGGTCCAGATGACATACCTGTGGAAGCATGGAGGTGTTTAGGTGAAATGGCAGTGGAGTTTCTAACCAGATTGTTTAATGAAATCTTGGAAAGTGAGAGGATGCCTGAGGATGGAGAAAAAGTGTTTTGGCACCAAGTTTTAAGAATATGAGTGATGTGCAGAGCTGTAGTAACTACAGAGGGATTAAATTGATCAGTCACAGCATGAAGTTATGGGAAAGAGTAGTGGAAGCTAGGTTAAGAAGGAACGTGATGATTAGTGATCAGCAGTATGGTTTCATGCCGGGAAAGAGCACTACAGATGCAATGTATGCTCTGAGTGTATTGATGAAGAAGTACAGAGAAGGTCAGAAGGAGTTGCATTGTGTTTTTGTAGACTTAGAGAAAGCATATGACAGGGTACCTAGAGAGGAGTTGTGATATTGTATGAGGAAGTCTGGAGTGTCAGAGAAGTATGTAAGAGTGGTACAGGATATGTACGAGGGTAGTGTGATAGCAGTGAGGTCTGCAGTGGGAGTGATGGATGCATTTAAGGTGGAGGTGTGATTACATCAAGGATCGGCTCTGAGCCCTTTCTAATTTACAATGGTGATAGACAGGTTGACAGACGAGATCAGACAGGAGTCCCCGTGGACTATGATGTTTGCAGATGACATTGTGATCTGTAGTGAGAATAGGGAACAGGTGAAGGAGACCCTGGAGAGATGGAGATATGCTCTAGAGTAGAGGAATGAAGGTCAGCAGGACTAAGACAGAATATGTGTGTGTGAATGAGAGAGAAGATTGAGGAATGGTGAGGATGCAAGGAGTAGAGGTGGTGAAGGTGGATGAGTTTAAATAATTGGGATCAATAGTTCAAAGTAATGGTGAGTGTGGAAGAGAGGTGAAGAAGAGAGTACAGGCAGGATGGAGTGGGTGGAGAAGAGTGTCAGGAGTGATTTGTGACAGACGAGTACCAGTAAGGGTAAAAGGGAAGGTCTACAAGAGGGTAGTGAGACCAGCTATGTTATATGGGTTGGAGACAGTGGCACTGACAAAAAGAGAGGAGTTGAGCTGGATGTGGCAGAGTTAAAGATGTTAAGATTTGCACTGGATGTGATGTGGGTGGACAGGATTAGGAATAAGTATATTAGAGGGCCAGCCCAGGTTGGAATGTTTGGAGACAAAGCCAGAGAGGCAAGATTATGTTGGTTTGGACATGTGCTGAGGAGGGATGCTGAGTATATTGGGGAAAAGATGCTAAGGATGAAGCTACCAGGTAACAGGAAAATATGAAGGCCTAAGATAAGGTTTATGGATGTGGTGAGAGAGGACATGCAGGTGGTTAGTGTGACAGAGCAAGATGCAGAGGACAGGAAGAAATGGAAACAGATGATCCGCTGTTGCGACCCCTAACAGGAGCAGCCGAAAGAAGATGATGATGATAATTCCTTCACATATCCTGATAGATTATAACTGCTTTCATGTTACTCATTTGTCGACTGGCTGCTCTGAGAGGACCTGTGCCTCACATTTTCAATGGTTCATAGGTCGGGAGGTAAGTACTAGGTTAGCTGTCATTGTATGCCATTTTTAAGCCTAGCTATTTTCCCTCAAGGTTGAATTAAATCCTGTACCTTGTGTTTGTGAGGTAAACACCTTAACCATTATGCCAACCCCAAACCCCATGAAAGTCCCCCTTCTATTTGACTTCCTATTTTTTTCACCGAACTAGTGGGTCTCTGAACTCTCTAACTATGGTCCTAAATCTACATCAACAAATAATTCTTACCGAATAGATTAGCTCCTATCTCAACATATTCACAGCATATGGTATAAGCTACCATGACAGTCAAGCAAAGTAGTACTTTGTCTATGTTTATGGCTATCCTTAATGATTGGATGGGTAGTCCAAACTTACATGAGCATTATCATATACAGCCCTGCTCAATTCATAAGGTGAGATCTGTTAATAGCTTGTGAAGGTGGCAATATGTCTGTTTAAAGGTCTATATGGGTATCCATCTTATAGTTCTTGTGATCACTTGCTAGTATTGTTCCTATACTCTTATGTTGATTAGCATGGATAGAAACACCAAAGAGAAGCATTCAACTGCAGAGTTCAAATGAAGCGTAAATGTGGAGTCCAGTCCTGTCTTGCAAGATTGAGGCTGAATATATTCTCTTCAAATTATCTGTCATTTTTGAAGATTATGCAATGATATATTCTGTCTGTCTCTCTTTTTATTTATTCATTCACTGATTGATCACTTTATCTACTTCAGTGCCATAAGAAAGTGAGATTACAAGCCAGATAAGTTGATTCCAGATGGTGCACCATCATGGAAAATATCTACACACTCAGTTACACATAATATGTGCATTTACTGGCAATGCAGATGATTGAAAATTTACCAAAAGCATGTGTTTAGGATACAATGGGAAATTGGAGCACCAGGCAAAATGTATGATGATAAAGGGAAGAAATGCAGACTTCACAGAGAATGCACCCTTTTTATTTAGAGTATTTAAATTGACCCTTAAAAGCAAATTGCCACATATGCATATAAATGCACTCCGTCTATTATAGTCATTAAATATTCACATATACAGTCTTATCTTCATTAACAGTATACTCATTTTCTCCTAAAAATGAAATCCTACATTTGTAAACTACAACATTTAATCACAAATGTTCTATTACATTAAGTACAGCACACATGCATGTTCAAAATGAGCACCTCCCTTCTTCTTTATTATTAGCCACGAGACAATTTCAGCAAGTGATTGTCTCTCTGGAACATCCAAAGCAGCCATCACCTCCAAATGTCTTGATTTCCCAACAGTTTGCATACCAAAGTAGGCTGGTATATCTATGTTTATTGAGGCTATCCTGCATGTTGTTTTTAAGTAATAACTTCCTTACTAGGTACTGCCACTTTGGAACACACCATGAAGTCACAGCCTCTAAACTTCTGGCAATTCCCAAAAAGTGTTTGCCAAAACATGCTGCTATATCTCACTTACTGAGGCCATGCAGTGTGCTCTGTTAAGGGCACCAGAACTCCACATGAATTTGCCACCTCTGAATTTCTGGCAGCTCCTACTATGTAACTATTTCTTAGTTTACTGAGGCCATTCAGTGCATCATATTAAAGAAATAAACCACTTTGGTAGCATGGGTTTTCCAGAACACACCAAGAACCCACCAACTGCAAACGCCTAGCACATTACAGCAATTTGTATTCCAAAAATGAACTGCTGTTACTTTTATTGAAGCCACCTAGTGAGTCTTGTTAAAATAACAACTCATTTATTAAGTACAGTGCAGTGCAATCATTTTAACCTGTATTTTTAGGGACAGAAAATCGTAGTTAACTTGTTATATGGTATACTAAACTGGATATTATATGTGGCACATACAAAGAACTATAGCATTTTTCCTGTAATCTCTATAAACGTTTTTTTCACACATGCTCATTTCTCAGATTACTTGAATGCTAACTTTAGTCCTTCACTGCACATGCCAGTATTGACTGCACATGCTCTGTCTGTGTGGTTTGGTTCTTATGTGTGTTCACATGCACCCTGTGGGCATTTCCGTGTGCTCAGTTCTCTGATTCTGTAACATTAACTCTTAAACTACACAGTGTATGTCTGTATTGACTGCACACATGCCATATGTAGGCTTGCTCACTTTGTTCACCTTCCAACTCATCCCCAACCATCTCAACCCCCATAAGTCTTTTACTCTGTCAGCACTCACTATCCCTGCTATATCCCCTCCCTTTTAAAGGAAAACATAATTTTCTCATTTTCATTTCAAAATGACTAATAATGTCTGAACTTACATTCAGAAGTAGCAAGCTTTGGCTAACTCTTATTATCAGAATACCATTAAGACTTAACCACGTTCCTCACAAACACCATCTTTCTCAATTGTTACAAAAAAAAAAAAATAACGCAAGCAACAAACTCATACTCAACACATTCATCATCAGTTCAAAATACAAGTACTTTTCAGATACCCCAAGTTTTTACAGTCCCTGCCCTCCTGCCACAAACAAAGCAACAACTCTTTTTCAACTTTATCTACAAACACGTACTCTTCCACTACTGTCAGTCACACATCACAGCGATAAACAACCTACTGTAAAGGAAGCAAAGATCAACAAGACAAAAACACCCCCTTATACTGATCCAGTAAGTAACATCAAAACTGAAAAATGCCTGGGTATAATCCATACCAGTACTAGAAGGAGTGGTAACAAGACCAGTGAATTTCAAGTAAGAGTGCTTAAACTGAAACCTGATATTGTTAGCTGTCTTTAAAATGGTTACAGCCACATGTACAAGACAAAGAATATAAAGCAACAGGAAATGCCGTGCTTTCAAAATATAATAAACTACAAACTTCAAACCAGTTACCCAGCTACAACTTCCAGAAGAGAAACACATAAAATTACAGTGATTTAAACCAAAAAAAAGGTAAGCAGCCTATATGTAACCTGTGCATATCTGAAGCCAAACATTGTTGAAAGACGGCTTACAGATACTACAGCATGGTTTCATGATAACTGCATGAAAAAAAATTTCTCCAAAGAGAGTTCAACATAACTTGGCTCAAGAATGCAGACACTACCCTCAGAAGTCACATTTCATACCAACACTGATTTGTCAAGACTCTGAAATTAAAACCAAAACCTGAGTACTAATAAAAGAATCTCAGAATTACACTAATAGTGGAATCTTCCCTAACTATCTAACTATTGTTGACCATAATCCAATAATTGTTACAACCTTCACCCTCTAAAGCATAATATATGTCACTGATAAACTGGAACAATTCACACAGTGAACTTATCAGACAGAAAGACATGGCTATCATATGGACTTGTTTAAATCTTGCTAACAACACTGATGGTACACATCACATAGTCAGTGATGTCTTCATACTCTTGATAGATATATAAACCACTGAGATAATTTAGGATAAAAACTCTACCCTTTCTTAGATCACCAAATACATAAAGGAATCGATGAAGGAACATGACTCATGCTTGGAATCTGTTCCAAGGTCAAGCAAACACTGCACCATTATCAAATGTAAGGAATCAGGAAATAAACAACACTGAAGTAGAGAAAACAAGAAACCATGTAAATCCAGTGACGATACTGATAATTTAATGGCTGTATCTAAGTATTAAGGTACACCTAAAGTTTTCACAGACTACTTTCAATCCTTCATTAAGAAGGCCTTCAGTAATAATGGAATAATACCATCTCCTCATTGCATAAGTTATTTTCCTGTGCTACATTTTCCTTCTTACAGTTAATGATAACTAGCATAAGGAAACTCTTCAATAAGTTTAAAGTCAGAGCACCTTCAAAAGAGAACACATCCTTTCTCTAACTTCAAAAGCTATTATCCCTCACAGCTTAGCCACTAAAAACATTAATACACTGAAGTTTCAAGAAAGGAATCTAGCCAATTAGATGAAAGCAATCAGAAATAATTTCCTTTCAAAGGAAGTGATAAAATCAAACTAAAGAATTGCAAACCAATAGTTATACTTAACCTGTTACCTAAAATATTGAAATGCAGCATACAACTCCAATTAAATGAATGTTGTTCTCTTTCTGATAAGCTAATTACAGTTCAACGTGGATTCTGTCCTGCCCATCTCACCGAAGCGACTGACATTAAATTGGTGGCTATACTGTGAACAACTGCAACATAACACCGAGCAAGCTAATGCTATTCCTGAACCTCTCCAGTGCATTAAGCATTGCAAAGCATTCAATCTTACTTAACAAATGTCTAGAAGTAGCAGTAGTACCAATGTACTAACATGGTTTATTCAAACCTTCATGATGATCATAAGCTGTAAATTGGAAGCGTCTAACCTCCTGACAAGTTATATAAAATAGTAGAGTATCCCAGAGCTCAGTAGTACGTCAGTTACTCTTTAGTATTTTTGCATGTATGCTTCTGCAAACAAGATGACTTAGGATCAATCAAAACTCCAATGATTCAACACTTACACACATAGCAAGTAACCAAAATATACTCATTACTGAAAGATAGTCTTCTTTTATCATCCTAATGTAGAAAATAAGATTCTTCTACAAAGACCAGGACAATACAGTTTTGAGAAATTAAATATTATATTAGGAACCATAGTGGGCAGCCATGGTGGTGCAGCAGTTAGCATTGCCACCTCACAGCAAGAGGTTCTCCGGTTCAGTCCTCAGCTGGGGTGCCTTCTGTGCGGAGTCAACATGTCCTCCCTGTGGTCGTGTGGGTTTCCTCCAGGTAGGTGTTCCAGTTTCCTCCCACATCCAAAAGACATGCTGTAGGTGGATTGGACACTCTAAATTGGCCCTAGATGTGAGTGCGTGCATATGTGTGCCTTCTGTGGAAGGTTGGGTGCTGGACTGGCAACTCAACACTGTAAAACTCCACTGCCAATCATGAGCGAACAGGTGATCCACTGTGGTGACCCCCAACAGTGAAAAGCCGAAAGAAGAAGATTAGGAACTATACTGAATTCAAAGGTTTGGAGCAAGTTGTTGAATTTTCATTATAACAGGAGCAACTCCCCCGCCCCCCAGAATATTTAAGACAAAGTATGCTACCTCCCCAGCATGCAGGCATTATCATGTTATAGATGCAGATTCTAAACATATGATGTGGGATTGCCAGTTAAAAGGAAAATGTGGGATATGGTAAATGAAGCTGTCCATTGGGCGACTAGAATGCCCCGTCTAGATAGAGATGAAATAGGCTTTTTGGCTAATAGGACTATGTTCACAAGGTAATGTAACTTAGAGTGAAACATTAAGATAGATTAAAATTGGTTGCTTGTTTTTAAAAAGCTGCATATTCAAAGTGTGGTAAATGCCACCTGTATTATGGTAAAGTTACTTTGCCCAAATGGCTACAAAAATATGAAGAAAGAAAAAAAGCAAAAAGTCAGTAAGATTAAATGGTCAGAATGCTGGTCATTTTTTTTTTTTTTTTTTTTTTTGCAAGCAGTGTATAGTTCATTCTTTGTATATAGTAAATGTAGAAATAAAAGATGTGCAATTCTACTCTTGCTAAATAAATTAGGGAATATTATGATGGGTTGTGAGAAAACTGAAGTACTGTATTCTATATTAACCAGACCACTAATCTAAGCAGCATGGTAGATATGTGTGTTTTTTAATCACGTTTATAATATTGACAAATTTAAGATTGAACTTAACAAAACTTGAGTTTTACATATGATTTATATAGCATACATGTATGTTTTTTTGTATGAGGCATTTAATGATGAAAATAAGTTATTGTATAAAGGTGGTTGGGTTGTATCATGTAGGGAATTAATGCAATATGGATAAAAGGAATGTCCTAACCTGTTCTCTGTTTTTACTTTAAAAGTTGTCAACTTTTGTCAAGTTGTAACCAACAATTGGAAAATTATAATGACAGACCAGGAAAAGGTTAAAATATTGGGACCCCAACCCGTTTTTGTCCATAAAATGGGTCGTAATATCAAAAGTTATTTAGAAAGAGGTGACATTGCAAGACATTTGACAAATAAGAAGACCACTAAATGTGGGAATTGTAAGCAATGCCATATTATTTTTGATGAAAGTAATATCACCCTGGATAATATACATAAGACACATATAAGGTTTGCTCATGGAAATTGTAATACTAGATGGGTTGTCTATATGGCAAAGTGCACAGCATGTTCCAGATTTTACATAGGTAAAACGGAAAGAAAGTTGAGTAAACGTATTTATGCACATCAATACAGCATTAAGACAAGTGATGAGAAAAATGCTCTGTACAAGCATATCAAACAATATGGACATACTCATACATTTAAATTTGCCATTCTTGAAAGTCTATTATTAGAATATAGAGGAGGAGATTTTAAAGGACTGTTGTCATATAAAGAATTATGGTGGCAGTTATACACAGAAGCTTTTACTGCACCAGGACTAAATGATTATGTTACTATAAAGCCAGCACTATCATTCACGTAGATAGTTCATTTATTTTCATTTATATTCATTTTTATTTTCATTTTTATTTTATTAAATAATTTTTCATCTTTTATTTTTATTTCAAAAAATTCAGTTTTTCAGCAGTTTTTAGTAATATGATTGGTTTTGTATTGTTACAGACAGTAGCAGGTCGTTATTCATTTACTTAGATATGCATTTTTTATATATTATATATTAAGATATAGTATAGTTACTACTGCCATGATCATTTGTATTTTATACATGTGTAAGGGGTGACATTGTGAGACGAATGTAATGTTATGCTATTTAGTATCAAGGCATACATATATTCAACGTGTATACACCTTTAAAATAATTCAAATATAGCGCTTTGGCGCCAGAAAAGTTATTTAAATGAAACTATTCAGATTCAATGGAGTTCTGATGAAGCTCGCAGTTTGCAAGTGAAAGCACTTAACTTATATTTTATTATTTTAATAATGCAATAAATTTATTTCTATTTTAACATCACTTTGCTCGGCTTATTCCTGAAGACCAGGTTGGTGTTTCAAGACATTTAGGGGCACAGTGCTCTTATTCATTTACTTTAAAAGTTGTGGAATAAATATGTATATGTTGAACTGGATAAGATAACACCAGCTTTTGTTTTTTTGTCATTGTTACAAATCTATTGTACAGTGGTATGGGGAATAACTCTGCTGGAAAACATGTTGAACCTGCAAATTGTGCCATAACATTAGTTTTTGAACTATAAACAGTGCACATCTATCTGCACATTTCATGTTTACTGATATTCTGATCTGTGTAGTACCTGCAATATATGATAAATATAACAGTTTATTGAGAACATTTATATAGCGTATAATTTGCTAAACTGTTTTAATACACTGCTGATTAAATATTAAAATCTTAACAATATGCCCAACTTTTACTGAACGCTAACCTGACAGTTGCCAATGGTAGCGTAACAGATGATTGATTTCCCTATACACATAATGCTGTTTAAATTTTGAGATAATATTAATGTTAGAGAACTATATAGGAGGTCCTGTTTAGATAGAATTTTGCTAAAGCCTTCCCATAAATAAGTGTAGCTGGCATGTTTTCATTGCACAAGATGTTGGGTTAAAGTCTAGATGCTTAGTCAAGTAATTATAGTAATAATTAGTTCATGACTCAAAATGCAAGAGTAGATGATCAGCAATTCAAATTTACAGCATACGTCTTCTGAGAGAAGGATATCAGAGAAAGCAGGTTTTATACTAATTAATGCAAAAAAGCAGCACCACAGATATTTGATGAGAAATACAGTCAAAGGCACCCAGATGAGGAAAGTTTCACAACACAAAAAAATAAAAAATAAAAGAAGAAAGTAGAAAAGAAAATTAGTAATGAATAAGTTAAATAAATAGGAAGTGACATTGTGGATTACCTGCGAAGTGAATGATTTAGAACACAGACAATGCCGCAGCATTATGAAACAATGAATCCTCAAACAAAGGAGAAACAGGTAGAACAGGAGGCATCTGATCACTTGTCACATGATGATGCTCTGGTGCCTTCAGTAGGAGACCAGAACAAAAGTTCAGCTGTAGTTATACAGCAAGGGAAGGAGCAAGACACGGTTGCAACTCTAACACTGGCAATGTTATGGAGTGATGGGCCAATGAGCTCCCAAATGAAGGTGCAGCAGAAGATGCAGGATACAGCCAAGGAGGATGTGTCACAGGAAGATGTTCAGGAACTTCCTGTAGAAAATCTGCAGGAAACAGAAAGCAAAGAATTTGTTCTCAATTTAAAAGAAAATGATCTAAGGGAATAGTTGCTTGATGTAGTAGAAATGGACAGACATGTTAAAATCGATGAAAGAAAAGGATTACAGAAAGCAAGCAAGTCCCAAAATATTAGAAGTCTGATAAAACACATGAGCACAGTAATCAAGACTATTAACGGTAATTCATGTGATATAACAGAAGTAAATAGGATGTATTATTGTACAGATAAATTAATAACAGTTAATGTTTTGACACAAAAACAAAGAGGAATCAGGGAAATAAAGGGAAGAAATAAAATGTCATTATGGAAGTATCAAATAGAAAAAAACTGTAAAGTTATAAAGACAAGAAGTGTCAGTGTTAGAGGAGTACAGAAGTGAGAACAGATCAACAAAACGCATAGAAAGACATGGTGAAGGCAATATACAGTATCAAAACAGACCAGGATCTATCGCACACTATTGCAACAATAAACAAAAGATATCAGCACAGGCAGAAAAGCTTCAGAGATATGCATATAAATATAAAGGAAAAGGATAAAATAATTCTTTGATGACTCAAACGTTTTACAGAGAATTGGGAAACAAAGCAAAAGGAAAAGAAACACCACAAAATGGAAGAAATAGACACATTCTGAAGAAAGATTTATGAAACCACCTGGAACATAACAAAGACGCTGAATGACTCGAAAAGTTAAACGAAATAGTAAGGAGTTCTAATATACAGGATATGAAATGGGATGAGGTAACAGCCACAGAAACTGAAACAAAATTAAGAAAAACTTATAAGTGGAAAACCTCAGGCCCAGATCCATACATAATTTCTGGCTAAAAGTATTAACGTCTTTACACAAAGATTTAGCTCACAGTAAAAATTATTTATATGCAAATCCCAAACAGACACCAACCTGGTTAACAACAGCAAAACATGATACGCATCCTTAAGAGAGAACCTGTAAGCTATCACTATATTAAAAACTATAGACCAACAACTTGCCTTGCCATGATGTTCAAACTATAGACTGCAAATGATGTACACAGAGTTTATAGTCATTGAGAAAAAAACAAACAAACAACTCAATCATGGCAATAGAACAAAAGAATGAAAAAGAAAGTCATACGGAACACATAATCGTTTATTGCTAAATAAAGCCATAATAGAGAATTGTAAAACGGGTACGAATCTCAGTATGGCAAGCACAGATTACACAAAAAGCATTTGACAACATCCCGCATTTATGGATAAAGGAGTGCTTACAGATGTATAGGATATAGCCTACAATGATCAATAACATTACAGTGACCATGAAACAGTGCCAACCCACTTTGCAGTGAAGCCATGGCAAAGTGCAGATCATTATCCCATTGATGAAAATTCAAAAGAGGATACTGATCACAGATTCTTTCTTACCTCTGATGTTCTGTTTTGCCCTTAACCCATTAAGCTGTTTAAATAACAGACTAGGCCATGATTACAATCTGGCTCCCAGAAAACAACCTTGCTTAAAGATTTCTCATCTACTTTTTGTGGATGACTTAAAACTGTATAGTTCGTCAGATGAGGAGTTGAAAGCAAAACTCCCAGTGGTTAAAACTTTCTTAGAGTGTGATTTGGTCTTGATAGATGTGCAAAAGTGACATTTGAAGCAGTAAAGTTGTAGTACCAAAAAAATATCAATCTGGGACAGGAATGTAATATATAAAGAAACTTGAGTGGGGGGAGTATATAAATAGTCGGGAATTAATGACAAATTGACAATAAAGCATGAATAAATGTAAATAAAAGTCAGTAAGGAATACTACAGAAGGATAAAACTAATGTTGAAAACAGCCTTGACATCTAGGACTAAAGTCCAAACTATAAACTAATTAGCTCTTCCTGTTCTAACTTAAAAGTTTTTGTGTGATTGACTGGCCCCAAAAGATGTTGGATCAGGTGGACAGGAAAACAAGAAAAATGCTTCATGCTTATCAAATGATATATAAAAATCAGTGTATACCAATATTATATATTCCACATTCTGAAGGACATATGGGACTCCTCAAAATTGATTGCATGCATAGATCTGCAGTCGTGGGACTGTATACATATGTGCTGACCTCATCAGATCCAAATATATTCAAAGTTTCAAAACATGAGGATAGGAAGTCTAAGATGACTTTTTTGCTGAGTGTAATAGAAGCATTCTGGTGTAAAGTGGGAATAGAAATCAAACCAGAAGTAGACAAAAATCAGATAGCAAATGAATGTCATCAAAAAACAAAAGAAAGAATATAAGGAGAAGGATCAGATGAGAAGGCAAGAAATGTGGAAAGCCATAAATATAGTGGTGAGCACAGAGATCTCCTGCAACAACTTCACATCGATCAGGATTTGATGCAAGAATGGTGAAGGGGAGGTGAGTGGAAACCAAAAGATGAAAGGTTAGTAATGTCAGCCCAGAATGGTAGACTACGTACATGGAGTTTACAAAGTCCATTGAACATATGCGAGAAACAGACAAATGTAAGTTCTGTAAAAATGAATTGGAATGATTTGCACACCTTCTAGCTGGGTGTGATAGGCTCATGGCAGAGGGCCTGCACACTGAAAGTCACAATAATCTGTCAAGACTGCTGCACTGGGGATTCTGCAAACACCGCAATATAGAAGTATCTGGGATGAATTGGAAACCTGAACCACATTATAGAAAATGATAAAGTGTACATCATATGGCATCACCCATTGCCAATAGTTCAAAGATGAAAGGAAACCAGATATAGGAGTTTATGAAAAAAGACAAAAGTAGCATTGTTCATTGAACGTGTTACACCTAGTGATGACAGTGTCTTAAGTGCAGACAGACACAAAGTCATAAAACTCCAGGATTTGCAGACAGAAGCAAGAAGAAGAAAAATACCCAGATATTTCCAGTAGTAGTAGTAGGAGCAGTGAGTCTAATTAAAGAGAATTTATAGTTGTACTTAGATTTGCTATTAAGACATGTAACTGAACTGCATAAGCAAATATATTGTATACAATAAGTACATATTCTGTAAATTTAACTGATAAAATAAGTTTGTTATGCAACAAGAGATGTCTATAAAGTAACATAACACTAAAGGATAAGGCTGAAAAACAAAAAGAATTACTGTAGCTGTAGTAGACTAAATTCATGCATTTCAAAGTAGATTGGTAAGGTATTACAGTTTGCATTTATTGGAAACACTGGTACATAACAGTGAGTTGGCTGCATTAACAATATGGGGGGGGGTCGCATCAGTGATTGTTCAACCAGTTTGATAGCACAGGTCAGGTGTAGGAGAGAGGAGGAGATGAGGAAGTGTGTGTCATGTGACACTGAAGAAGACTGCTGGTCATCAGAATACAGAAACCATGTCAAGACCAATAGAAGAAAAATACAGACACAGTTTTCAAGGAAGCAATGTCTTGGTCAAGATTTAAGTAATCTCAGATGTGATAATGTGAGATCAATTACCAAGAAGATAATGTTGTGGTCAAGGTTTAAGTAACACTTAAATCTCAGAATCACTAAGCAACAGAATATTAAGAAATGAAGGTATATCAGACAAAAGGAAATACAAACTGGGAAGTGTAATATAAAGCTCATAGTTGTCAAAGTTATCAGTCTGAAGACTGCCTCTAAGAGCAATGCCAGGAGACATACTCCATGTAGACACCAGAGCACCCTGAAGACATACTCCATGTAGACACCAGAGCACCCTGAAGACATACTCCATGCAGACACCATAGCACCCTGATAATCCTGCGTGACTAGAACCATAAAGTATGTTACAATTTACTTAATGTGCATTTTCAATACCAATTCTTCTTTCTCTTCTGAATCTGTTTCTTCTTTCTTTCTTCTATGTCTTACTAATATTATTTACTTAAGCCATTTCTTATGAGTTCCTTTTTATAATAAACAAGGTATGTTATTCAGAAACATGGAGTATCTGGGGTGTTGTTGCTTAAGGCTACACCTGAAGGGCAAAGGGTACCTAGTGAATCCTGGCTATGTCTCTGCTTACTAGGATGCCATTACAAGACTGAATTATGCTTTTACAAGTTTTATGAGCAAAATAATCGAGCAAGTCAAGCAAATGGGTCACACATACAAAATAACCATGTCGGGGGGACAAAAAAGCTACTATAAATGTATTATACATACCCAGCACTGTGTATAGCTTAAGGGCAGGATGTCAATAAACAAAAATAATATCTATTCTTTAGTGGAATGTTGAGATGATGTGTGTGTGTGTGTGTGTGTGTGTGTGTGTGTGTGTGTGTGTGTGTGTGTGTGTGTGTGTCTTTCGGCTTTTCCCGGTTAGGGGTCGCCACAGCGGAACTCCGGTCCGCTAATGATTGGCAGTAGAGTTTTACGTGCTGGCTTGCCGGGCCTAACGCAAAACCTTCAACGAAGGAATGCCCATTCACGCATGTCATCACACAGTAGACGCTCTAACTGAGAATCGAACGGGCAACGTCTAACTGTGAGGCGACAACGCTACCGCAGCACCACCACCGCAGTGATACAGTAAATTAATGACATTAAATTTTTACAATGCTGTGGGGGGGTGCTATAATGGACTTCTTAAAATGAGTAATAAACTATGTTAAATTAAACTGAAACAGCAGCACCATATACTTCTATAAAGAAAAGCTATATATTTTTAGCATACTCATTTTATACTACAGTATGAAGGTCGGTACTTTACTTTGGATTCAGTCATACACAAAAACAGGATATCCATGATCAGACAGTTTGTGAGAAGATAAACTGTGTTAATAAACACTTGCATATGTTGTTCCTAGTTACAATGGTATGATTTATGGTTATTAAGTAAGCAAATGGGAACAGAGGCAAGCTTAATGCTAAGAATGGAAATTCAATTTCAGCATTTTTAATATCAGACTTGAAGACACACAACCTCAGCCGCAATACTGGCCAAAGGTTCTTCAACAAATACAGATAATCACAACAAACCTACTGACTCTAGGAACATAGGAACATACTATGCAATTAATCACCGGGACAATAAGATGCCTACCCATATACACCATTAAGCATCCAAACTCAAAAGCTTCTGTCACCATTTTTAAGAACTTAACAATGCTCACCTCTCAAATTGAGCAGGGCCTACTGCAGGATTTTAAGTAATGCTAGCAATTTGGATAAGGATTGTATATTATTAAAAATGTTTCTTATAACACCTTTTTTAAATCCTTTATTTATGATAAGAATGCCATTCTTATTGTATATTATAATGTATGCAGTGCAAATTATGCAAATATATCTGCTGTATCCATGTTTATTGTTTTCAGTACTCCATTTCTATGCCATATCCTTTGAAAATTATTAAATAATAATTAGTGAAAAACCATACTCAAAGCCCGCTCCACAACACAGAAGCATAAACCTCTGATTATGACAATTAGAGGTTCAGGAACCATTAAGTTAGCTGGGGAAGAATGAGAGGGGAGGGCACATACCTTTTCACTACTCTGACGGAGACAGAGGCAGTTCAAACCACTGCAGTTCTGACCCCATCAGGAATTTTGGTGTTTAGGATGGGGTGTTCTAAGCCAGGTGAATCCCACACTGTACATCAGTCATGTACTTGTGTGTGTGAATGTGTGTGTGTGCTGCAAGCACACATGTGTGTGTGTGTGTGTGTGTGTGTGTGTGTGTGTGTGTGTGTGTGTGTGTGTGTGTGTGTGTGTGTGTGTGTGTGTGTGCGTGTGTGAGCTTCTGCGTACATGTGCATGTGTATGCATGCACATGGGTGCTCACTCATGTGTTTGTGTGTGTGCATGCATGAGTTTGTGTTGCATGACAGTGAGAGTGTGTAGGATGTGAGATTATCCATTGCCATTGTAGAAGCTGCAGCAACCACAGTGAGGAAGTTACTTGGGGAGGAAGAATGCCCATATGAATAATGGCCTGCCCAGTGCCTGTGTCTTATCTCCAAATGAAACAATTTGTCTAATATGTCCCTTGCCCCACTCATGGGATGAAAGGGTTACAGGGCTATCACCCAGTCTAAAGAATGAATGAATTGGTCAATAGGGCGATTGGGGTGATGCATGGAGCCAGGGGAAGTGTAGAGTAAAAAATATATCTTTAATACGAATGGAGACTAAAGACAATGATTAATGATACAATTCTGCTCCAGGGAATACAGCTGAATTATAATGATAACCTAACAGGAATAAGTACTGGAATAGCAGCAATACACACAAACACACACACATTTGCACATGCATGCACTACCATACATAAAAAGGAGATCTCAGATTGTGAAGGTGATAGCAGAGGACAGGATAAATATAAAGCAGTACTGAAAATGATGGGGTAGAAAAATGATATATCAAAATAGTTCCATGATGGCATAGTCTCTCCAGAGCTAACAGTGAATGCAGAAAGTGTATTACTGCCTGCAATCTCTGTCTTAAAGTTGAAGACGGTAGTCCCAGGCCCAGAGCTCATATTACTGAAAAATACTGTGCGGCCTCACTAACAGCAGGAAAGCTTGTATAAATTGTTCAACAGGCTTTGAAATTTCTAAACAGTGCAGTATCCCAAAATCTCCAGGCAATCCTTCAGAGTGATCTAGTCCATCGTCTGAAGTTTTGGCCTCAATGATTAAACTCTGCTTACAGCTGTCCTGAAATAAGGATAAAATCAAATGGATTACAGCAGTAAATATCTAACAACGTATACATTTTGTAATGACTGGGCGTTAGCTGTACAGTGACCAGAATCACAAACAAAAAAGAAACAAAACAAGCAAGCAAACACAAGTGTAGCCTAGCATATACTATGTATGCCTCAATGTATACTGTTAAGCATAATTTATTTGTATGCAGTGGGATGTGAAACAATTTAATTTATCTTTTAACAGCTTGAATACTTTTCATGTCTGATTGTTAAATACTTTGTTGCATGTGTTTTGTCTTTTTGTCTACAATGTCAGATTATTTTTGATGGCTTCTTATATTCAAAATACCTGTATTCTTTTTACCCCAGCATAACATATATGCAATTCTGGTGTCTTGGGACTGCAGGGAGTAAGGATTAAAATATTATTGCACTATACCCTTCAATTAAATTAACAAGTTCAGTGTTTGGCAGAGTATTAAAGTACAAATTCATCCAAATCATCCTGAATACTTATGACTACTTCCCTTTTTTAAAGTATTGCAAATGTCATAATGTAACTGTCCTTAGATCTTTGTTCTTATGCCATTTACAGTGCCCTTTTATCATACTATAAATGGTATATAGTCATTGTACTACTGTATATCTCAGTTTTATAGCTGTTACTAGAAACATTCTGTAGAATAGGATCTTCAGATTTATTCCTTACTTTTGAGTCATCAGGCTTTCTCTTGCTGAAAGTGAAATAGACAAAAAGCAAGTAAAACACTTTAACTGGATTTTGCAGCTGAGTTTGTTGGAATAGCCTATGCTGGATGGTTAAAACCCACAGCATTGTACTTCTAAAAAGCAAACAGAAATGCCATTATTCTTATTGTAATGTTTGTTTTTCTGAATCGTGCTCCTAGAAAGCAACTAGAGAAAGTATATCTTGTAATTATGTTTTTTCTCTGTGTTAACAGAGGATCCAAACTAGTAAGTGATGATAGTTAAATGACATTTCTTTCTTGGCCTAGTTTAACACTTTGGCAGATTGAATCTAAAGCAAAAGCAGGAAGTGATACTCTAAAGGAGTTATAAGGTAGTTTGGTAAGGTTACTTTATTGAGAGACAGCTGGACAGCATTTGAAAGAAGCAATAGGGAAAGGTTAAAGACAGACCACTGGTACAGTGTCTGGATCTCTTGGAACACTAGAAATGATAGGAATTGTGTCCTGTCTACAGTGATCATCAGGGGAGACTAGGGGGACAGTTAGGAAAGGTTACACATGGCATACACAACATGCAGTAACGATTTCCCATATAGAGACAGACATGGTGCTTTAGCATGAAGATATGCATCACCATGGTGGGTTGTCTCTTTGGCTGTGGTAAAGGCTAAAGAAGCATTCTGGGGCATTGGCATATGCTAATTATCCATGTGCTCCCCCACAGAACTGCATGCTGTAAGGCATCTATGCAGCAGAGTGACTTAGAGCTTTAATCAGCTGCATAAAGAACATGGCCCTTCTCGGATGCTCACTAACAAACATGTCCAAAAGTTTGCATTCACCCATTGAGGTATAAATAGGTACTGGGGAATTTAGCGGACAGGTAGTGTTGAGGTGTTTTATGTGTATATGTGAATGTATGCGGTTGTATGTGTGAGTGCGTGTCCGCCTGGGAGATCACAGTAGGGGGATTGAGGAGTGTAGGTCAGGTAGGTGTTTCTGTGTGCATGTATTTAATTGTGTTATGTGTATGCATGAATGTGTGAATGTGTATGAGGGGTGAGGGGTGGGAGGAGTGGAGGGTTGTCATACTTGGATACTAACCTGGAATAATGAGCAATCCCTACAGCATATGGTTGTGGGGGAACAACAGATACCAGGGAGAACTCTTTAATATTGTACTTTCATGGCACTTTGGGTCAAGGGAAAAGTAGTCAGCAGGGAGAACTCTTTAATAATGAGTCCTAACTGCACTTAGGGTAGGGAGTGACACCAGACACCAGGGATACACTAAGTTTGTTTGTCTTTCGGCTTTTTCCCGGTAAGGGGTCACCACAGTGGAACTCCGGTCTGCTAATGATTGGCAGTAGATTTTTATGAAACACCAAGGTGCCAGCTCAATGCTCAACCTTCAACGAAGGCACGCCCATTTATGCACGCATGTCTTTCGAACGCTACCCAACCACAGGGAGGACATGCAGACTCCGCACAGAAGGCACTCCTAAGCCCAGCCGAGAATCGAATGGGAGAACCTCTTGCTGTGAGGTAACAACGCTACCGCCGTAACACCACGGTGCATTAAATGCACCTGAAGAAAAAAATACTTTTGCAGTGCAAAAGATGGGAGGGGGGCACTAAACACAAGGGATACTTTTTATAGCATGCCATAATGACATTGAAAAGATTCAAACTCTGTACCCTCTTACTTCAGACATAGAATAAAAGCCCTCTGTACCACAGGTAGACAGCAGGGTGATGTGAAAATAGTACTTGTGTATTTAAAAATATCTAAGTAAAAGGGTTTTGATTTTTGCACCTTTTACACAGAAAGCAGGAACATTAACCCTCTTCTCCAATTAATCTATTTATGCAGCATTTTTTCATGCTAAGACGTGAAACGTTCTAATGTTTGACATGATCCAGTGTTGCAACAGTACCTGAGCCATTAGGGACTTGAAAGGAATACTAGATGACATCATGGACATTATTTAAACTATTACAGTTGTCAGTGGGACAGGAAACTGCTGATTTGCACTAGCAGGAGCTAACAATGATTCAGAGACATGCAAATTCACCAATAATGATGTTTTCTCTCATTGAAACTAATGTGTCTCTGAATTTCATTTTTCCATATTGCTGAAAGAGCCCTTTTTATGTCTACTCATTCTACAAGTCTTGAGATTCTCTCTGAATCTATGGCTAGATCTGACAATACTATACATGGCACTGGTTTTCTAGTAGAAGGTATTAAACCATACATGCAATAACATCATTTATGGTCTGTTTACATACAAACAGAACCTATTTCTTGAAAATTTAGTTGACTGCATTATGTTGCTTGTATTTATTTTACCCCTGGCACATTGGACAATTAAAAACAGTATTAGGTCTACATGCTATATAACCATTTAGTGGGCATAGCTGAATGTGTGCACAGAATGAACATTTTCTAGTCAAACTCCATGCCACTAGAGTTGGTATAAGTGGTATTCAATTAGTATTACCACTTTATCCGGTCAGAAAAAAATGATACCTATAAAAGAAATATGCATGGAAACGCACGTTTTTGTTTATATCTCGCTGTGCACAAAATGAAAAATAATTATTGCAGTTCTTAAGGATTAGTTGTTGGCCATGAGCAGCATGCATACATGCTTGTATGACTGAAATTTTAGTACTCAAGTGCCAAACAGTTGAATGTGTCATATACGACCTTCCTCTGTCATGACTACTAAAATGCTCTACATTTCCTACCCTTCCTCCATTACAACTAACATAACTATCATCATTCCTCACTGTCTGTGAAACAGAGAAACAATCCTGAATTGGAACTTACTCAAAACCCCAGTCCTAAGCAGAGCTAGCCCATCAAAGAGCCTGTGAAAAGTATTTCTCCCTCCCTTTCCTTTTCATTTGCAGCTTTTCTCTTACTGTTTCTTTCTCACTATATCTCATTTAGGTGCCTCTCACTGCTACTAAAACCTTCAAGGAGTCCAGTCAGTGCCTTCTCTGGCTCCAGTGGAATAGACTATTTGAAAGGAAGAAAAACTTATTTTTCCTCATGCCAGCTGCGTTAAATCAAACCTGATTTCACAAACAAAAGCTTATTAAAATGAAAGGGTAAGACATTTTTTTTCTTTCTTTTTTTTTTTTTTTTACTTGTGTTATTTACTTGTCACATATTACTTTCACTAAGTCAGTATATGCCAAATCTGGTTTATTAATCACAAGATCTGGTAATTCTCAGTGGTATTATCAGACAGAGACTAACAATGAAAAGGTTTAGAGAAAATATGGCACTGTGCAGTGTTTTCAAACGTAACTCTTTTTAAAGCTAACATCACTGTGTAGTAACTATATGCTGTGTGGATTAATATTACACTGTACTTTCTGACTGAGCATTCTTTGTATATTATCATATTGCATACAACGTCTTCTCTAGTTGTATTTGAAGGACACACATCATGCACATAGGATATAAAATGCATAGTTTGATAAATACTGTTTCTGAAATATCTTCATATGGTGTGTGTGTGTGCATGTGTGTGTGTGTGTGTGTGTGTGTGTGTGTGTGTGTGTGTGTGTGTGTGTGTGTGTATGTGTGTCTGTGTATTTGTTTTCAAGTGTAAAGTATTGTGAAAGTGATTATTTCAAGTCTTAAAGATGATACAAGGTAAATTTTTGTTAGGAAGATTTTTGTCAGATTTCTGTCATTTTAAAATACTACCTCAAAACAGAAATGGTTGAATGTTAAGTTTACAATTCAATTCTCTGTATAATTCTGATGATGTGTTTATTGAAAGTATCTTACAGTATGCACCTGCTATAATGCATATTATTCCCTCTTTGTGGCACCTGTTATGTGCTGAAGAAAGCTGTTTCCAAAATAATATAACAAATCCGTTTTAAATTTATTTTTCATCAGTCAGGAATGTTCCAGCATTTCCAATGCATTTAAATGATCACATTGCACTCTGAATAGTCCTTATGGTCCAAAGTGCCAGACATTTTTTTCTGGATTATTTGAAAGGTATATTCTTTGGCTGTAAAGCAGTGACTAAAAAGAAATTACATATGGGTATTCCCAGTCAGTAAATCTGATGCAGAATGGATTATTTGTACTATACGTGACAGTAGCAAATATAGTATCATATTTCATTTTCAACTGTCTGTTATAAACATAGGGCACACTTAAAAACAAGAGCAGTCAGGGTACAACGGATAAGCCAGAGAATACAAGTATTAGTACTGCTGCGTAACAGTAAGAAGCAAAGAAATACCGCCAGGATCCAGACTATTATGTTAGTAGATTAACAAAATATAGTGAGTGTACCCTCTCATTATCTGATGCATTTGTCTGGCTGATTTTTTGCGTTACCCTACCTAGTACTTCTACAATTCACGATTTGAAAAGGACAACAGCAAGTTTCTGTTTTAGACCTAACAGAAAGTGATTTCATATCCCAAAACTTCTACAGAGCAATCACATTTTGCACCCCTGTAAAAAAGGGTTTTTTTCATTAAGAATTATCATTCAGTAAAGGTGGGTCATGCTGAATAGTTTAAGAATTATGTCTACAAGGTGCACACCTATTTTAAATAATGATATACTTTTTATACTGCAAGTACTGTTCTTAGAAGAATAGCAGCTGTGGTACAAATTTATCTTTTATAATTCAGTTTACCTCTGACACTAGAGAACAACTTACCCATGTATAGTTACTCTTCAAGGCTATATGTATATATATATATATACACAAATATAATGTGACTGTTCATAAACCTATACATGCAGAAATATATTTATGTACACGTGTATACCTTTCAAATAATCCAGAAAAAAATGTCTGGCACTTTGGCCTGTCGATGTGTTCTTGTGTACTGTGCACCTTCATATATGTGAGTGTGTGTGTGTGTGTGTGTGTGTGTGTGTGTGTGTGTGTGTGTGTGTGTGTGTGTGTGTGTGTGTGTGTACATACATATATATATATATATATATATATATATATATATATATATAAATATCTATGTCTGTATCTCTCTCTCTCTCT